>NC_090715.1:13777489-14096656 GCF_040954835.1 Lepisosteus oculatus
ACTTGTCAGTGTTGAATTTGCTCTGCACATACTAGCAAAGAGACCCATCATTCAAATGTGGTTCTTTGCTCATCCTTTGCAAACTATAAAGCAATGTTATCCCACTGCAGGGATCGTTGACCTTCTGCTCCCTGAACTGACAGTTCACACCTCACTCGGTGTCTCGTGTCTCAGCACGCAGCTCTCTGCTCCAGAGAAAGGACAATCCTGCATCAGATCTCTCTTGCGGATTTGAAGACCTGTGCTGAGGAGTTGAATGGAATCATTTTAATGTAAGGCACTGTTGGCTTTATCAACATGACAATCCTACAGTGTATGTGCTGAAAAGTAAACTCTGGTCCTTCTGTTACCACATGAGGATTTGTTTCAGTTTCACACTGATCGGATGCAAGATGCAACAAACTGGAGATGCTTATTGGGCATTGTGGCACCTGACCCTTTAATTATCTTTGTGTCTGGCTGCTCTCTTACCCCTCATGTCTAGGAGATTCAGCTCTAGTGTGGAGTTTTGCTGTAAAGTACTGTAGGCAAGTTCATTGCTTCCACCCTTCATTTTCTGCTTGAGATTTTTAGGTCATTAAAAAGGATTGAAGATGTTGAATTAAGTTGTGTGCTGAGCTTTATCTCCCCTTAAGAGAAGTGAAGTTATCAAGATGCTATAATGTGCTTTAGAACTACAGTATGTGTTCTTCCTTGATGTACATCATATGATAACTATAAGGAATATCACTCATGTAGCATAACAATTAATTTACGTTTACTGGCACACAGTATTATTTCACTTTGTATAGGGCACCCTTTAAATTTTTTCCTGCATAGATTTTGTTCTAAATTGAGTCAAGTTAAACCTTCCATGTGAATTACCTACAATGACTCTTCTGTTTTCTGTGAATATGTCCCAAATGCCAAGTTGGACTATCCTTCATGTGCAAGTCATAAAAAGGTGGCTGGTTTGTCTCTCAGTCAGTTTGAGACTTTGTTTCACCTAAAAAAAGCAGCTGTGAGGAAGAGAGATCCAAGGCACACAAGGTGGGGAGCTGCATGGTGTTGAATTTGAAACCTCCTGCAGCATTTTTTCGAAAAAGCTGGAGATCACTTAAGTGTGTTTTTTTATCGAAACAGAGAAACGAATTATGATGATAAAAAGACTTACAGTAGGAGAGAGCCCAAGCAAAAAACATGGCTTATAGAAAAGATAACTCTTTAGAGTGCTGTTTTTATTAGGAAAATTGAATAGTTTGTGATTTCGGTAGTTCATGCAATTTGCTTTTAATGTTCATACATTACACACTGGATCTGTTAAATGCTAATGTAGTGTACAGTATTTTCCCTGTGATGTGCAGATATAAAGGTGGCTCCTGTTTAGTAGCTGGTCAATACATAGGGTCAAAATCACAAAACTCACAACGTGGTATTTATTCCAAGCCTGAAGCACTGCATCAAAACCTACCACCAAATGTGGAGGAGACAAAGCCAACAGAACAGTGGGTGTCCTTTCTCTCAAGACCTACGCCAATCCACTTTGTACCCAATGAACCTAAATATTGGCTTCAGTATGAGGATGTACACAGGATTTCCCACTGAATGCTAGACTGCACCATTTCACTTTATGTGAGCTACAGTTTCTTTTACTGTATATACATCAGCATTATTTCCTCTTCATCAGTGCAAGTGTGGTTTATACCCTGCAGCTAAAATGGATTAAGCTATGCTATGCTTTGGGAGTCTGATGTTCACCTCTGGGATGGCCAGTTACCTGGGAAGTTAGGATTAACATTTTGCACAGCTGCTCAGTTACACTACTGTAAGTCTGGCAAAGTTCGGCAAATTCTCAGTGACTGGACTTGAACTGGGAAATCGGGGACTTCCTTGTTACTTGATGCTGGCACAATTCTCTTTTCCTAGAAAGTTCATGCAAACAAAATTGTTCAGGAAGAGCAAGACTGAAACACAGTTTAAAACTCTGTCTAGTTTTAGCAGTCCCTTTAGATTACTCTGGACAAATAATAAGAGAAAAGCTCGCCACCTGCGGTCAATGAACAAAATCTTTTTTGCCATTTAATGCAGAATTGCTTTTATTTCACTAACTCACAGAAATGCTTTCCTTCCCATCCCTAAATATTGCTCTTTATTTTAGCGTGTAACCAACCCATTGTGCTATAATTTCTATATTTGAAAAATCTGTTGACATGTTACATTCATATTTTACATTTGCACGAAAAATTCTAATTCCTCCAGCTGTATGTTGGACACATCATGCAGACTGACTGACAATTAGTCAGTATGCCTGATGCTTTCCAAATTTTTAATGTAGGCATGATGTGGTTATTGTTTCTGACAATGACAACACTTGGGCAGTGCCAGGAGAGGGTTTTTAAAATTAGACTGTCCTAAATCTTAGTGAAAGCATTTGGTAGGAGTAGGGAACATTTTGTTTGTGTGCATTGAAGCCAAGCAGTTCTAGGGATGGGTTCCAAGCAAATGACTTATGAGCAAAACTCTCAGAGAAGGAAAGATGCTTCCACTAACTGTATAATCCACTTCTCCCCTTTTCTATGCTGCTGTTTCATCATAGTTGGAGCAGATTCTCATTTTTGGTTGAAAAGAAATGTTACTTTTAACCGCAGAGAAAAAAAAAGAAGAATCCAGATTTTGTTGTTGACCTTCAAATTATTAAATAACTGTGGGTGTTCATGTATGTGTTTATTTCTGGCATTTGTCAGTTGTAAAAGATGTGTGATTGTTTAAAAATTGTGCATTTGGTACATGAAATTGGGGAGAGAACAGTTAGAACTAATAGCTAAAATACATGATTGTTGTGTAGCTTAAGCTTCTAATGTTTCTGCTACTTGTCCCCAATAATATCTTATACGCATTGAAGCCTCATTGTGAAAAACCAGTGACTCTGGCACAGCTTTTATCATTCCACACTGTGTAGGAATATTTCATACAGTATTTCTGTCATTTATCGTGGTATGTGGTTTGTACTGTGTGCTATCAGCACACCTTGGCCTATGAACATCAGGGCTGTATAATTCTCCTTGTCAGTCCATCGTGTCTAATTATTGTCTCCTGTCCAATTCTCAGCTTTAGCTGTTCTCTTTAATAACATTAAACGTTTGCTCAGCTCACTGGGGTCTAGCTTAGGGCATGCCACTCAGAAGTGCAGAGAAAAAAGTTAGGCACGCTGTAGGCTTGTTGTCCAGCCTTGAGAAATCTACAGTATTAAATAGTTTTGTGCTTACCAGCCAAATCATTGTTAAAAGATGCTTTTTTTCTTGTATTTTTTTTAACATTTTGACAAAAACAGCAATACCTTAGGCAATGAGCAATGAGGACTTATCTGTCCACTTGTGTTTTGTAAATTCAAAGGTTTTTTTTTTTCAAGAAGAAGTGAAGGGGTCTTTGAATACTGAAATTTGCTATAAAATATTAAATTTTAGATCATGTCTGGTTGTCTCTTGCTACTCTGTTCCAGGGTATTTCAGATTGCCCACCTCTTTTAAACTAATAATAACAACAATGTCTTGCACTTACGCTGTATATTGTGTTAGTCCAAAGCACAGGATTTCAAAAGGATCTCAAAGTTCTTTACAAATAGAAAGGGACTTACCTTATTCGCCACTGAAGAGCAGCACCCACTTGATTAGGTGTGGAAGTGGCAAACTGATTGTATAGCCCAGAGTGGAAGTTACTCAGGACTCCAGGTGTAACACCCTTTCTTACCAAAAGTGTCATGGAATGATTAATAATGGAACGGTACTGTGTCCCCAGTCACACTACTGAGCATTAGTGTGGAAATTCTGGCCTAGAAGGAAGAGCACCACCTACTGCTCCACCAGAACCACTAATAGCACCAACATGTTTTTTCTGTGAGTTTTTCAGGATTTCGGAATCCAGGTTCATTTTAGCTTATCTTCAGAAATCTGATGAGTTCAGGTTACAAAGTAGAAACCACAATGAAAATAATGTTGATGCTTAATGTTGTAGAAATAAGTAGAATCTGGAAATCTAAGAGCTAATAATAAACAGGAGAGTGTAATCAAATGTAAGGTGGGTCTAACCTAATGTGCTGATTAATTCACCCTGCATTTCATTTCCTGTCACATCAGACTGAACCCCTGTCTCTGCAGACTGCCACAGTGAATTGAGGCTGGCACACCGAAGAGTGTTAAGATCTCGAATTTCAACTTAGTCGCAAAGCTGGGACCTTTAACTACCTGTTGAAATTTTCCCCCTCTCTCCCCACTTACATCCTGAGCAAGAAGTATGACCCAGTGCCTACCCTGACTGTTCAGTAATAGGTTAATGAGCGGGTCACCGCCTAGTAGCTGCGCAGGTAGGCATTGGTGATATCAACCTTTTCACAGGGGTTTTCCCAACATGTGTCAGTGGCATGCTTCGTTTTATGACACATCAATGTTTATTGGTAAGCATCAGAAGCTTGTGAACTTTGAAGAGCTTTTTTTATTTCCTGGATAGACATTGGTGGTGGAGAGCACTTGATAGCTGTGTCCACTGAGATGCCCTGGTCTGGCTCCATGCACCAGCTGTGAAACTGTTATGGCGCAGAGTGCAGCTCTCCTTTATGCCTGTGAACCATCCATGCTGTTTGCTTTTATTTCTCTCTAAAGAAAGCTCAAAGAAGCCAGCTGTGCTGCCATTTCCTTCTGCTTCTCATCCTGCAGATGTGCTTTCCTTCACCATTAACAAAAAGAGCAACACCACTCGGTTTTGACATCACTGTCAGAACCTGCATAGAGTGTTTTTCTCTTCACTTCTTTCCTGTTTTTTGGATTTTGCAGGAGTTCGACCCCCTTTTGGGTCCATATTCTTTTCCTCATTTGTGGCTCTATTGTGTACCATTATAATCTCGGCAGGGCCATCAGATCAGCAAAATTATATCTGGAACCTGACTGCAGGCATTTCCCTAGAATAATAGCGGAAAGACTGAGGTTTGTAAGATTAAATAAAGCTGTCCTTGCTAGGTTTTTTACAACAAAAAGGCTACGTTTTAGAGTTTTACATCACTTCCAGACATCTGTATGAATCACAGTAAATTGAAGAGTCTATTGTATGTTTTGTCTGTGTGCATCTGTCTCTAACTCTGTCTTTAATTCTGCCATTGGGTCCCTATTGTTATCCATGTCATAGCACTCTGCAAAACTATATAATCTATCTGAAGAGGACAAAGGGGGGCTGGAATACATATTGCTATACCAAAAATCTGGAACTTGTGTTTCACGTAATAAGCCAGTGTACAAACCATCTCTTCACAGACTTCACATTCATTGCAAACTTGCCCAATAGGATTACTTTCTGCTGATGATATGTTCCCCCTCACCAGTGCTGTCTCCAGCTCTCAGCAAGACAGGATGCTCAGTGTTACAGTCAGAGACACCCCAGGGAACAATGCAGCTTGTGCATGTTTGATGTTGTCTTCTCATATAGTGTGCCTATTGTTTCGTGTCTCCAGAGCACCGTTCCTGTAGGTGGCCTGTGAACCTATAAATAAAACCAGGAACGTACTGTATTTATGCTTTTAAATAATTCTCTTGATTGGCTTCAAAACAGCTGCAATCTCAGCCTCTGCCAGGTTTCCGTCCTAAAACAGATAAACCGTACATTCAGTAATGTAAAGCCTGGGGCTTGAATTTATCAAGGGAAAAAGAGAAAGAAACACACCCACATTGGACACGCGACACTGCTACAGAGATAGAGGACACAGAGTACTGAAAGCTGTAAGAGAGGAAACAGCATTGCTCTTGGAAATGAATTCCTTCAGGCAGCCGTGGAGTTATTGACAATTTGTCTTTGTTTTGTTTTTCACATTTCTCCTCTTTCTTTTGTTCAAATGTGGGCCCACACAAACAAAAACAAAAACCCAGGAGGGCCCTGTAAAATCCAAATCCTTGCCAGTCCTTCCTGCCTACTCCTAAAAATCTGTTTGCCAGTGGCATCTCATAACACTGCTTCTGCTTAAAGGAAGTTTCCAGCAACTTTAAATAGGTTTCTAACATGGCATAATTAAATTAAACAGAAAGTTGCCCTTTGAAGAAGTGTGTTAATTTAAAGATGACTTTGTGCCTGTTAGTCCGCAGGTTGCAGGTTATGTTGCAGTACCAAACATTGCTGTTGGGAAAGTATCTCTTCGCAATCTGGCTCATCACCACACTGTACATCCCAGACTATTTGTCATATGGCATAAATGTAAAAGTTTAGTTTCTACAGTGATACCACACAAAAGTACAGGGAGCAATCATATTAAGCAGAGATGCCAAATTCAGTCTTTCTTACAATATTATATACAGTACTTGATTTCTAGGTGTCTCCATTGCTGTTATCAGTGAGTAGTATTGAAATAATAATGTAGTAGAAGAAAGGAGATTTCATCCTGTTATTAACATTGTCAATAGATTCCTCTCCATTTTAAGTGGGAGATTTATCAAGTTAAAACATTGCCTTAAAATCTCACATTATAAGGGAAGCATATTTAGAAATTCCATTCCCATACAGTAGCTTCAAGAGCTGGTATTACCCACTGAATAGAATATGGAACATAACAAAAAGATACTTAGAAGACTACTTGTCTCAATTTTCTTGCTGGACAACTAGAACCAATTCAATAATACCAATTAACCGATCAAACTTAGTAGCTAATTGAACCATTTCCTGTAGGACCTGATGACAATAGTTGGAGCAGCATTGCCTGCCATTTGTATCCTTTGTCCAGATAATGAAGCTGATCGTACTGAGTTCCATATGCAAAAATAGTAAAATAGGTTGTATTCAAATAAGTGCAGGTAAAACAAATGTACATCTGACAACCAATCCCCTTTGTCTGAGAAAGTGCTTCCTGTTCTCTATCGGAAATATGTGGCTTCTTGTTGAAATACCACTTGTTCATTTTATATCATTGATATAAAGTAGCCTGTTGTACAAACTGAGGAATTTTGAATGTTTGTGGGAAGCCCCCTCATGATCTCCTGTGTTTGAGGTCACGATCTTTTTACTGGAGTATGACATACCTTTTGGATCAGGAACTAATCTAGTCACTCTTCTTTGAACTTTCTCAAAGGCAGTGATATCCTTTTCGTAATACGGTGACCAGAATTGTACACAGTATGTTAAATGAGGTCTGACAGTCTTGACATTTTGCAGGGCCAATTTCACAAAACCCCCTAAAAAACAGGATTGTTGAGGAGCCTTCCGAATTAGCTCAAGAAATCCTAAAGAATGTAGGCTGCCAGATTTTAAAGGTTTTTTTTTGTGCATGCAAGGTCAGGGAGCACTTTTTGAAGATCATATAACACAAATATGAAAAAGGCTGTCCCCATTTCAATGTACTTTACCTAGCCTGTTGATTACACTTTACTGGCTATGGTAGTAGGGTCTGGACAATTTGAAAATCTGGAACTGGATGCGAGCCCGATGGAATGAGTGGCAAATTACAAATAAATTGAAAACGATATACAATGATGCCTGGAAATAGGAGCCAACTGTGGCAGGAGTTCTCACAAATGTGCTGTTTTTGTTTGTAAAATATTCTTTCCGTTACCTCACTCTTCTGTTTTTGATGTGGTTTTGGCGTTCTGTTGGTTTTGTTTATTCGTATTGTGGTTTAGTTTTCTCTCCCTTTGTTGACACAATAAGATTTGTACAATTTAGTTTGAACATTTTCAGTAATTAAGAATGAACATGTCTGATTTGATTTCATTACCATAAATTAATTGAAAATAGCAAGGTAAATTCTAATCTTTCATGGGTAGAACTTGTTCTGGGTCCAGAAACAATGTTTGTAACAGTCTTCATCTTGACAGTAATTTCTTGGCTTGTTCAAGCATTTCTGCCTGTTAATTTTAATCACTTACTTCCACTGGCTACGTTCCTAATTAGTGGTTTTATCTGTTATGTTTAACACCTGATGCCAGTTAAAAATTTCATAATGATGAATTAAGGTCAGTATCATTAGAATATAAGTTTAGTTGATTATTTTTCTGAAATTCCCTTCCAGGTACATTGGCAGCAGCTGGATATGTTGTATGATTGCAGTTTGACAGAAATATTCAATCTACCCGTCAGTATTCATTACTGTTCGGGGAACCCTATTGAAATTCATTCCATATCTTTTGGAATAACTAGAAGGTAACTTCCACACATTCCAGAATTAAAATAATTTGTGCACTGACTTGCAAAATCAGCATTCAAACATCATCTCACCTTGTGCTCAGGGGCACGTTTGGCAAAGCAAAAGAAAAGTAGTCATAATTATCTCTGGGAAATCTGGCATTTACTTCTATAGCAGCAAAAAACAAGTTTCTTTGCTATTGTTAGACAATAAAACAGAATTTGGAACACCAAAGGGAAATAATCAAAGCTTTTTTAGCTTTTTTTTACCAATATAAAACTAACAAGTGACTTGAAAGATTTATGTACAATGTTGTTCAACTTTCTAATCACCGGTTTCTTTCTCCTTTAATCACAGATTTACTTAAAGTATAAAGAATCGAACCCTTTGAGTAAAATGGACATTTCAAATGCTGTATTCAAAAAGAGAGAAAAGATATTGATATTACTTAATATCAGTTCAATATACAGTGTTTAGTGCTATTAGCTCTTATCTTGCCAGTTTATAATTCATGGTCTGAGCAATAAAAAGTCTAGGTTTATTGAATATCTGTTTTCACTTTGTGAGGTAGTGTTTCATGTTGGGAAATGGTTTCACTCTTCATAATATGTGAATAACAGTAAATACAGTACATTTAGCATACACTTATGTTTGTCTTGAAAGACTAATTGCATCCTCCATCTATCATCAGAAAGCCACTTAAGGACATTGGCTTCCAGGAGTCTATCTAAGCTGCACAGGGCACGTTGCAAGACTACGCTCCATTCACGACACTTAAGCGCTGGAAAAAACCCACAAAGATATGGAGATAACATGCACACTACACATTGAATGTCCAGAATGATGTGCTGGATC
This sequence comes from Lepisosteus oculatus, assembly GCF_040954835.1. Classification (NCBI taxonomy): domain Eukaryota; kingdom Metazoa; phylum Chordata; class Actinopteri; order Semionotiformes; family Lepisosteidae; genus Lepisosteus; species Lepisosteus oculatus. The sequence continues at coordinate 13,786,473 of NC_090715.1, forward strand.
CAAAAACTGTGCTACTATTTGTAACACTATGCTAACCATCTTGCATTCATGTTGTAGTCAACTTAATCCTTTTATAGGAAAGAGGAAATGTGGCATTGGTCTATACTGTACATTTCCTCTCTCGATTAGCATTAACTCTTTTCCATTTGAGTTATGAAATGAAATAGTCAAAGAAGGCAACAGAAAGTTATTTGTAGGTTTTTGTATTCCTAAAAAAGAAATATAAGTATCAAAGGTCTACTGTAATGACCTCCATTTAACATTTTGAGATAAAGCCAGAAAGGTATCATAAACTAGGAATAAATGTGACTTAAGTTATAACATTAATGCTTGCATTCCCTGAGTTCATCTGAAGTTCTGCAGCAACCCCAATGACAGAAACAGAGAAATACAGCACAGTGTGCGAGGAGGCTGTTTCAGACACTGCTTCCAAACAGTGCACTAGCCGAGTCCATAAATAATATATTTTCCATCTGCAGCAGAAAGCAGCCCTGTCTCTAATTAGAAATATGTGTGCATCAAACAGAAAATTATCTTGGACTTTGAAGGGTTAGAAATTGAAGACGTTTGACCTTAAGCCCTAACTGAGAGATCTTTTCCTGTTTTTGAGTTCTGTGAATTCACTCTGCTTGCGCTGTTAAAGTTTAGTAAGGACAGGCTCTCACCTGTTGCTGGGAGCAAGCTGAGACTTATAAGGATTTTGTCCAGTCACTTCCGTAAGCACTAGACAGTCAAGGAAGCAATTTCTCCAGAGTTTTTTTTTTTAGTTTGTAGTACACAGTACATAAAGAATTTGCTTTCCCTCTGTTCATTGTGGCTAAGTAGTGATGAATTTGGAACTCTGATTATGTGAAACACAAATTATCAAGTACTGATTTCACCTCAATTGCATTACTTTTGCTACATGTTTCTATCTTAGTTCAGTCTTTAACTTTAAAGGAACAGTGGCTTTCCTGCATAGCTTATCTAGGAAATACAGTAGCATCCCAGTGTTATACATATTTACAGTATGCAGTATACAGTAGCACTCCACCAAAAGAAGACGTCCCCAACAATGTGTACAAAATGTTACTTATTGCAAGGTTTTTGTCTTGGAACAAAAGAACTATTGACATGATATTCATTCTTCATCCTGAAAACAAAAATGGAAGTTTTGATCTTCCAAGTTAGAAAATGCAGAGACTTAAACTTGTGTAACCTTTGCTATGATGCCTAGTAGCTGCAGTACATCCAGAGAGGAAAGAGGCTACAGCATCTGAATATTGAAGGAGCCTGCTGCAACAAGAGTGGAGTTGCTGGACAAATCCAGTGAATCAACAGGAGCTTTTTATCAGTCTTTACGTATTTAAAAAACAACTGCAAACAGAGCTAAAACCTGCGGGTATTAGTAAGCATTATAAGGTGCTTCCTGTTAGCAACAAAAAATACTAATATTGTTGAAAGGTAACAGGTTAAAGCAACAGCCCCCATTGTACTTTTCTTCAAAAATGTGTAAATAAACACAACCCGAACTCTTTCTGGCAGCCTTCGTAAGTGCAGTGCTTGTATTCAGGAAGGCTGGGACTGAATCCCAGTAGAGCCTGGCATGACGATAAGGGTTTTTAAATTAAGCTTTGCAAAGTATGCATGACTGGGGATTACAAACTATAAAACAAAGCAAAAAACATTATACACTTTCAAATCATGTGAGAGAAAAGATGTATTGTTAAATTTGCATCTCACCGCTTTCTCCAAGCCATTTTCATACGGTATATCCAGCCTATGGGAAAAGAAATGTCAGGAATGGCTCCTGTTTATTGATGTCTTTTTCCTGATGTAATAAATCTAAACATTTGATGTGCATACGCAGATGTTCCTTAGATGAAATGTGAATTGACTTTTGTTTGCACTTGTACAGTAGCCATTGTGTTTCCATTAGCAAATAACCACCTTTAATCCTGATAGATTTAGAAGTGGAATTAGGCCTTTGGTTAAATGAAACTGGAAAACATCAAGCAGACAGCTATCCAGCTTGCAATGCACAGTATCTGACCACTGCTCATACCAAGACAACACACACTGTTAAGCTGCATTATATAGTACAGTATACGCACTACACGGCTATACACTTACAACATGCACACAACTGCAAACAACAAAAATTAAGTTTGCATTAGATATTGTTTCCTTAAAGGATAAGAAAGACTTTCTTAATATTTTTTTCATAATCTCCACCGAGGGTGCTAAATCAGTATCTCCGACATGTCTGATCTCGGTTTTCTTTACTGATTCATAAAAACTCAGCACATGATATACATTTCAGAAATGGTTGTAGCTTCCAAGAACGCCTGTTGCTGGATATCAATAAATAACATTTCAGCTAATGTGTATATTCTGTAAGAATGGCTACCCTGCTGCTGAATACAATACATATATGACTGCTTATAAATGTATCATTCCAGCTGTTTTCACCAAGGCACTGTCTCTTCAGAACTGCGGTTCATAACTAGTGAGTTATAAGTTACAAAAGTCAAAATGGCAAAGGTTTTCTTCATTTAAGTACTTGGCCAAGGATGTATTATTTCTTGAGCTTGGCTATCTCACCAAGCTTTTGTTTCCATTACATCCATAATGTCATGTTTTGTTCCTTTTGAGAACTGGCCCCCTCTTTATTTCAACAAGAAGATTTTTTTTACTGAAGAGGAAAATCTTTAAAATTCTAATCTAATCAAAACGAGATAAGTCTGACTTTAGCAACATAATTGCACAGCAATAAAGCAAAAGGAAAAAAAGTGCCTTACTGACTTGCCCATGCTTAAAATTATATTCTGGAAAAGTAGATAATGTTTATGAAAGGGTTTCTGGTTTGAAATGAGTGACATTATGCCAAAAAGGACTGAAAAGGGAGATTTAATGGTAGTGTCTCTCAGCAGCAGTTATTTTTAAGGGTGGCCCTAGCTGTTCAATAAAACAACATGAAACATTCAGGGAACTACATTATGAAGCTGACGTTATCCACATTTGTACTGCATCCAAACTCGCAAAGGGTTTATTTAGGGCATACTTCACAGAAAATTCTGTACATACTTAACCGCGGTTAAGTAGAAACACATTAAAACTTTATGTATATGTAATATATATATATTTATATGCAACCCATCTAATACACAGCTGCCAGCATTAAAGCTCCAGGCCTGTTTTTTTAGGATATTGTTTTAAATTCTTTTTCATCTATAGTACAATTTATGACTTGTGATTCTATGGTCCTCATGCGTTCAAGAGAAGAGCAAAGGACACCCCCCCTTTAAGATTCCATGCCTGTTCAGTAATATATGTCTCATTTCCTTTTATCTGTGTGATATTAAACTTTGAAGGATATGAGAAGAAAAGGCATTGTTATATGAACCAGGTGTTGAGTTTCATGCAGATGGAAAGGGATTGAGTCCCTTAACTTTTGGAACATCTTGCCTAATGTGCTTAAGGGAAACAAAGTTTGACTTTTGCTTGATAATAAAATAGCATAGACACAAATTTAATTCTTTCCACTTCAGACTTGTCTTGGAGCTTTCTTACAGTGTTACTTGATTTGTCCTCCTCAAAGAGGGACCGTTTTAACTTGCATGGACTTATTCAGATCTATCAACACATAGTCCCATGTCTTTTTCTGTTGTTTTTTTGGATTCTTTACCTCTTTTTCCATAAGTGGCATACAAGGGGAGGGTAACATAACCTTTATCAGATAATCTAGGCTTTCTTTTCAAAAAAGAAGCTGAGTGCCTGTCCAGCCTTGTCGTAGTATTTATCTGCCTAAAAGAAAGCTGGAATTCCATTTGGTCAGCCTTGCCCATAACGACCTTGTGACCTTCTCAGTTCACTGCCAAAGGAACAGAACCACCTACGTTAATCTGCATCTTTCCCAAGGGAGAAATAGTTGCACTTAAAACCCGTCAAAATACAGGGCTGTTTTCCAGATTCATTGAAGTCATCCTTAAGCAGCAGTGAGAATATATGGCACGTCTCAAAGTAGAACATAGAAGAAAAAGTACTGTAATAAAAGTATGATTGCACGGTAATGTCCTCTGCGCGTTGCCCTCAGTTTTCTCCAGGATCTCTGGCTTGCTCCTAACTTCAAACACATGCTGGCTAGATGATAATAAGTATCTGTAACTTTTCAATTGCATAGGTAAACACAAGTGTACAGTACTCTATGTGTGTGTCCTGTAATAAACAGGCAGCCCGTCAGTGGTGCGTGTAGTACTGCGTTGCACTCTGTGATTGTGGAATAGGCTGTGGGTTCTATTGACCCTTACCAGGAATAAGCCGCTTCCTGGTAATGGATGGGTGATTGGAAAATAGTTTACCCCAAGGCTCCATATGTGAGGGATAAAATACCAAGTTTCTGTCAGGTGCTCTGCTCCCAGACATGCAAAGTAGACTGACTTGGACTAAAAAACTAATTTATGGAGAGGGGTGTTTGTCATATACTAGTACTTGTCATGGGACTATAGGGTAATAAAACCATTGAGCACAATGGACTGAAGGCCTCCTCTCATTTGGAGCCTTTCTGTACTGGGCTTTACCATCAAGTCATCTAGGTTCATGAGCAGGCATGTCAGAATTCCTAGAGGGCTATAGTATCCACTGGTTTCTATTCCAAAGGGTGTACACATGTAATCTAATCATTTTTGTTTGCTTAGTTTTTAATTGCTTTTTAGTTGGTATCTTAAAAGATGCTGTTCAGTCAAGACACAGTGCTATCTACTGAAATTATGTTTAATTATATTATTAGCTTTCAGGGGTTGTAATGTAGCAAGGGCAAAACACGAAACAGAAAACAATGCAGCTCTCTGCAAATGGTGTTTGACATTCCTGCTCTGCAGATATCATCACCAAACCCTTTAAAATGATTCAACAAGTTTTCTAACACCTAAAATTAAGTTTAGAAAAATGTTTGCATTGCTAAATGCATAAAGGCTTTTCTTACAAAATGAACTGTGAAAACCGTGATGTTTTTCATTTTCATTTTAACTTTGTGTGTATTTATGTGCCTTGCCAAGACAGGACTACTTATGCTTTTTGTCTTTTTAATACGACAGTAACTGATGCCAATTTCCACAACAATCCAAGATCCATTGAAGGTGGATCCAGTTTTGATTCATGGTGTGTAAGTGGCCAGAGAAGGTTAATAATCCATGCTATATATTACTCTATTAACAAACGTTTTGGACGGTACTGACATATTTGTCTCAGCAGGCTCTGTTTGATGGTAGCTTCTTTGGTTAGCCTGCTGTTTGTTTAGCCTTTGGAAATTTGTCCTCTTATGTGTTAACATGGTTAATAAATCATACCGTGTCAACAAGATTATCATAAAATTGTTATTCCTGGAATCCAAGTTTTGGATTCATTCAAAGCCTACTGCGTTGATGCATATATCTTAAGACCAATCATTTTTATTCTCAGTTATGCATTTCAAAACCGACTGCATAGTATTTTATTAATTCCCAAAGTGGGACACATTAGACTGACTCATTAACATACATTATAAATTAAATGCCAGTCAGGAAAAGATCTGGAATGGTTGTATCCTTGTTTGATTTCTGTTTAAAGCAGAAGAAATACACTTATATTGTGTTATATTGTGTGAGCCCAGTAAATCAAAGTTAGCTTTGTATTTCTCCTGATAAAGTTGAATTTGGCATTGCACTTTTTGCAGAGAAGACATTTGTCCTATTTTCTACCAACTGCACTCAATATCAGACATCTCTGTTTTATCCAACGAGAGTAGTTACAGCTATTTCAATTACTGTTATAATGTCAGATTCTCAGTACCATGACAAATGCTGGCTTTAATACATTTTCTATTATTTAAGCACCTCCAGATTCGTTTAAATGAAAGACACTATATAAATAAAATGTATTATTATTTTTCCCCAACTGCATGTGTCAGCTGGGTAATTTTTGTTTTCAGAATGTGTCATTATTAGGAACTTTGCATGATTAATAAGTAAAGAGTTAACCCTGTCCTAATTTGAGGTCTTCTGATCTGTCATTATAGTACCTCATACAGTTCTGAATACAACAACACATAAAATTGAGGCTTCTTTTCAATGGGACTATTCAGCTGAGCAGGCACTTTCCAGGGCTCTCCCCACGTCAAAAGCCATTAGTTTAAATCGAAATGGCATCTGGATTTAATATTTCTCAGCGTAAAACAGAAGGTTCTGTCTAGAAGCTTGAGGCTTAAAGTGGTAATCAGTGGGTGATGAAGATACAGTATCAAAGCTGGTCTGAAATGAGCCATTGAATAACTAGAAAGTGGCGACCACCACCCTAAAGAGAAGATCTGAAACTGAAAAGGTTTCCCTTAGAAAAAAGGCTCCAGGTATGTTAACAACATAAGTGATTCTGGCCTGCAGCATAATGATTATTCCTGCTGAGCCAAGGAAAAATAAACCCAAGTCATCCATGTCAACTACTTTAAAATGCTGCTCCATCCAAACAAGAAAGGGTAATAGGTGGATCTCTTTAGACACTTGAATACTTTTCTGTACACAACACTGGCATTGGAATTTAGGGACATTAAGCAGATTATTTTCGAGACAGCGAAAGTGGTCTTGGACTTCCTGGTAGAAACATATTGCTTTGGGTGAGATCAGATTCAGTCCATCTCATCACAGCATTAAATAACAGCATAGATACTGGCCTGACAAAGGATTTAATTTTTCTGTCACAAACTTCACCACTTACTAACAAATGTGGTTTTAACATAATTAAAGTTAAAGCCACAGACAAATAACTGGCCTGGAGCTTTTTGTGTTTCTTCTATCAAGCTCATGTGGATTCTGCTGAAAGGACCTGTACTGTATGTTTCAACGACAAAAGATACAGTTACTTTCAGGTCTGGTTGTTTCAGGCTGCTTGTGTTTCAGCTGATCTATTTAGATACTCTTTCAGGCCCCACAAGTCAGCTGTCTAACGAGATTCCCATTACGCTGGAAAACAATCACTGCTGTGTCGGTCTGCCCCATGTTGAACACCATTTACACTGGTATCTCCACCACAGAAATGAGACAGCGGGCTTCTATTCAGACAATACGAGATGCATTCAAAGAGATTTGTGCTTCTTCTTACATCCAAAGCACAAAACCCAAAATTACAGATATCAAATTGCATTTGAACCAAAATTACAGATATCAGGATGCATTTGCAAAGCTTAAAATAAGTGCTCCAACAAAGTACATTGACTTTTCTAAGAATCTGTAGAGATCCTGATGATTTAAGTTCGTGGTTCAGTGTTACTGCAGCATTTCATACATTATTATTCATTATTGCTGATGTACAGTACGTCACATGTATGGGAAGAAAGAATTTGTGAAAAACCACATCATAAATTGTATGGGAGATCAAGGCTTAATTATAGACTTGTATGTGTCTTATACAATTTCTTAATTGTAGTGTAGTGTATTATTTTCTGTAAGTGAACACAATTAGTTATATCCCACATTTTAAGTACAGAGGTACTTGAAACTTTTTTAGTCAGTCCTTTATTTAACCAGATTAATTCATTAATAATAACATGCATAATGATGACCTGGAGAAAACTACAAAGCAGGTGTTTTCTAGAACAATTTAAGTAATATACAGTACCTTGACCGAGCATATAGCAAGCATCCCACCTAAATTTTGAACCTATGACCTATACCGTATATCTGGAGCTGAGTTCCTAATCACTACTCCACGTGCCTGCCCGGAAAGCTCTGTTTTTACATTAATTTAATAGTAAAAAAACCTAATGTCTAGATCACAGTTGCCTTCATGAAAGGTTAAAAAATGTTAGGAGGCTTTTTAGCTCATCTCATCCATCAACTTCTTTAAAGATCCCAGTGTGTCAGCTGCAATGACATAGTGGGTTAAATAGTTCAAGACCTCAATAGCTGTTTGTGTAAAGAAATGCCCTGTTTTCAGTCCCACATATGATTTTGATCTTCTTTTGGTTCAGTGTCTTCTGTGTAACTTAATAACAAATCATGAAGCTGTTCAAATATAATTTCATGTTATTGTAAATCTTATGTTAATTGTCTGTCTTACAAGCAACAGGTTTCAGGGCTATGGTGTCTTTCAAGATCAGATAGCTGATTCTGAATTCAAACTTTCTGAAACACCCAGAACTGATGAATATTTGTATTTCTACAATTCGTAGGGTTAAATGTACAGTAATTAGCTTAGGAAATTCACATACTGCACCCCAAGAGCATATGGGTAAGATACTCAGCAGTACTGTAAGTCAAAGGGGTAATTTAAGTGTACCCAGAAGAAACAATTATAATTTTCAAAACATGCAACCCTTTAATGTGTTGCACTCCACTGCAAAGGTTTATATGTTTAAAAGCGACTCCCCAGTTATGAATTACCCCACTGACACAAATAATTGAGATTCACAAGGGTCAAGTGTTGAAATGGACCTGCAATAAATTTCAAGTTCCTTCTACAATGTGTGTTTGCACCTTGATGCAATACATTAAACACTTTTCAAACAAAGTCGTTTTTTACTCCTTTTTCAGTCGCAGATAAATTTTCATTGTGTGGGTTGGCTTGTAACTTGGTGCTGAGCAAAACTAAAAGTGTTGCATTTATAGAAGCAATTGCTATATAAAAGTCCATGCATTAGGCATCTTAGCTAGCTTCATGATATCCTCCCATTGCATGATGAGATCATTAAAGATGGTCATGTAATCCTACTGTTTTTGAAAGTGATGTTACTTTTCTTCACAAGGGAAGAGATTCCTAATAAGACAAGTAGTGGTTCTAGGTAGTTTTCTGCAGTGTACTGCACCCAGTTAAAGAATCAGAGCAATATATAAACACAGACGTAATCTGAAGCCATCCTTCTCCTGTTCAGCTTAAGCCTTTGGTTTTGAGCAGCGTGCATGCAATAAAATTGTATTTCCTGCACGCTCCCAGAGCAAATGAATTATAAAATCTTTCAAATCTGTGACTTGGAAACATACATAGTTTTCTTTCTGTTTCGTGGCGTATTGTGCTTAGATGTATTCTCACTGCACTTGTAATGAATAGATAACTGAATCGTGTGACAATGCATTGACTTTAATTTTATACCTCATTTCATCATTGACACTTGCTCTGTTGCTTTATGTGTGCTGAGAATTCTAAAACTTTATATCCTTTTATATTTGTATGAAGACTCCTCCTTCTACTTTATCTCCAGTTAACTCCTGGAAGATTGCCAAAACAATTATACCTAATACCGAAAGGAAAAAATGATTCATAAGACATTTATTTCAAGGATTGATTCTGCTGTGAAAATACTCTGTTGATGTGGGATTTTGGGGGGCTAAATAGCTCTTCCTCTTATCTATGTCCTCCATGTTGTTAAAGAGGTGTTGTGTTTTACAACAAGGAGAGAAAATAATGATTGTTACAGCCCCTTCTCATCTGTGATTTGACTGCAGACACTAACACTTTCCAAAAGGTAATTTTGCTACTGATATATTTATAGCTCCTGGCATGAACAGGTTATCTCTGAGGCTAGTTACACAAAATGTCCTAAGCACAGCCGGGGTAAGTACCTCATAGACAACATTTTAAAAATCCTGAAATACATATTAAACAATGGTTCTTTTTATAATATTATTATTGCTGTTGTTGTATTTAATAACCTGATTTTGGTTACAAGATCACAGACTACTGTGAAAGATTGCTATAGTAATCAATTGAGAATGAAAGCTGTGTATTGAAAGTAATGCGTAACTCAGTGGGTATTTGCAGTGAGAGTATCTCTGACTCTGGAAGAACCTTATAGTAATAATAATAATAATAATTGCTTACACTTATATAGCGCTTTTTCTGGACACTCCACTCAAAGCGCTTTACAGGTAATGGGGACTCCCCTCCGCCACCACCAATGTGCAGCATCCACCTGGATGATGCGACGGCAGCCATAGTGCGCCAGAACGCTCACTACACATCAGCTATCAGTGGGGAGGAGAGCAGAGTAATGAAGCCAATTCACAGAGGGGGATTGTTAGGAGGCCATGATTGATAACAGCCGATGGGGAAATTTGGCCAGGATGCCGGGGTTACACCCCTACTCTTTTCGAGAAACACCCTGGGATTTTTAATGACCACAGAGAGTCAGGACCTCGGTTTTACGTCTCATCCGAAGGACGGCACCTGTTTACAGTATAGTGTCCCCGTCACTACACTGGGGCATTAGGACCCACATGAGCCGCAGGGTGAGCGCCCCCTGCTGGCCCCCCTAACGCCTCTTCCAGCAGCAACCTTAGTTTTTCCCAGGAGGTCTCCCATCCAGGTACTGACCAGGCTCACACCTGCTTAGCTTCAGTGGGTTGCCAGTTGTGAGTTGCAGGGTGATATGGCTGCTGGCATATAGTACCTACCTCTTCAACTCCTGAAGTGAAATGAAATGACTTACTGATATTCTATTACATTATACTGAGATAGCTTGGGGAAACATTTGCATGTGTTCCAACAGAACTTGGAGACCTTTCAATGGAAAGATATTAGGTTTGATTGTTAATAGCCAAATTGTAAATTTTGGAGATGCAGGCAATTTTAAACAAATTTATTATCTGTATGCAGTCATAGTTTTTTTCATGAACTCTTCTGCAAAGCATTCTTTTAAAATCAGTGAGTCACTCTGGTATAGTGGTACGTTGGGAAATTGTAGGCATGTTATTATGAAGGAGTGCAGCATGTCTGTGGCTTGTTTCAGAATGAATTAATGTTAACCAGTTTAATTTTTTGAATATACACTGAGTACATGCATTTAATCTGAAGAAATCTGTTCTGTATTTCTATTTCACATTTGACAGGCTAAGGAACACATAAAAACACTAGCTGGGTCTAGACCATGATGAGACCATAATAAGTTAGTTTTACCCTGCTTATGATGCGTTTTTGCCATGGTAATCCTGCACAGTACGAGAGGAATTGCATGTTCCAACGTGGTATCTGTGCTTGGCCAAGGTGCCAATGGTATGAAACAGCCCTGGGTGGGATTATGAATGAATACTTCGAAGTCAGAATCCCTCCTGAAAGGACTGATACCCTTTCAGTGCAGAATTCAGCTTGGGCTTGGACAGCTGGATGCTCTCCACTGAGGATCACCATTCTCATCAAGGCTGAGACACAGAGGGTTAGTTAATCTTCTATCAATGCATCGCACGTTTGTGGGACAGAAGTGATTCTGGATCACGGTTTGGCACGTAGCAGGACCATTCTGATGGGTGAATCCACAAAGTGGGAGGTGGGGGACGGAGCAGATCTACACCCACTGACTGGCGCGATTTGCCCTGCGGGGAAGAGGGCGAGGGTGACCAAGCAGGTATACTGTACAGTATGTACAAGCATATGGAAAGAAAAGCATTCTCAAACAAGAGATGGGAAATACTGGTGAGATGTGTTTTTTAACAGGAGGAAATATGGTCCTCTTAAATTGTGTGCAGTCAAAACATACTGTACAACCCTTTTTCTTGCTAAGACAAGCTTGTAAAAGGGATTTCATTTAAAGAAATTAGTCTGGTTTGAAAGAAAAATGCTCATACAGCAAACTCCTCTGCACTGTCTGCTTTTAAAATCAAAGGCTGGTACTGTCATTTGTTCCACTTTAGAAATGGCTAGCCATTTAGCAGGAACACAGGGTAAATGCAGTTATTACATACCTACTTGGCTGAGCGGATCTGTGGACCTTACTTGATGCAATAAAAACACCAACTGCTTAGTAACGTATAATAACATCAACTGTTTTATTAAGCCAGTGACATGACACTCATCCCAGAGGTTTAACACATAGGTAGTGATTCATTTGTTGGAGAGGGCTCTGTCGTGCTTTCATAGTGATTCCATTCTTAAGATCTTGCATACTTAAGAATAAATAACATTTGCAGTTATATCTCAGAAATTAGCGTGAAAGAATTTCCCTGGAATACAGTGTTTGGACTTGTGAAATCATTTTTTTTTTCATCAGAGACTGTAGCACAAACAGCTAAAAGTGTGAAGCTGTTTTCAGAGACCAGACCAAATGCTATACATACCTGTTTTTCTTTTTTATACATTTTCTGCCACGATCCAGAACACCGGAGAACGTTGTCTGAAATAGTTTTGAATTCCGCCTTGATGACTGCTTTAGGAAAGACAGGTTTTCTCATTAGAGAAGGGGGGAGGTAGGTCAGAACAGAGAGAGGAATCCTGCTTGCAAGGCACATGGATAGACCTGACCAAATCACTGCTGCCTGAGGAATGACCCCTGTCTGCCTTGAGCAGAGATTGAGTGATATTGAAACCCTACCTTGGAAAGATTGACGCCAGCTTCTTTGAAAGCTTTCAGAAAGGGTCCTCTGGACACTTATCGCTGTGCAATTGATGAGTCAGCAAATGACTGACACGTGGTGTTCCTCTTCAAAGCCGGCTCAGAAGTCTTCTGAAGTGAATTTTGAAGTTTCACATACTTGTAGAATGTTAGATGTGTCTAAAAAAGGGAAGGTATGTTCACAAATCTCTGAGTTGAATTTAAAAAAGTCAGGTAAAGCTAAAAAAAATATTGAGGGAGTGTTTGCTGCAATGTTTATTAGTATGTTGATCAGATCTAATAAGATCCCATTCCTACACTAAGTGAAATTGATCGCATCATACTATATATGTACAGTAAGCTATAAGCATAACTTACAAATATCAGACAATGTTGCTTACTGAGGTAGTCAATGAACTCATTTGATACGTATGATAGATTGCTAAGCAGCTACCCTTTTAATACAGTGACAAAAAATACAGTGTATATAAGTACAAGGGTAATTGTATATGTACTTCAAAGGTAAAAATGAAAGAAATTAATAAAAAGACAATAAGGTTGGCTCAAACTAGATAAATAATGCAAATGTTTCCTAGAATAATGCAAATGCTTTGCAAACAAAATGAAAGACAAAGAACTAAAAACTATACAGAGAGTGTGTATATACAGCAATAATGAAACCTTCCTGTTGGTATGTGTCCCATGTTGTCAGTGAAGTGCAATTCGTAATTTATATCATCTTTTTGGGGAATTAATACGTTGTGTACGATATAGTGTAAAATATAGTGTACTGTAGTTAAGAACTTTTGCTGGTCAAACCAATGAGTCTTGAACAGGTATTGAAAAGGTCAGGGACTGAGCTGTTCTGACTTCTGTGGGCAGTTCATTCCACCGTTAGGAGCAGTAGAAGTGGAAGAATGGAGAAGCTGCACAGAAAGTCTGGTAGAAGAGGAATTTGATTTCTTTGCTTACAGGCAATACAGCAATCAGAAGCAAGCAGGGGGATTGAGTATCATGAGACCATAGAGTCAATGAGTTGGAGTGGACAGACAGTGCTGACAGAAAGGTGGGCCAAGAATGAGTTACCTGTACTACAGTCGAGTCGAGGAGAGTACATAGGAGAAGGGGGGTCAAAAGTGAAACCAAACTTTCCTGGTAGTGGAGGAGAAAGGAGATGGAGTGGTTCACAGAGGAGGAAGAAGAGGAAAGGAAAACAGGAGATCAAAATTTTAAGAGAGTTTAAAGTTAATAATGGGTGCATATCTATGAGGAGCTATGGGACAATCAGAGATATTGTATCTTCGCGGATATAAGTACGGTATGTGTAGAAAGAAAAGAAGGGAAGACTTAAGTATCACAAGTATAAAAATAATATGAAATGAGAGAACTCAGGAAGCAAGTGTAGTAAGAGAACAGAAGAGGGACCGTGACAGAGCCCTGGGGAACACCAGTGGGGAGAGAGTAAGGAGCAGAGATTTAGCCTTGCCGAGGGACCTACTATGCGTGATTAATGAGGTAGGAATAGAACAAGGTGAGAGCAGTGCCAAAAAAGAGCAAGTGTTGACAAAATAGAAGAATAGTACAGTGTTGAAGGCGGCAGAGAGATCAGGAAGGATTAAGACAGAGGAGAGGACAGCTGAGGGAAAGGAAGTACTGCAGTAACAGCAGAGTACTTTCTGTCCTTCCATCCATAACAAGGTAATCATTTGTCATTGCCCAACATACATTTCGTATCCATTTAACAGGAACAAGACACCTAGTGAAAAAGAAACAAATGTCATACAACTTTCCCTTAGATATTTAGAGGTAAAAGGTAAGATACAGTTTCCCACTTATTTGTGAAGCTGTATTTTTGGGGAACATGCTGAAAAAAAATCACCTCACTGTTTCTTTTTCTTTTATTGTTTTGTGAATGTTGTCTTAATTCATGGCTATCTGCTGGGGTCTGGGGCACTGAAGGCTACCACAAAAGCTGTAAATTCCTGTGGACTCCAATACAGTAAAGCTTTGTTCCAGATTGTGAAAATGTTCCTGATTAACGAGATGCATTAACAATTATATGGGGTTCAGAGATCTTAAATAGCTGGGGCTCCTGCCAAGAACACAATTATTTTAGTACATAGTTGATAAATGGCTTTAGTGCCCCTAACTGTAACGGAGTCAATGAAATATGCTCACACACGCCAGGATGATGAGTCGCATACTTTCCAGGCCGGCAAAACCCTTTTTTTGGCTTCTTTCCTCAGTGTTCAAACTCTAACCAAGGGTTTTACAATGGAACATCAGCTGAAGGATTGCGCAGATTGCATCATCAGATCGGCACACGTAATGCGAACCCGGAAACCAGTTGACCTGCAAATTTTTATTGTGCAACTCAGAGTTTCTGTGAATGCCATTAAATTTATACAAATTAACACAACATGGATGAAAGGAGTTACTTCTGATCAGCTTGGTTTTGCAGAGAGCAACCTGTGGATACTAAGACACGTTTTCTTTGGGCACTTGTTAAAAATAATATTTCCTGGCCTTTAAATACTTTTGCTTCCTAAAGATATAAACTCTTAACCAGCAAACTATTGAGTCTGTCTTCAAATTGTGCGTCTTGTAAGGCACCTTTGAGTACCCTTTCAAAACACAGGGGGATCAGAGCACATCCAGAAACATAGGTTTTATATTCTAGTGCCAGACCGCTGGGTTAGCCCTTGAATCATTCAGGGCCTTTTTAACTTTAATTACCTCGTCTCTTCGAGTGGGGAACGAAAAAAATATTTAAATTGATGTCCAAGAACAAGTTGCACGTACTGAAACTTTTACCTCAAGAAAAATTATTTAAAGGACATGGCAGTTCCCTATGTATTTTTTTTTCTCCTCTGGACCGGTTTCAAGGATTACCACACCATAAAAACGAAACCTTTTTATCCTTCTTTACTGTATGCAGTGCTCCTTTTTATCAGTTGGAAATTTGGCTTTGAAAACTGTAAAGGAGCACACAGAAATACCAGCAGTAAGAGATCAAACTAACAGCAGTTTCTAAAGCATAAATTTAATGCCTCTGAAGTATCACAACACATTTTGTTAAAGCACATTGCTGCCTTTACTGTGTAGCACACTATCCTTGTGAGGTAGTAGAGGACTAATTTACTTCTCTGTACGTTTAACCGCATTAGCTCTCTGTGAACCCACTTCACAGTCCTGCAATAAAGCAATACAGGGAAGAGAGTGGAGTAGCAATTCATAAAACAGACATATGAGGGATTTACTAAACTGTACCATACTTTTGCTGCTAGTTATATTTTTATTGCTGGCATTTCTGGCTGCTTTTCTGAAGTTTCAAAAATTGCTCCATACATTTGCATTTTATTTTCTTCCCTGTATATTTGTGCTAAAAAGGGATGATTAGCATCATGCCCAAGTACATTGAATACATGCCATTGTCTGGACATCTATACCCTCTCAAATTCAATAATAAACTCTTACTGAGGTATTGTTCCTTAGCCAGCGCCAGTTATTGGATCCAGAACTTACACAGGGAAAAAAAAAGCCCTTTTAATACACTAACATGACGCAATCCTTAATTCATGCTGCACATTTCTGATTTAAATTTTACATAAGACAAAGCAAGCAAGATGAAAACTGATAACAGCTGATGTTGTGGTTTTGGACAAAATTCACTCAGATATTTTTCTATCTTTTCATGTTTCTGTAATCATCCAAATGAACATTGACAGAATCTGGATAACGAGTGCATGATCGACTGATTGTAATTGCTGTTGAGGTGTTACAGAACCTGGTTTGTCCCTGTGCTTTGATCTGCTAATAAAGTTCGACAGGTCTTCGGACTTCAGTAGTTTTGCATATGGTTTATTCATAACCACACACCAGACGTTTGCAATCTTAATGGTGTAAAGGCACCCTAGATTTCACCAGCAACATGTCTTTTTTAAATATGTGCCTGTTCAATTATTATATATATTATTTATTTAATGTGCTACAATAATTGGATAACGATTTTGTAAAACCTATCCAAACACTTAAGAATTGTATGTAAGTAGGGACAATTCTACAAATGTGATTTGCAGAGTTTTTTATTTCTCCTTGGAACATCTAGATTTGAATCCATGCATGAATCAATCTTTCAAGCATGCCTTATGGAGGTTTCGTAAGCCTTTAGATCCAAAAATACTATGCAAGCAAAATCGTACCTTCCTGAATTTACTGCAACAGAGGCAACTTGTTTGGCACAAGCACGTTTGGCTTGAAGTGGAAGGATCTGTTTAATTCTTTACGCGCTCAGCTTTGCCAAAGTGATTTCTAAAGTTCACCTCATTCATTCGCTCGTCCTCCGATTTCCTCTGCTGCGCTCAGTGGTGTCGAGTGATGCTGGGGTGGATTGATAGGTGGCAACAGTTCTCTTGAGCACCTCACCCCCACAGCACACTCCTCGACCCCCACTCTTCCTCCCCCAGCACCATGCACCAGTCTCTTCAAGAACGAAGGCTTGGATTTTCCTTTATTCAATGAGAAATGGAAGCCCGGAGACTATATCTAGCTGCAGAAATGGCATTAACTGCATTGAATAGTATATGTGGATTGCTTTTTCCCTTAATCCGGAGTTCTTTGTTATGGTCTGCCTTATGTGCTTCTCTCAATCCTTAAAACTCATGGAGCACTAAAAAGGGACAATGAGGTACTACAGTATATACAATTATGGTATGTACAGTAGTTAATAATGATTGTTGAGCCTTAGATTTAATTTACTTGCATGAGTGACTCTGCCTTATGTCACACACCGTTCAAGTGACAAAAAAATAATAATGGAGAAACAGGAGATGCAATGTTTTGGAGGGTCTTTTATTGTCTGTCTGCTGCAGCATTTTTTTCAAAACTAAAAAATAAAATGGGTCTGTGGAATGGCAGGTATGAGAAAAAAATCACAATGTGATTTTGTCTCTGTCAAGAGCAGTTTGTTTATTCTGAAGCTTCAGCACACCTGATGGCGCGACATTGTTTTGCTTTCCTAAACCCCCAAAAGGAGCCTCCCGACTCATTTAGCAGCCTTTCCCATGTCCTCAGGACAGACGCTTTCTGAAGATATTCTGCGTGATTTATCAGTGATTTCATGTTTGAATAAGTGTTTTTTGTATCATTGCTTCTCCAGCATTGTGAGCCCACAGACAGGCACAGCCAGCTTCTTTGGAAGCCCCTTCCTGAGCTGCTGAAGCTTTTGAGCAGGCAATCTAAACTAGATTAATCTCCAACCTGCCCAGATTTCAGGATGTGAGTGTGAGTCTGTGTCTGGGTACATTAGTGTGAGTGTGTGTGTGTGAGCTCACAGTTTTCTTGGCTTTCTCGGTAGCTGAAGAGAAAAACGCTTCAACAGATCAGGTTCTCTCCAGCTGTAAAAATAGGAAAATGGAAGGAAAATATGATTCATTTGGAGGAAGACGGGATTATGGAGGGGTTCAGAGGCTACTGCAGCTAGGATAGAGGAATGCAAAGATATCACCGCAACCTGCCAGCGGGGTTTAAATTCTGGGGGTCTGTTTCCACGTCTGTTTGCTGAAAAAATGCAGTAGCAATGATGTCATCTTCTAAGGGAAAAAGGGTAAGGGATTTCAATGACAATAAGGGCAATCTGTGTGATCCAGTTTCCTACCTGTATTGTGTCACAAGAAATTCACTATCTCTGTGTACATTATGCGAACGTTTCCTAAAAAGGGTATTTAGAATATTGCAACAGGGTATAACAATATACATAAAGCTCATTTTGAAAATGCAATTCTAGGATTATTGTCATGATTAATGGCACAGTTGGGTCTTCCCTTACAATATGTAAAATTATCTTAAATCTTGCCTAAAAGTCTAGTAAGAGTTATATCCTAAAATACTGTTGTGTAATCCATTTTTCTTAGCTTTGCAGTTTTACAATTATAGATATGCATCAACAAAAGCATTTGATTTCACAAAATAACAAGTATGAATATGTTTAGATGCAGAAACAGAGACACCTTTACATACGGTATACTCAACTACAGTACTTCATTTTTCAGGAACCTTAGACTGTGTAGTGGACATTGGGTTTGCTCCACATAGTTCTCAAAATCCAGGTGAATGAAGAGGTCCCTTGTTTATATTAAACAAAGGACGGAACAGTAGGAGCGCTGGGAGGATCCTAGTGTTCAAGGAATGTTGCTTGTTTTTGAAAGGAAACTGCTGTCATCTGCTGGCTGGATCTCTGAAATGCTTCTTAGCTCATTTTTTGCCTCCATTGCTTGGAAATGCTGTGCATCACCAGAGCAGCGCAGATGTGCTGACTCCTGTATGAGACAAAGAAACATGAAGCATCATTCTCTGCAGTGCCTTAGTGTGGGAGTTGCTCACACTGGTATATAAAATTCAGGTAATGCCACAATCTGCACTTGTTTTATTCTAAAATAAATTGCTGTATTACATAAATGTTTACGTAACAAATTGCTTTATGACATAAAAGTAGTTCCAAAATGTTAAAATAGATTGCAAGAATCTGTTGCATTTGTAAAATTGCAAGTGATATTTTAGTTAAAAGGAGAATGAGAATGAGAGTCTGAAATTAAGTCTTACTATCTAGTTGTAAATGAGAATATTGTAACTCTCAAATGTAAAAATGTAAAAAAATGCTGCAAGGTGTGTAATTAAATGTTTCAGAGTAGTTATGTAAAAAATGAACATAGCATGTTTGTTGCATGTTAACTATGCATATTTTTTTTATTTTCTTTGGGTAGCTTTAAACACATCCTATTCTCCAGCCCCTAGTAATTTAGGGTGTTACAAAATAATCAAGTCAGTTCCCTGCAATAAAGAAAAACAAGATGAGACAAGAAAAAGACAAGAAACACACTAGTCTGTGTGGAGAGAAACATAAAATTCAATACAAAAAGTACGAACTGTCCTTCTGATGAGACACTGAAGAAGATTATTTATTGTAACCCTATCATTATGTCTCAGGGAATTCTAAATTATGATGTATCAGCCTTCTTCACCAGAAAACATCTGAGAAATCTATTCTTCTGTGGGATTTGGGCTTCTAGGGAAAAAAAAGCTACGTAGAAAGATATCAGTCCTGTCACCCTACTACCCACTGTTTAAATTAGAAGCAAATACAGTATAAGCATGCCTAGTGCAACATCTCAAATATCTTCACACTGCTTCCTAACTTCGGTGAATATACATCTCCGTCTGCTAACAGAAGACTGCCTGTAAAGAAGCCTCCTGGCTGGATTTTGGGCTACAGGTGCTCTAAAAGATGATTTGTCCAGGGATATGCTTTCAGCCCAGATTTCATTGGCTGTGGCCCAGAGTGGGAGCTCTTGGGTAGCAATTAGATGCCTGATAAACACTGCAGCCCAGACATCACCTTCGTGAAATCAAAATGGTGATAAACAGCTTGTGGGTTGAAAGAAGTCTGTCATGAATATTTCCTTCTTTAAAAAAGCACCTATTTTTTTATTTTTTTTAAAAAAGCCCCCCAAAAAGAAGAAGATGAATCAAGGCTTGTGCTCCCGGCTGGAGTTTGTGTTTAATTCAGAATTTTTTTCACACACACAAGGCGGCTTGTGAAAGTCTTCGCTGGCAGGAAGCCTCTGTAACGCGATACGGTGCGCAGCACAGTGATCCTTTTCAAGCACTTGTGCTGCCTGGATCGCAGCACGCCAAGCAATGGTTAACAATATAAACAACAAACCCTCATTCCTGGAACTACTGAAACTCAGTACAGCATATTGAAGTCTTTGCTATATAAATATGATAGCATATTTCATTAAAACACTTCACACATGGATCATCCTAGTGGGACTTCATCAAACCTTTTTTTTCCAATTATTGATTCAAGAACTGGACAAAATAAAGCTATGTATAACAGCAGTGAAACAAATGTGCTTTGCAATTCATTTTCGCTTTATGGTTGAAACACCTAAAATTTACGGTCATGGGTGCCATCGTTGTAACAGTTTAGAAATTAAAACTCCTTGAGAGCTCTGCTTTCTCTGCACCTATCCTTACCAAAAATCTCAAAGCTGACTGCATGGTTTGCTTATTCCAGTCACAGAGCACAGTGATTTTGAGTCTTTCAGTTTCCCGGCACACTCACATTTTGGATGAGATACTGTATTACATTTCTGCTTTATTTAGGAAGGTAGGTCCAAATGAGAATAAATCATAAATGTGGCCTAGAGGCTAAGTAAGGAGGAATAAATACTTTTTAATAAAGACGGCATTTTGGACAGAAGTTGTGAAGAATGACTTAATGCATGGCAGCTTTGCATCTGTTGCTTATCAAAGTCGGCTGTTACTTCACTGCCTTGTCGACCCTGCATCTGCAAGTCAGTTTGAGAGATTCAGTGTCCTCGATATCATTGCTCAGGATATGAAACCTTCTTCTGCCTGTCTTCATCTTTAAGGGTCTCATGTTTAAGCACACTGCATATGACCTGACCCGCATGCAACTTCCTTTTTTGTTTTGTTGTCCAACAAAACTCGGTAACCTACAGCATCCCTAGCCAATTACTTCCCCTGGGCTGGTTCGCATAATGCAGCAGAAAACCTCAAATAAAATGATTTTCATGGATAGGTGGCAACCCACACAGTAGTTAGTTTTAATAGTAAGCTGGAATGTGAAATGTTCCAACCGTTCGACCAATTTCCCTTCATTTTCCTTTAATTGCTTCATGTGTTTCAAAACCATTAACATTGACTTTTTTAAATAGAAAGCATACCACTTAATCACTCTGCATTAAAAAAAGGATATTGTAAGCCTCCAAGAATCGTGCAATTACATATCTTTCACAACTGCATTTTGGCGCCCTGTGTCTGAAGCAAGACTGTTCACTAATTTATTAAGTGTACCAAATATAGTTTGCAAAACCAACACATTTTTCAATGATAGCTTTTGTAAATTTACTGAGCTTTCAGTTATTTCAGCACATAATTTCAAGGTGTTCTAGTAAAGTAACTGAAGTATCTGCAGTATCTCTGCAATTCTATTCTATAGTTATATATGAAGTACACTGAATGAATTAATGAAATAAGACAGAATAAACTGTTTAAATTGTTGCTGTTCCCAAACCTCGGCATGTGCACGTTTGGGGGTATACAAGAGGACTGTACGGTAGAAATTGTTTGGCACTGCCACAGCTCACGCAGGATAGCATGTGGTTCACAGTGGTAAGGGTAAGGATCACTTAAATTGGTTTTGCTAATTTGGGAGCAAGCTTGTTTTTTTTTAAAGAATGAAGAAAGAAAAAACTTAATAAGGTTTTGTCGTAGCTATCTCTTTTGTAGTCTTTTTCTGGAATACCACAGTGTCTGTCTGGGTTGACATTCTTAGAATGGCAAAGTTGTAATTAGGTCATTGGGATATTTCCTACCCAACTATTTAAAGCAGGACACATTAGTAAAGTCTGTTACTAAGTGACTCATTTGTTTTTTTTCCCGGAATTCCCATTTGTGCTGCGCGAGCAGGCAATGGGTCTATTTCAAATGGCACGCGAGCCATTTAAAAAATAATAAAACAAGAAATAAGTCTTTGAGTGCTGCCTTGTTTGCCTTCCATTTTTTTCCTGGTCTGGTAGAGAGACAGGGAGAGGCCTTTGATTCGCTCAGTGTGGGAATCTTGTGCTTGTGAGTGGCCAGGAATTAAGGTGAAAGCTGGGCGCGGTCTGGGGTCTCAGTGAGGTGAACCCAGGAGCTGTGCCCTGTTTCTGTTGTCTAATTACTGTAATCCACAACTCCAAATGCTAAAGCAGAGCCTCACTATTGTGCTCACAATGTGTCCAATTTAGAAATTCACTAGGAAAAGAAAATATTTTCACAGAAAAAAAATGGGTCAGCCTGTAAAATATTCCATTTTCATCTGTGCCCGATGAAAGAAAAACACACATTAGAGGGGTTTATCCTGGCATTTACCGCTGAGCACTGACTCCTAGTCAAACAGAGCGGATGGCAGGGGGAGGGGGGCGGGGGTTTCGTCTGCTTGATGAATATTGGCATTATTCAATCACACTTATTCACTGATGGGCCAGATGAAAATGAGTCTTTGCGGGGCTCCCCCAGCCAAGCTCTGCTTGGCGTGTGCAGCCCAGCAACCCCCATTGTTGGAAAGATAGTGATCTGATGAAAGGCTACATCTGTGCTAGACCTGGCAGAGCTGCCAATTTATGAAGTGTGCTTTTGGCCTTTGCGGTCGCAGTTACTGCTGGAATGTTTATCTAGACATAGCTGGGACTGCCACTTTTTCACTAACCCCCCTCTCCAATTCCCTCCCCCCTCCCTCTCAGGCACCCACACCCCTTCTAATTTCTGTGACTGATGAGGGGAAAATCTAAGTTTGCTTGTGGGACGAGCAAGCGCGAAAACAAAGTGCCAATAAACGCTACTGTGTCCTCCTGAAACTGTGCTCTTCACCCCAGGTTATGTGAACCATGAGGAATTAGAGAGGCCCTCTTTGTGAGCTGGCCTGAGATTTGACCCAGTTTTTTTTTTTGTGCTTGCTTTCACCCTTCCAAAGGTGTTGCTGTGTCTGTGCATCTTCTGGAGTCAATGCCTGCTTCAAAAAACGTTTCCTCTTTTATTAATCACTCCTGACAGGGCCAGGTATTAAGGAAATGTCTAACTTCCTTTGAATCAATCTGCTTTTCTGTCTGCGAATGCCACTTTGCTGCACAACAGTAAACATGTTGGAGTTTATTTTCCCTCCCTCGGGGTGCTTGCTTCCAGGCACTGAGGGGTTGAAAGTGATCTCAGTGCAACTTGAAAAACACAACCTGTTAGCTGTTTCATAGCTTTATGGTCCTAGAGATGAATTGCTTGTTTCATAGCACACATACCAAGGTAGTTCTTATTAAATAACCACTTCCAGCTATCTACTGTACAGAGTGCTAGAAAAGCTTATGTTAAATAATAAGTTATTTTTCTTTTTTTGCGGGTTTGGAAGGTTTACATATACTGTAGAAAATGGTAAAACACATTGGGAGCTATTACCTAGTAAATTTCACAAAGCCGCAGCCCTGATGCAAAAGAAAAAGCTTACAAATTTAGTGTCCGCATTTTTATTATGGACAAGGACAGGCCAAAACAAAACAATTGTCACGGACACCTAAAAGCCTGAATTGAACTACGGTAGTTTCAGAAAGGTTTCATATCAGAGGCTATTTTCCATCTCATAAAATCTTCAGAGAACAATACCTTGGCAAGGGAGTAGCTTTATTTTTTCATGAAGTATTGCCACTCGTGTGTGACGCTTTTGAATGTGGAATCTGTGCATGAATCCTGACAAAGGTTCAGGGTCGGAGGTCAGGGGTTCACCCCCAGATAAGGAGCAGGAGTCTCTCAACCAAACTTGTCAGGCGGATTCCATTGGATTTTTCAAGTTAATTTCAGGTTTCCCCCTCCAGCTGTCCAGGAATCCTCTCTTGCTTAATTTCTCCTGCGCACATACTGTTCAGTAGCGATCCACATGCTGACCGCCACACTGTACTGGGGAAATCCCCCGTTGAGCAGACATTATTTCCAAAGGAATACCTTCAGTTTTCCATTTCCCCTGGGCAGTTCAGTTTTACTGTTGTTCCATCACAAAATAATAATTGAACTCTCATATTCAGTATATCAAGATCTAATGGAAGTTTTCTTCTTGGTTACTTTGCAGGCTACAGTTTTTGTATTCTTTGTCCACATTGTAGGTGTAACCTTGGTTACCATGGTTAATGATGTTGCCTATGTAATATGAGAGAGAGACTCTCGAACAAAGACCACAAAATAATTTCTGTAACAAGCAATTTCCCATCTTTGCAGTTCAAAAAAATACTGACAGAGGTAGAACAAACTGTTTTCAGATTGTGACCATCATCCTTGAGAAGTCAGTCCGTTCTCTTAGTTTTTCATCTTTTTAAACGATACATGACTACTTTGCTGAAGAAAACCACTCAGAAATTTCTACAAAATGAAAGGAGATAACTGCAATTATGCACAAAGAGGGAACTAACTGATGAGTATTTGCATTGATCAAAGACAATAATATACAGCTTTTTCTTGAAATGTTTAAATATAAGTGAACTATGACCATCTTTAAAGCCTGAACTATTTAATAGCCCACAACTATTTTGGACTTTATTTTAACAATCTTAAAATCTCTTCTATACTTCAGGCATTTTCTACAATGCATTATATTTGATGAAAGCTTTCCCAATCTTCATGCACTTGTTTTAACATGAGTGTCAACAAGCACACCAATGGCTGCAGTTTGTTTTTGCTGTACTCAATGTCTGTGTTATGGGTCATGAATCCATCAATAAATGCCTGTTAAAACTTGTGCTAATCATACAAATAAAGTATCATTATAAAAACATTTACTTTCTTAAATATTACTGAGTATTCTCTTCTTTTTATTCCTTTTTTTCAAGACCACAGAAAGTGTACAGTATGTCTAAATGAAAATTTGTTATATGCTTAAAAGCTGCTAAACGCTTATTCTTTCATTGTGTGTTTTATTGCCTGCACTTGCTGTGCTATACAAAAAGCAATCGTAATGGAGCAGTGAGACTACATTTAATTAGTTATTTACTGTGCTTGTACAGGATAACCCCTGCTGAAATACCAAATACTGTTTCCATTGTCACCCTGATGTAGAAATAGATCTTGTATCAATAATACAATTTAAACAAGTCACGCTGTGCACTGAAACAGAGAGGAGGCCCTGCACAAAGTCTGCCTCAAGTGGTATAGTTTTTGAAAATCTATAAATCTTGACCTTCTATACAGTAAGGACCTCAGCAGATCATAGAAAAACATGCTGCTCCATATGGGTAAAAGGATTTGATGTAATTTTTCAGTAATAAACTAATAAATATATAATTTCCTATTCGTTCACATTACAGCAAAAACATTGCTCAAATTATTTATTCTCTGTGTGTGACACAAAGAACAGGTTTTTCTCATTCATACTTTGCAGGCTAAATATCCTGTAATAGCTTTTGCTTTTCTATTGTGTTGCTTTTGATAGATTGCTTAAGGTTCATAACCATTCCAATCATGATTTTCATAATTCTCTTGAGCTCCATAGCTCGCACTCACCCCCATTCACCAAAAAAAGTTATATTTCTGTTTAGAGGGAAATGTTTAAGTGAGCACATGGGACTGGACACCTGCATTTCTGCAGTTTTTCAAGGCAGATGTCTGTAAATACTCAGTGGGAAACATAGTACAGGTGCACAGCTCCTAGGGTTGGCTTGCTGGCTGGCCCCTCTCCAGTAGAATTAAGGGTCTTTGAAAGACAGCTCTTTAGGTTGGAAAGGGAACACATTTATTAGAAAAGTCAATGGTCTTGCATAGGAATGACCTAAGCAGAAAGAAAAACACCAAAGAAAGACAAATGAGTCATGCTGGGATAATAATGAAGAGGTAATAAATATATTTATACAATTATCCAGCAGATGAATTACTGTAGTTTATAATAAAATTAAATGAACTTAAGTTTCCACTCAATAGCAATATCTTTTCAAAAGTCAGTCAATGAAAGTCAATCTAAAGTAGTGGGGTTGCAAAAATGCAACTTATTTAATTCATTTACCTAATCATTTCATATTGACTCAGATCTTTCTGAGTGGCAGGGTTTTTTAACTGTGATGCTGAAGTTCAGCAGGAATTTGAGGCATTTTTCCAGGGAGCAGTGATTTCTGAACCCCTGAGGGCTGGGAGTGAGCTTCAGAACTTTATTAAAAGAACCTATCAATTGTAGATTTGAAATGCTGAATTCGGGAATTTGATTGTCGATCAGATAGCGTTCTGTATAACTCAAAAGCACACGTTATTTTGCTACCTACATAGAAATACAGTCTATCATATCACCTATAGACTAAATCCAAGACTTTTTGTTTTTCCATTTAGTCTTGCAGCAGCTGGCTCAAAAGGACACTTCCTGTTACAAATCATTTTGCAGAGAGACGACAATAACAAGTATCAGAGGGCTCAGACTTTCCTCTGAACGCTGGACTCCGGGGCCCTGTTAAATAATGTAATGGATTAAGATGTCATGTGTGGCACACACTCAGGAGCACGATGATGTAGTAAACCTTCGGTTTCTGCATCTGAATTACACTACTGTGCATTGTAGTTGATCTGCACAAGGTAAACTCGTGATACCAGTGAGGTTGTAAGCAATAGACAGTCTGCTTCTAATAAAAATAATTATACTTATGAGCCCCCCAGGCATCTCAGACAGTAAAGGTGTATGCCTTGGGCACAGGTTGAACACTGGTTCAAGCCTGGGCCATATCACTAGCTGACTGTGACTGGGATTGCACAAGTGGTGGCGTACAATTGGCTGAATGCTGCTGCGGGGAATGGTGGGATTATTCTTGGGGACACAGGAACCCCCTGACTCCTGCTTGCGGACACCCCATGCTTTTGGGGGGCTGCACACCTCTCTCCCAAAAGTCTCTGAACCTCCAGAACTGGACAGTGTTTCCTGTGACTTGATGAAGGGGATGAGTGACTTAAAGGTGGGAGGGTATGAGGAGTCTTGCCTCCTCTTATTCATTCTCCCCTGTGTGCGATCGTGGGATTCATAGCTGCAATCCAAGCTGTGAAACACACACAATTGGCAATTCCACAATGGCGAGTGTACCAAAAATAATCGGGGATTCGGAATTTCATTTAGAAGCAGTACCGTATTTTACTTATTCTTTTGCCTTTCCTGTTACCACGAGTTACAGTATATTTCCAATATACTGGCCAGAACCAGACAGTCATGAACTATCATTTCTATCTTTTAGTATGATCTCCTGCAGTTGCATCTTCATCCTGTTCCAACAGTTTTCAGCAGGACTGAGAACCCAGGATTGTTTGGGGAAGTAATGGAGTCTGTCTCATCGCTCAACCACTAAATGCATGCCTCTCAGGGAGCTTATTAACTTGACAAGTGATCCCTAATAATTTGGCCGGAGAGTGATAAAATATCCACCTGTTCCTTTGTCGCCTGTGCATGCTGATGCAGCTCCCTACTCGAACAGGGTTTTCATCAGCTTGAATAGGAATGTCGGGTGCAGGTTTCATTAATCAAACTTTATATACCAGTCCTTCAGCAATGGTATTTATTAGGCAGCCTGTGTGCTTCCCAGTTTATCGTCTGTAGGAGCATGTTAACCGCTACTCCATTAAATGTTACAGTGAAGAAAACTGGCTTCCCATTAGATTGCTCTGCTTTTCCAACACTTAAGACACCATGGTATTAAGAAGGATGACATGCCATGGAAATATAATATTGTTTCTTTCTGTTTTTTGGGAAAAAAAATTAAATGGGCTCACCAAAGTGATGAAAAAAATAATTATATTTTTGAAGAAAACCTGATCTCTCCTTATTAGACCAAAACATGTGCAACATGATACTGTATTGGAAGGAACATTACTGAGCTTCTGTAATGCCATGTCTTCCTATGCAACTCATATGCTGATATGTTGATAATATCTTTACAGAGGTTGACTTTTCATATATCTTGGTTCTTTTTTTATTATGTTATTATATGGCTGCTTCCCTTATTCTTAATCGGTTGGTTCTTCACATGTAAAGTGTTCTGGATAGATGACAGTTTGTTACCATTGATATCTATAGCACACATGCTTGCTGACACAAATCATTCAACAGATTGGCCATGGGTGAAGGATTAAACTACACAGCTTTATTCATTAGGAATTCTGTTTTCCAGTTAGTTGGAAACACTGACTGAAATTATAACTAAACCTTGATGTAGGTAATGGATACAAATTTGGAAATATTCATGCATTCAGATTAGTGGTAACTGCGTGTGAGACAGCATTGGAAAATTCCTCAAGAAAAATGAAGTTATCCCCATTCCAAACCAGGCAATGACAAGACTATTGGGAAAGAACAGCAAATTCCTGCTGAGGTTTCCTATGGAATGCGGAAGATTAGTCAACTGGCCATTTTAAAGAAAATATTTCAGTTTTTGTGGGAATTTCAGAAATTCCTTCCTGTTTACACTTTGGACTTACTGTAGTGTCATCATGTTATTCCTCAGACTTCATGTTTTTTTTCTCCTTGTTGTCTTTTAACAATGCTCTGTGTCATGGTTGAAATGTGAGAAATTACCTTTAAAAAAATTTTTTTAAAACAAAGCTTCCATCACGTTAACAAAAAAGCGGCAATTAACGATATGGCAACAGGCCCTGGGAAAAAAGGGACTGCTGGACTTAATCGATCTGCAGATGTCCCGACCTCCAGAAAACACAGAGCACAGAGGAAAGACAAGCCTACTGGATGTGTCCAGTACAGTGCTTTATACAGTACTATCTCACTGGTTCAGGAACTACATCACACTGCTCCTGGGGGGATTTTAAGAAAGTACATAACTCATAATATCATAAGGCTTCTTGTGATTTTATCCAGATTTTAATGACTTATGTTTGCAAAGAAGCTAAGCAACATTGCTAAAAAAATTGTATAATCTTGTGTGCATTCTGAAAGATCGCCTTTTATTTTTTCAAGGTCTCTAGTCCGTTGAAAGTTGGACTAATTTCAACTGATAAAGCAAGTGATTTCAACTGATATCACCATTCTTTCATTCCAAGTTTTTGAAATAATTGGTCACAACTGCTTGTTAGTTTAGACATATGTAACTGTTTTGGCAAAAGCGTTGCCAAAGTAGAATTTCTTGGATGAAGAGCATGATCAGGGTCCTGGGACCATGACCATATCTCTGACTCAATAAGTGAGTGTGAGCTAGCCCGATCACACGATGTGTAAAAAAAGCCAAACAAAAATTCAAGAGTGCAGTCCTTAAGCATACACAATATTCTTCACCTTTCCATAAAAAACAACATTTTACTTTTCTTAGGAAGTGACTCTAATATTTTTCCTGGAATCGAAATATAAATAATTATAGTAATTTTGAAAGTTTGGTTTTTCTGAATTTTATAATTTTATCTGATTATTTTTATTTATTTGTCAATGTGGTTCATGGTTTTTAATAAATGAGTCCTCTCCAAAGTTTTCCAGCATAACAGCATGCTTTTTTAATGTTAGGTTTTTGTCTGATCCTATTAAAAGTGGAAAGAAATCACTTCCATATAGTGCATTCTGTAGATTTAAAGGCTTTTTTCTGCCTTCAGATTGCTGTTGTAAGCAGAATATTTCAGTCAAATTGCAGAGTAATGGGTACTTCTAAAAATATGCAAGGGCAGACACATGTATCTCGGTATGGTACTGGCAGCTGTACTGGATGCTAGCTAAACAGTGCGTACATTAATCATTATTGAAATTTTAAAAATAATAACATGTGCGTTTTATATTTGTATTTTACACTGTTATCTTGTAAAGAATTGTTGACAAGGTATTTTATTACCATACAGAGATGAAAAGATTTTTCCTTTTTATTGCTTACATTTATTCATTTTAGTTCCAGTCAGTAAGCAGGCTTACAAAGAAATAAAAAAAGTTCTCAGCCCTTTCCTTTTGGACAAAACCTGTTCTGTCCCAAACTGAGAGCATGGCATTGGGGATGTGAATTAAGTTTGGTTATTTCCAGATCGAGTTAACAATAAATTATCTTTTGTTCACAATTATCTTGTCTTACACAAGTAATGTAACTAAGGGAAGCGTTGTTCTGTATTAATACTATCTGGTACGATATATAAATTGCTGTTAAATATGTGGTCAATAAGGGATACACATCTGCCATTGATGATCCATTCAAACATAGTTTCAAGTTTATTTTGGGTTACATGAAACCTACATGAAAGAGTATTTAAAACTGAGAACGGGGAAACATCTTGTGGGAAAAAATCATGTTGAAGCTAATACCCTGGCTTCTTTCCAGAAATGGCTGGATGAGATCTTTGGATCAATTCATGTCCAAATGACATACATGGACTGAAAGGCCTCCTGTTGTTTGTACAGTAATGGTTCTTCTGTTCTTATCTTCTAATAGGATCTATCTGTGAAAGAAAAAAGTTGAAATTTCAGCAGATTGAGATGAGGGATTTTTAGTTTACAGTTCTTTGCTTTTTGAGTCTTGGAAACAGACTTTATCAATGGCTTCACACATATGCTTCTCTGCGGGATGCTTTGTTTTTGAAACTTAATTTTGAAATTTCCATCTGATAAACCTGACAGCTCTGCATTACTTTATGACATTGTGTTTCCAGAAAGGTTGGCTTAATTTCTGCTGTTACAGTCAGGCATCAATCATTCTCATTGCTAAGTTCTAAACAGGGTACTATGTTTTTCACATCTTCCAGCCCAGTGTCATCCACTTTCCCTTGTTGTGTGTTTTGTGGATTCCGGCCTGCATGCAAATCACAGAAAAAACAGGAGGCAGCAGTGTGAGACCACATACTGTACTTCAGGGGACACGCAACTGTGTCTCCGCTTCTGGTCAGACAGTGCTGCAGTGGGCAGGCAGGTTAACCAGAAGTGAAATCAAGTCTCCAGACATGAAGGTGCCATTTTGTATGGGGGAGGGAGGGGTTCACAAAAAATGAGGCTTTGGGTTTTGAGGCAAAAGGCATCATCGTCCAGACTATACTAAACAAATTTAA
The DNA here is from genome assembly GCF_040954835.1 of Lepisosteus oculatus. Lineage (NCBI taxonomy): Eukaryota > Metazoa > Chordata > Actinopteri > Semionotiformes > Lepisosteidae > Lepisosteus > Lepisosteus oculatus. Next base: position 13,817,362 of record NC_090715.1, read on the forward strand.
AGTGGCAGCGGATGGCAACACTGTGCAGACAGATATCGTTTATGGGATTAGCATCTCCATGTACAGTAGCACTCATTTGTCATTATCCCTAGGAGTTGTCCCAAAGCCCCAGGGCTATGTTGCCCCTATATGAGAGCTTAACTCTGCCCCAGAATGGCAGGGAATTTCACACTGGACTCTCTGCATGACCAGTATACCTGTCAGGGATATGGGGTAGGCCCGTTATGGACACACACTAGACACACCACAGTCCAGGCTGCTCAGTGCAGCAGCACACACAAATATACTGACACTTCAATAATGCTTCTGTAGTACAAGAATGAAACTACATCATGATTGTCTAGATGGTCGATGGTTGATTCTCTAGAACCCTGTACTATTCAAATTTAAAAAGTACATGCACTGTGTTTGAAATGACTTAATCTAGTAATCTAGTAAGATTCAGTCACAAGAACACAGCTTACTGTATTAACTATTTACTGTTATTAATATTTAAAAAATATATCATATCAAATATGCTGAGAAACATAGTACATATTGACCCATGTGAATGATGCTAAATTACTTCTTCCAAACAGACCAAGAAGCTGCAGAAATAGAAAACGGCACTTTTATTTTATGAAGAACATCCCTCGTATTTTTCCATTAACCAATGAAAAAAAATTATCATAGTGTTGCTATTAGAGTCAATGCAGTTTATACAGTTAACTCACCACTAGAAGGCATGCTAATCAATCAATTTAGGTACTTATTTATATGGCTGTGTGAATTGGATTGTACTTTGTTTAAGGGAACAGTACAAGTATTTGTAGCAGGGACTTGAACCCACAGCCATCAACACAGATTTCCAGTGCTCTAACCTGTAATTTATACTGTACACAGGGGACTGACCTTTGAAATGCTGTGAGACTGTTCTGTTTCATTTGGCCTTTCGCATAACATTGTATCTACCCTCAATAGAGAGACATTTGTCCTAAGTCTGCTTTCTAGATCATTTGTAAATTTCACTTTTATCCTTCCAAATAATAGGTGTTTGAAACAATACTTTTATTAAAAAACATAACCTTCGTTCCTCACTTCACACAGAATGCCGTGTTTTATTCCTTTTGCCCAATAGGATCTTCATGGTGTCACTGAAAACTTGAGTTACTGGGGCTGTTGCACAGAATGACGTTAGCAAGACACTCCCCCTTCCACGTTTTGTCAGCTTTTTGTTTTCCAAAGAAAGGGTCAAACATATGTAAACAGTACATGTACTTCTATAAAACCAGAATGAAATAGTAGAGTTCAAGTGATTTAAGTTTCAAAAGTTGTTTCCTTGTTCTTCTTGGGCAAGGTGTTCCTGACAGTTCTAGAGTAAATTCTTATACTGCATGAATCCCACATGCTGAAGTGCTTTTTCTAGAGTGTCCAAATCTGTCATTTTCATTCAACTGTAAAGTGTCAAACAAACATCTCCTGATAACAATCTCTTGGTTGCTCTTCTGCACATCTCCTGCTGTCAGTATATTACGAGCACGAAGAGAGAGGCTTGTAACTAGTTAAGGTTTGAACAAACAAATGGAAAATATTGGGCTATAATGGCTTGTATACAACAGCTAAGATTCTAGTTTAATCAAAGTCTGTTTTCAGCTGGAGACATAGCATCTCCAGCACTGAGAAAGGTGTATTTTAAATGGTTTTACTATAAAAAGAGAGCATGTGTTAGCTAAGGAGTTTGGTCTTTTAGTTTTGGTCAGCTAAAACTTCATAGTTCATGGAAAAGGTTAAAAATTAGTCAACGCTATCCAACAGATCTAGCTTGTTTGGGATTTTGTTTCAATATTTCTGGATGGATAAATTAGGAAGCATAATTCAAACTTTGTTTTTATTAAATATGTTAGAGCTGTAATCTGATAAGCACTCTTATATAATGAGCATTTGGTCTGAATTTGGGCTTTACAGATGTAAAGACAGTAAGGGCTACATTTGATAGTTTATAAACAGAAAAACATATAGAGTATTTCTAATATCCCTTGTAATCTGCGGGGAACTTGCTTGCTGCATGTATTTAAAACATTTAAAAAAATGAATGCATATCTTTCTACTATGCAGTGTATTACACATATACTCTCTATACAGTACATACAGTACATTAGTTTATTGTTAAAAAACTGGACATCACTGAACACTTCATCATGTATAGTATATAATACTTTTTATAACATAGTATTGCAGGTGTTTAATATTAAAAACGTGCATTGCTAGCCAAATATGTATTACATATATAGCTTAGCTTTTGATACAATGTATTTCTTACAAGATGATTATTATTTCAGCATTTACAACCATATTCATTAATTCGTTATTCAGAAAACTTATAGCTGGTAGTGCAGCAATAATCTTAATACTTCCTGAGTTGATTGCTATGAAAGATAATTTCTTCTACATAAAATAATTTGGAAAATAATTCACTGTCAGCAGAATATGAAGAAATGATTTACTTAATTTAATGAGTTTGACAGTAATCTCTGAAAATCTGGGAAGCAGGTTAATTCTGTATTGGATTGGGGTTCTGGAAAGAGTGTCCCCTTTTAGTCAAACTAACATTAACATCATTTCATGTCACATTCAAGGTATTGCTGATGTATGCAATTATTATAGTACTTTTACAGAAATAAAGAGGGAATATTAATTTTCTGCTTTGCTGTTGGAAGAGGCCTGTGGGGCTAACTGAAGGGAAGGAAAATAAAACCAAGTGGTCAAAGCGTGATGAAAGACATATTAGTTTCTGAAAAAAACACAAAATAATATTCTTTTGACCCCTGCAAACACCTTGAACAATCAAACTTTTTCTGTCCTGCTTTCCTGCAGTGTTTGGCTGACTAAGACTATAGACAGGTTAAGAATTCAAAATATTACTCGACTCTTTCAGAGCTGTGTAATTTAATGTTATGTGACAATATTTCAGGGTGAAATGCTGCTTTAACTCCATTGAGTTGAAAATGTGGTGGAAATTCATTCAATTGTCAGACAAATGTCAAGCTGAGGTTAGGTATCAAGAGCATGTGGTTCCTGAGTAGCTCAATCAGAAAATACACAAGCCCAAAGCACAGACACAAGCCCAAAGGAGACTTGGACTGTCAATAGTCCACTGTGACTAGGATTCCCTAAGGTAGGGTTTTTCAAGTGCTGGTCCTCTTGTAAAAGTGAGGTTTTCCAGGTCTCTTTAAAGCTGCAGCATGAGAAGAGAGGTTGTTAAATTGGCTCAATTTAGCCAATAATTGGACAATTTAGGGCATGAACAGCCCAGCTGTACTGAAAACCTGCTGCTGGTCCTCCAGGAGCATCAGTTAGGGGCTCTTAGGGTTAGCATTAGTTGTCTGGGGCTCTCACAGCCTTCAAGCAAATAGTGACTCCTTCATCCTGCCAGGCCTCTGCAGACTCCCAGCATGTCAGTGAGAAGCAGTGCTCTTTCAGTCAGTGCCAGCTCTCCTGTCAGAGACTATTGATTTCAGAGAACGGCTCTTCTTTGAGCTGAACAGTGTACAGTGTAACCAGCTTTGCTGCCTTGGGTTCAACTCCAGACCTGCATGGAGTTTGTACAGTCCCTCACTGGCACTGCAAAATGCAATATGCATGATAACGATAGACAAATCCCACAATACCATAAGACATAATACCTTAGTGGTTTATTTTAGTAATACAAAGATCTAAATAATCAATAAATAGCTCTACCTGTATATAGAGTTTGGATATTACTTTCTTCTTGTTATAAGTGTGGCTTTGTTTGAAATGCTTGTAAAGGTGCTGTGGATGTGACGATGATGAAATGATACAGTATCCAAATTACATTTAAATTCACACGTCAAATGAATGTAGTCTTGGCAGGTTTAGATATGGCTTGATAATGCTAATATGGCCAGCAGAAAAACTATTTGATTTTAGGATAAGGGAATTCAGATATCAATATGTGGATAGATCACTGATTTTTGAATGGTTTGGACTCTGAATACCAGACATACTTATTTGCTGCTTATTTCTTCTTTCTTTGCTTCTATTTGTTAAGTCACCAGCGATAAATAGAGTATTCCACTCCTCTGTAAAGAACCTTCTTGTAAATAAATGCTTCTCTGTTACCAGCAGGGTGGGGGAAGCTTACCAGAACTATCGGCTGGCTGGCCTGATCTCTTCAAGTCAAATTAAGGTTCAACTGGAAAGATACCCAAGGAGGTTAGATCCTTTTTATGGGTGGTTGGCCTGTGCTGGTTTCTCCTTCTCAATTAAAGAGTCTGCAGCCAAGTCAATTGCACAGCACCAACAGAGTGAAGAAAAGGGCATTGTGGGTGGCTTGAATCCAGCGGCTCTGTGATTAGAAGCCTGAGTGGCAGCATTGCTTCTCCTTTAACTATTCCAGCAGCAAATTAACAAAACGACAAAAGAGCAGAGGTGAAATTATGGGAAAACAAGGGGAAAATAACAACCGTGACCTTGCCTGTGCACAGAGGTTCCCTTCCATGCCTACACTTTGTGTTTTTGGTCACCCGTGTTTGAGCCAGTTTTAAGTAAGACAAGCCTGTGCTTGTGCTCATATTATGTCCTCTGCAAGGAATATTGGAAAAGTGAAAAACATGTGAATTAGCATTTTGAATCGACTTGGTGTGTTGCTCTTTGTTATGGTTTTCAAAACATTTCAATGTTTGTTGTTTGTTTGTTTACTTTACTTCTAGAACCATGTTCACAACTCATTCTTAGGCACTTACTGTAAATAGTAGTTTAGGGACTAACCTCTCTGGAATATCAGTTTTGGAGGAAAAGCTTGGGCTGAAAGAAAGAGCCATCAGAGCCAGCCTGGGCTGGCCTCATTAGCGCTTGATGGTTTGGATCTGATCTGGGCCTGATCATCATCACTAGACTGCTCAATTCACACCTGCTTCCGTGTCATTTATCCAGACTCTCAAACCTGTAGAGGACGGACTGATTAGAGTTCTGTTATCTGAATGCCTTGACATCTGCACACCAAGACCAAGGCATTTCTGAATCAAAGGATTGTAATAAAAAAGTTACGTGGAGAGATTAACTAAGTAATGACTAGGTCAGATGCAGCAAAACAGCAGCCAGTGAACACAGGGGTTCTGAGCACTAAATTTGGGAAATGCTGAAATGACAGGCCAACGAAGGGAATGAAGGGTGAGAGTGTTCTTTTCCTTCTTAGTTGGTGGTTCACTCAGGGAGTCATTAAGAAATGCTGACAAGACATCTTGAGCTTCCCTTTAAGGCTGCCTATTCTTGATCTATTGACAGGGTTCATGGACAACTCTGGTTTTAAGCGTTTTCTAAGTATATTTCACAAGCCATTAAGATTTATTTAGTGTAAAAAAACCTTAGCTCAACACTGGATAAAAATGACCGTTAAATAAAAAAAGTTCTAGTTGTTAATTGGATTGGTACTACGTGTTCAGCAGAAACACAGAGATGTACAGTAGCCCCAAGTTTTGCTATTAAGTGTTTTCTGCCCATAAACACTTGACAAGCAAAAGAGATTTTCAGGAAACAATAGCTCCCTATAGTTTCTCTGACTATGCCTGTATGTGTAGAACAGAGCAGAATACAGTACATGCAGTAGTTAGACATCATTATGTGCTACAGTCTGCACACTGTCTCCATATTTCCAAACGTCCTGTCTGCTAATGGAACTCATGAACTCCCCTCCACATATGCAGAGCTCATATAAAGTTTTTATGCTTGTTACACTAAGTAATGTCTAGGATAAATTCAGCTAAGTTTCTAACATAGTCTGCTCTTATTGCTTTGTCATATGTAACTAAAATAACTTAAACTACCACTGTGCCTAAGTAACCAGTTTATATATTTAAGGAGACTGTTTTTTTATGTTCTGCACTGTAAAATGAGATAAGGCATTTTTAGTGAGCATTATATGTCAGAAAGTATTAAACAAATGTGTTTTACACATTTTACTATATGTGTTGTGGTTTTCCTATATAATCTTTCAGGAGATTCAGTACATTTAAAATACGTTAGGAAGCCAGATTTTGGTACATTTTTCATTGAACATACTGTAGCTTTGTGCTTTTACTGCTGCAGATTCAGAGCACCAAAGTGTGCCTACTGTATGTACCAAGTAACTGAAAACAGGATGTATTTGTAAAAAGTACAGTACATGCTGTCGGTATTTTTCGGAACCTTGCATTACAAAAAGTCTTGATTCACAGAACGATGCTTTATTAATAGTAATACTGCGAGCATATAGTAATACTGCGAGCGTTTACTGCGGCTTGTCCTTATAGGCGAACTACACAATTACCTAGAGCGGTATTTCAGCAAGGGCGAAATGCAAAGCGTCCATCCCACCGGACTCTTGTGTCTGCATGTGTGAGACTGTAGAGTTTTCAATGTTGTTTTGCGGTTGCGCCTTTTAAGGCTACATCCGTAACTGCTCTGATGGGGGTATGATATTGGTGACAATTTTAATTTTGCTGTTCACACAAACACTGGTGTTAAAAGCAGTATCATCTGCCGCCCCCCACCCGGGCAAACGGAGAAACACAATCGCAGAGCTGTTCCTCTCGCACCGGTAACAGACGCTTGAAGTCAGCAGACCTCACTGGAGGTCAAAGCCACCGTGCATGGTCACTTGATCACCGGAAAAACAGGGCGCTATATCTCGGAAATGAAAGCAGCACCAACGCTACTTTCAACGGCACAAACTGGCACAAACGCAGCACTAACGAATAAGGTGGGTTTCATCGTTTGTGCTGTCTGTAGTGGGTGCAACTCCACGGAGCTAATTGCCCAGGGACAGCGATCACAGAACATTTTCGTGTCATTATTGTCAGAGGAACTGGAGAGGTCATGGCTCATGCATTCAGTTAGCAAGGATTTTGCTTTTGTTGTAAACCTTTTGGTGAAAGTGAGAGAAAACCAGATCTGGCAGAAGACGGTGTCAAACATTGGAAAAATATAAGTGCTGTAAGAGTAACCTACTTTCTCAGAAAGGCTGTAACTGAACATATTAATTCCACATTTCTGGTGAAATAGTATATTCATTTTTAAATGTATCGTACAGAACAACATTTTCAACTCCGATTTCACTCTTCCACCATGGAGTTTTAGAAATTCTTATCAAACTTATTTCAATTTGAAGCAGGGATGGCTTTACTCTGTTCTTCCCTCCTTAAACCTAATAATAGCTGGCTCTTACATTAATTGAGATTACATTTGAAATTGATTTCAAAAAGTTCTAATTAACTAGAGACAGTAGGTTTTAAAATGGGTGATCCTTTGATTGATAAAACCAAAGCTTTAACAAAAGTGAAACTTAACTTGGAATCAAATGTAGGCACTTTTTTTACATGGTTATCCCAGAGAGCCTGATTTGGTGAACCATTAATTTTGTTGTCTCATGTATGAACAGTGTCATTTAATGTAATACATAGACAAAGCCACAACATTTGACGTCTCTGACAACACATTACAGTTGCTGTAATAAACCACAAGACGCCCACAAGAAGCCCCACTCAGCTTCTTGAGCATCTGCTGTTTAGTTTACATTTCATCTGGATTTCAGTCCGTAATGGTTAATACTTTAACACCCATTTACTTGAACAGAGAAGCATTGCAGGAAAGTCTCACGTGATTAGATAAACATTTGCTGTTTTTTTCCCCCTGTAAGTGCTATCAAATGCAGAATACTAAAAGAAATACACTTTCTAAACTTTCTAAAAATTCAAAAAATTTTAAACAGTAAAATCTCTTACCATCTATACCGCAGGTTCTTTCTTTTATCTTTTCAGTTCTAATGTTAATGATTCTTGCTTGTTGCTCAGCCACTTAAGTTTATATCTTATTCTGTTTCTACTGTATATTATATATGTAAATCATTTAGGTCCTTTACTAATGTGACTATTTATCAACTGACATCTTAAGTCTAAATTTCACAGCTTCCAGGCAGCATCTGTGATCAAATGTTCTAGATCAGATTTAATCAATTTATTATCCCCATTTATTAATGCATGGCATGAAGCTCATGAAAATGAGATTTTCATTGAGAACACACTTCATATGTGTATTTAAAGTTTTAAAAGTTTGTTGTTTTTATCAAGACATAATGCTAAGCTGTTTACAACTTACAATTGACTCTAACTCCCAAATTAAAGTTTCTTATGAATTTAGATTCGTTTGTCATTCACTGTCAGGTGAAATTGTTCATATTTAAATATGACAAAAAAGAATCGACGCACTGGATTTCCTCATCAGATCATTTCCTTTTAGTCTCTTTCATTTCAGTGCACCAGTGAAGCTCAAACATTTTGGTTAAATGTAATATTATCCTGTCATTGCAGTCAAGAAGGGGAATTCTAGAGTTGAATTCTGTTTCACAGAAAACCTAGACTCCTTGAAAATTGTGCCTTTTGATTTTTATTGAGCACCTAGCACTAGGTTTTTGATTGATTTTAATTAGGATATCATAAGATGGACATTGTTTTTACTTGAAACGTGATCCTTTATTTTTAAACAAAAACATCATCTTTAATCATATGAAGATAGATGCCATCTGGAGAACTGGAAAATGTTGTCCTAATCCAAAACCAACATACTGTATATTGGCGCAGCCGAAAAAATTATACTTTCAGCGGATTTAAACCTGAGCCTGGCAGTAGTAAAGTAATGAATAATTCCAGGAGTTTTGTGAGCTGACAGGTTGGGATTTGGTGCTATTTCTGTGAGGGCTCTGCTACCCTGCACAGCTCTCTTTGTTGTATGTGATTTGCTGGTATAATTTTCTCCCTCTGCGTGAAGCCCCAGCAAACACTCTGACATGATGTATATCCCTGCCTGTTGACTCTGATTACAGCATCAAGCGGTGCCGGTGGCTGCCACAGCATCTGAATGGTTTCACACTTAGCTGCGTGCCATTGCAGGGAACGGAAATTCTAACAGTCGGGCTTTGAAACAGGCGAGCTCACTGGGAGATGTGATTTTTCACAGCAGAGCCCAAAACTTGGCCAGAGCAGATGATGTCTGACTTCAGCCAGCCTCCTTAATAATTTGTCTTTCTTTTCTTGTGTTTGGTAAATAGTTTTTTCAGGGAATGCTAATGCAAAAGTTCATCCAGATTAGGCGGCCTTAATTCCCCTACTCTGCTACTACTGTCGTTTTTTAAGGGAACTCCCCCCCTTCCCATTTTACAGCTTTGATCTGTCGGGCACTCTGTGCTTTTATAGTAGGTGCTAATTTGAACAAAAATTGAAAAGCAGCACCTGCCTTGTACAACTCACCTAGCAAGGTACTTTCATCACTTCAGCTGCTTTTTTTACCCTATAAAACTGAAGGAAAAACGTACTGATAATCAAAGCTGCTGCCTGGATGCGAGACTTGACTGCGTCATTTTATATACCTTGATGCAGTTCAAAGCATATTCTTGTTTCTTTTCCTGTTCTTTGGGGAGTAGAGGAGTTACAGTTAAAAGATTAAAAACAGTTATTAATTAATAGGTTAATGTACATATCCATAATACTTGAGACATATACTTATACCTTTGCAAGAGCGTTCTATGGATGGTGATACTATTTAAAGTTAAAACTTTAAAGTAAAAAAATGAAGCTGTTTGAGTACTTATTTGAAGTAGCTATTCTAAAACTGAAGACCAGACTCACTGTCAACCCCACCCTTTCAGTGAAAGATCTTAGGTTGCATTGCTGCCTCTGCATGTCGGCTAGTTTATTTTTTAACTGTAATTACATCCTTCAAAAGCATTTTACACAGTTAAATATATAGGACAATACATGTCGGCAGTGCTTATGAAGTTAATGGAGGGTGTGGGCTGGTTTCTAGGTCTCATATTGACATATTGTGGGATAAAGACCATAAGAAGCCAATTGGCTGTTCAGTTTATTTTTGATGTAAAAAGACAACACTTCTCTTGATATTAGGCAGCATAAATCAAATTGGGAAATTTGGGTAAAATACGTAAAGTGCTACTCTTTTTAACTATAAATTCTAAAGCTTTGCTTGCAAAATGAAGCAAGTGTTGATATACTGTATCAGTTAAGTATTCCTTTCACTTTAGTGTTAATACTTGTCAAACAAGACTGTCACCGGTGATTTCAGTGTTCTGTAACCAGTTCTGTAACCAGTAGAGGACATTTACCAGGTGTAGGAAGAATATTTCTAAAATTAGGATGATCACATCTTTGCTATTTCTGTGGTTTTTAAATACATTTTTCAGTCCTTAAATGTTTGAGATTTTAAATAATTAAATTTTCTTGGGGTTTTTTTACATTAAATTTAAGTGTGTTAGCAGTAGGTACAGTAATTGTCCTGATGGGGACTGATGAAAGCTTTATTTTGGTTAAAATACTAAATTAAATTATTTTAAGGATTAAGTTTTATTTTCAAATCATGCTGTTCAAGATCTTTTCCAGTTTCAGTATATCAGAGGAATGTGCACATAAGTTTATTAAACTAAAAGCAACCAGGCAGAAGAGAAACTGCCTATATTTCTCATAGTATTTGCATTTATACTGCATTTTGTTATAGCTCAGGTGGGTAGCTGCGTCAGCATGTGTAGGCTGCAAAGGAACAAGTAATAGGTTTATTCCATACTGAAAAAAAGAAGAAAGAGAACACAACGTTTCGGCCGTGGAGCCTTCTTCAGGTGTGAGAGAGACAGGGCAGTAGGCAAAGGTAAAGTAGCGGGAGAACAAAGGTTGAGAGGGAGGAGGAGTGAGAGGCGGGAGCAGGGGACAGAAAGAGAGGCCAATCAAGAGGTGTGAAGTCAGAATGGGTGCAGAGAGGTGTGAAATGAAACTTCCAATGCATGGAGAAAATTTAAAAGAACAGTAATCTGCCGTTAAGAGAAGGGAGAATGTGTGATCCTAGCTGCAGAATAATTTTAGTTTCGGTGGTCTTTCTGATGTATGAGTTCAGAAAACCGTCTTTGAGAACACAGACGGAGAGATTTTGTTATAGCGTTTGGCACAGTGTTTAGCTGTGCTGCCTTGTAGCAATGGGGCTCCACATTCAGTTCCAGACCTGGGGTGTTAGCTGCCTGGGGGTTTTATATGTGCTCCCTGTTCTCACATGACTTTCCTCCCACAGTCCAAAGATATATTGGTAGATTAATTGACTCCTGGGAAAGTTGTCCCTGGTGTGAGTGTGTCTTTCTGTGCTCAGCGATGGCCTGGCATCTTATCCAGGGAGTATCCCGCCTTGCGCCTGATGACTTTCAGTATAGACTCCCACACGCCCCTGATTTGGACGAAGCGGTTTGAAAATGGATGAATGGATGGATTTTTTTATTGCCTCCTCAGGCTCAGTCTCTCTTAGAAACACTAATATTTTTCTGAACAGATAAAAGAACATATTTTTTGTACGGTATGATACTGAAGACCAGGGTTTGTGCACAACCATTTTACCATTTTACATTTATCTCGGTAGTGCATTTTTCAGTGTGCTCTGATCTTGAACCACTTTACTGTAGAACCAGAAGATAGCCCAGGTGTTGAATATCCATTTAGACATTTCCAGACCTTCCTCTGGGTTTAAAAGCACTCTTGGGCACCCTGGTATGCAATGCATGTAGAATGAATGAGACTACCAGCATAACTGAGTCTAACTTTGTCTTCATGCATAAATGCAGGCCGTTTTTTTCATGCATCATGATGGCAACGACACAGAGGTGTCACAGTTCCACTGTTCTTACAGTATACTTGACTGCATTCAGTCACATGCTCCAGTGAAAGCCAAGATATAATCATTATTTGAGTTGGATAATTTGCCCTTCAGTTCAAATGTGTCTTGACAGATGCTCTTTCTCCTGAACCACTTTCTTTTATCACTCCTTGTATTTTGTGTCTTTTTCAGAGGTGTTAACAGGTTTTCAGTGTGTTCAGTGATAAATGAGACTCTGGTGTCAACAGTAAGTTAAAACTTCATGTGGAACATGAGGGTTAGGTTCAGACACAACAAGTTCAAGGTAGTGCCAAAAAAGCATGCTTGAATGATAATGGAAAATATTGTGTGCTTCAACGAGAAGGCTTTTAAAAAAAGAAAAGAAAAACAGTAATTCATTCCAAAGTGACTATCTTCCATGTTCTCGTGGGGGGAGACAGAAAGAACATATTAAATACTCTACTTGGCTGCCAGTGTTAATTTTGCTCCTTGGGACTAATAACATCAGTCTTATTTAGGAGCCTTTCATCATGTTGGTTTTTTTGTAGCTGTTTTAAGAGATGTCTCAAGCAGTCAAATGTTTTAATACTGGGTCAATGGATTCTTTTGGTATTATAATTTTCATATAACTAAGTAAGCATATGTTAGATTGTAGAATATAATTTCAGAGTTGTTTTCTAGAATAACGTTTTGAAAATATCAAGTTGTTTCTGAGAACATCACTGAGAGGGATGTGCACATGACATAAGGAAATAAGAAATAATGCAATACAAAGACACTATTTGTGGTTTTAAAATTATTTTCCTTTTTCCACTAGGTGGTACTGCTGGGTTAGTTTTTAAGAGATTTCTCTTCAATGGAGATATATAAAAGCTGTTTTTTTATGCAATTTTCCAAAAGAAAAAAGAACTTTATAAAAAAATCGTCTTCTGTCATTCTTAGTCTTTAGCTTTAAAAGTGCCTAAGAAAGAAATCACATTTTCTACTTAATTTTTTACTCATCTCAAAACAATTCTTTGACTAATTTGTGGGGTACATTTCAGGCCAAAGTTTTATTGTAAGCAAGTGATATGGTAGAATGCATCTTGGTATTTTTTAGAAGTGAAAAAGTCTGATAAGAAATCTGCATATTGTCTCTAAATGTCACAAAATAATACTACCATTACGAACCAAGAACCTTTGGCTGATCAGTTAAAGTACATTACAATGTCTATTCAGTTACTTTATCCTTTTTTCTGTTTACTCTCTGTCTGAGCTGTGGCGTTCTTTGACTCACCAAATTGCAAGGGAATTCCACTGGGCAATACTTACGGAATAGTGCTGCCTACAGAGTTTTTTGTACCACAAGTTTACTTGTGTTCAGCTGAGCTGTATAGTTCAGTAGTACTGTACTGTAATTAGATAACTTTTTCCGTATTTTAAGCAGTTCTGAGTTCAAATTCCATTTCAAACAAAAGGAAATTTCCAGAGCAAATTTGTTTTGGTGAATTGGATACTACCATATGCTGTTTGAATTGAATTTTTAAACTAACGACCTTAAACTTAGCTGTTCCACCCATCTCTAGGAAGGAATCTAAAGGAATCAATGTCTACTTTCCATTATTTAAATGTATTGACTGTTTCAATTCTAAGAAAGTAGTTCACAAAGTGCAATGCTCCAGACTGTTATCCAGTCTGTCAGACAATTTGATTGTGACAGTAGAGCCTGTAGCTGGTGATTCTCCAGTGGATGACAGTGGCTGCATATGGAAGATTCATCGTAAGAACACGAGAACAATTACAACAGGAGGCTTTTCGACCAGTTTTGCCCTTTCGGTAGTAGCAAATTGATCCAAGAATCCAAATGTTTCTTGAAAGAAATCAGGCTATTGGCCCGAACAGAATGGCTGGGTTGTTTGATCCAGACTAAACTTTGTGTAAAGAAGTTCCTTCTTGTTTTGGTTCCAAATGCAGTTTCATATGAAACCAAGTTTCCACTTGTGTCCTCTGGTTTGTGGTTCACTTCCTTCGGAAACTGATTTTTTTTGGTACCTGATTTGCCATTGAATTTGAATACTTGTATCAGTTCCCCTGATAATCTCTGTTCAAGACTAAAAACATTCAGTGTTTTTAGCCCTTCGGTGTAGTCCCTTCACAACCTGGAATGTATCTTCTTGCTCTTCTCTGAGCCAATTCAAGATCAGCAGGATCTTTTCTGTACAGTACGTACACTAATGTACAGGAGGACCACATGGACACAAGCTGGTATCCTGAGATTCGAACTGGTGGATTTTTACATTTAAAATGTTATCAGGGAGTAAACAAAAAAAAAACATGTGCTTATGTTACTGCAACACAAGACATCGTCATACATAAGCTATACTGTATATTTCGAAGCTCCGAACACTGCTTATGGGTCCTTTAAAGAAAAGCTTTGCAAATTGTCTTTTCATATTTGAGGATGCCCTTGTTGAGGTCTGGTTTGGCACAAACGATATGGATCAAATTAAAGAAACAAATGCATTTAGTTGAACTCAGCATTTCACATGAATTGCCATTTAATTTAACCTTTTCCTTTAATCAATAGCTGCAGTCAAATAAGTTATTTCCCCCAGCATTCATTTAGTCCACTTTGACCAGGTGATATTTGTGCTGTAGCTAGATTACATTGCAAATGCAGTTAATATAGGAAAGAACAAGTGTGAAATTAAACCATGTCTATTACTCTTCGTATCCAAGAGGCAGGAGTCCTGCCACTTATCTTTCTGTGACTCTTAAGACCTAGAACATACAAATTGTGTACTCTAGACAAATTAATGATCTTACAAGAGATTCTTTAAGTGTGCCTGTTTATCCGTCTGTAATTTTAAACACAGACGTCTGTGTAGAGTGGCATTTGGCACCTGGATTCTCTGTTTGGCGTCACGCCTTGGCAAATTTAAATAGTGGTAAACAAGCCTTCATAGTCATTGGTGCGGCCGATATAAGCGGCACTTTTACATGAATGTTTAATTCATGCAGGCACAGGATTTGTATGTGAATGGATGCTGGCAGAGCAGCACAAAAATGACATTCTGCTGTAGACTTACACCTTTTTCTCGATTCACTTCCTATAATGAAGCATGAGGCCAATGTAAACCTGCAAAAAAGGCAATGGTTCTCAGTTTGTAATGTTTGGCATTTAACATAATCAGTTGAAGTGCCAGTATTCTAAACAGTCAATGCTCTGGGCATGATCCTTTACTCTTAGTTTACACATAGAATATGTCTCTATGGAAGATTAAATGCAAACTGAAAATGCAAAAAATACAATACATTTCAGTTTGTATTTAATTTATCATTTTACTTTTGTTAGCATTCTGCTCCAGGTCCTTAGTAAGCTGACTTAGTGTGGTACAGACCTAAACTAAGAACTTATTAATGCTGGGCCAGAGAATGGAACTAGATATAAAGTACAGTAGCACTAGTGATGTGCAGTGAATGATTTTAACGGGTCCTCTACACACATGTTCAATTTTGGCTGGATTACATTATCAAATAATAATTAAGATAGAGGCCATGTTTTCATACTTTCACAGATTGCATAACTCAAAGCCTAATCTTTTCTACAGATTTCATGATCGTTCCAAACCTCAAACTGGTTCAGGAAATCTAAGAAATACTAGAAAACACTTAGATGAGGGTCACAAGGGGTTTTAAGAGTAAAGGCCCCTGCCTGCAACACATTTGTGGAACTAGAATCTACAGCTCCTTGGTCTGTGAAAAGGCTTCTATATCTTCAGAGGCCCTGGGGCTGTATGGGCTAGATGCTGGCCAGGCTCCTGCAGTCTGGCTTGCTGAGAGCCTGGGACTTTGCAGCATTATCAGTAAGGTACAGTACATCTCCATGGGCACTTTCAATAACCCTGCACTATGAGCCTGAAGGGTGAAAAAATGCAGATGATGACAGTATACACAGACATAGTCGGCAGCTCTGTGTATAGCTGGATTTGGAAAACCAAAAGGGAGTTCTGACTGCCAAGAAAACCAAATTAATATCTGCAGTCTGAGTTCAGTCCTCCAAACAGGGAAGAGAAATGTCAGTTAGATGGACCAAAGCATAGAAAACTAATTTTGGATGTATTTTTTTTAAATTACATACACTTTGAGGATTTCTGTCCACATTAACAACTGAAATAAACACTGTGGTGTAGACAGAACTTATAAATAATCATCTAGAAAATGTTTCCACTCTTTAACGTGTTCCGCAGCAATTTAAATTGCTTTTGGTAATTTGGTTATGATTCTACAGATTCCAGGAAGCAGGAATGTAGTCTTAGTTTCTGTGTCGTCTTTTGTTTAAAAGCCTTCTTCACACCCATGTCATGCTGGCTAGCCATTAATTAGAATCTAATCCCTGGATTTAGCTGTAAGACACTCTGTTCTCTCCACTCCTGTTCAGTGTATTCCTGACATTCCAACAGGGTTTTTTACTTTGAAGAGAATCGATATTCACTTGCGCGGAGCTCAAGGCTCTCTGTTTAAGGGACACAAGAAAAGCTTTTCTGTGGACTGTAATATCCTGTTTAGTCTGTCCTTGAGACTAGTGGCCCATCAGGCTGTGGCTTAACCCAGTTCCTGTAAAGATAAGTGGAATAAGAACACATGACTTCCTCCTGGGTGGAACTCTAGTCCAAGGCAGTTTTAACACCAGCAAAGACAGTAGCCATTTATACATCTCATGGGACTAGATGTCTCTCAGCAAATGAGGATAATAAACTTGCTGAAGGTTAGAAGGTTTAGGTTTTTTTCAGTACAGAACTTTTATTATTTTATTTTATAATTTTAAATATTGTATGTGGTGTGTATCAATAGCCTAGAATGTGACTGTCACAAAATATCAGTCTGAAATTATAAAATCTCTTGCAGTAAAACATCTGGATTTTATTCATCCTTAATCTTTCTTTTCTTTCTGCTTTTCCAAGAGATTGATTTGGATACACAAGACTTTCAGAAAACTTGAAAAAATAAAATAACCAAGTTCCTACATTTAAATTATAAATACAGTTCACTTAAATTATAAATGTCCTTCTTCAGGAAAATAGTACTGTAAAGGCAAACACATTTTGACTGTGTTTTCATATAATTGAATTTAGGTTAAATAAATGAATTTATTTTGTATCTTTATTTCATTCCATTATCAAAAATGAATCTTTATTTGTTTCTTGTATGATATTACGTTTAAGTCTGAACTATTTAGTAATAGAACAATATTCTTTGGAGAAATTCTAAAGATGAAACTACACTGCCAAGCAATGCTTCAGTGCTTCCCTCTGCTGGTGGTTTGAAGCTGAATGAACTGTGTGAATACTCCAACGTAAACTGCTCCTGGAAGTGCTTATCCAGCTGTCATGCAGTGCCCCTGTCTAAGTAATAGCAGTCCGTAAATCATTTGTAAGCAGGTATTTGGTGATTATGTTCCAGCACTCCATGGAGGGCTTCTAATCTCTTTTAGGATTTTTTAAACTTGTGCTACATATTACAAAAGGAAAACCATTCTCCTTCAAAGTGCTCCTCAGAGGTGAGACAAATGGAACTCTGAGGAACAAATATGAGTTCACCTTGATGTCTTGTATGTTTAAGAAGGCTTATCCCTGTCTGTTATTCTCATATGGATTTAGACATTACAAATGTAACTATTGTTTCTTAGGTTTTTCTTACGTTTTGTCCTCTTGACTATTTTTTTAACCTGATATAAGTTGTGAGGAATTCAACAATGTACTTTACAAAGTGGATGTTCCAATAGCTATGGTATAAAACAACAAAAACTGAGAGGGAATGCAGAAGAAGTTACTTTTTTAAAAGAAGAAAAAATAGAATACATTTGTAGAAAAGGCTGTTACAAATACAGTGAGTTTTTCTGTCCAAAACATTTGCAAATTTCAGTCACTAAATAGAACCCATAGTCTTCATTCTGAGACAGTGATATGAAGACTCCAAATGATATAACTTTCTTTTCTTGCCTAGGTTTTTACTTTTGGAAGTAGTATATTTTTTAATATTTATTGAATTCCTAATTAATAAGCCATTCTGATCTGTGCACTGATGAAACATCGGTTTATCAGGAGATCTTAATATTTCATTTATTCTTTACAGGATTCTTCAGGGAAGATGAGAAGAAAAGCAACAATGATGTCTGTGAAGGGATGATAGAGGTGAGAGCACCTGAGCCTCAACGTGTCAAGAGTTTCCAAGGCCGTGGATAAGGAGCAAAGTGCAATGCCTCTGCAGGCTCCACGTAAGGGCTATACTCAGCAGTGCTAAGGACACATCTGACACCTGGGCCTCTTGCTGGATATCATGACGGGAGACACTCGGCATGTTTACTCCATTAAAGAGTCTGAAAGTAAATCCAAGCAGCAGGATGAGGAGGTTTTGTTTGAGCAGTTCAGTGAAAAAGAGTCAGGAGACTTCAAAAGCAGCCTGCCCGAGAACGCAGCTACCCTGGAGTCCAAGGCTGTTAATGGGGCCAAGTTCTGTGTGAAGGAAAAGGACTCCTATACACAGAGAGAGGCTGTGATCAGGCCTCAGCAAGCCGGGAAGATTGATTTCAAGTCTCTCCAGAACAGGCCCAAGTTTTCCAGTGACAGGACATGGCCAAGCAGCAAAGGCAGTCCCCAGTCCCCCAGTGGAAAAAGCAGAACCAGAGACAAAAACAAAAAGTCTGGGAAGGGAGACCGGAACCCACAACAGCTTTACAGACTGAGCATGACCAGTTCTAGGACTAACCCCACCATTGGGATTGCCTACCCACAACAAAAATTGACACCGCCCAAAAAGCTTGAAACTAGCAGGGGTCCAATAACGGGCAGTTATCGCTTTCATGTTCCCAGCATACCCGAGCGAGAAGCAGAGCTCCAGCAAGAAGACCTTAACTACAGCAGATGTTTCCAGGAGGCTTCCTCTAACCTTACCTCCGTGAACTATACCTCACAAGCTGCTGGTGCTGCTGCTCACCAACAGCCAGCCACTCAGCAGCAATCCGCTGTCCCCCGGGAAAACAACAATACAGAGAGTGCCCAACTGCATTACCCAGAATTCCAAGGCAATGGAACAAGTTCTTGGCATTCTCCAGAAAAGACATTCAATGGTGCTAACTATGGAGTTTCTTCGCAGAAAACGACTCTTTTTACAGAAGGAGGCAAAGCAAATACTAGCTTTGGACCTATGTCATATCAGTATGGATTTCAGTCATTGCAAGATTCTGTTACTGACCCCTTTCCAAATGATCAAAATAGCCATCCCCAAGACTACATGGATGTTTCCCTGGCAAATAACCAAGTGGGACACAGGGCTTTTCCATTCCATTCTTCAGGGGATGGACAGGAGGAAACATTAAGCAATGGCCAGTTTGATAATCCCCAGCCAGATGGAAGGTCTTACCCACAGCCTTCCCAACAAACACAATATTTGCAGTCTTCCCATGGAGCACAGTCATCTTTGTCTTGCTACAAAGGAAGAACTGAGCACTCTGCAGACAGTGATGGTGCTGTTTCAAGCTCACACTCCATAGACCAAAACCAGAACACCTTCCCAGAAACTCAAGCCATTTTCAAGCAAGAAGAAATCGGTTTGCATAACAGTGGCATCCCTACTGCTTCAATAAGTAAAAGAAGCTCTACTCCAAAAGACAGTGTTCCCAGTCAGAGGGTACTGACTCAAGGAAGTTCCCTTACAAGAAATATTGTACAAGGTTCGGTATCCCAAATGCACTTTCAGGGCAAAGCTTATGGAAGTTCTCCAGTTAACACCGTCCTTACTGGAACGGTGCCATTTGATAAAAACATCCCAAGTACAATAAAAAGTCATGTCAGGATTTCACAGACCTGGGAAGGGGCAAACAAATCATTTCTTTCCCCAGACCAGAATTCTGCACCTTACTCCACTTCAGCTGAAAAGCAGTATTCGTTTCAGTGCCAGCCAGCTGTTGAACCAAGGCAACACACACCCAAAACTGGCAGGTTGCCTTGGCAGCAGATACATCTCACATCTGCCATGCCAAACCAAAACAGGATAGAGCTATCCAGACAACTGAGCAACCAAAAACTGGGTTTCCCAATATCTACTTCTGAGTGGCAAGATAGTAACAAACCACATAAAAATGCACCTTTAAATGGTCCCAGTGGCTTCCATGGCAAAAGAAAAAATGAAGGTTTCACCCGGCAAGAAAGCATCAAGCCAACTTGCAGTCCTGCATCCACATTTTCCTTTGAAAATGGAGTTGATACTAGTGCTCAAGTCTGTGACTCCAGGAATAAAGCAATGTTTTATGGATTGAACCAGCCTGTGCCCAGTGCTCCTCCTAGGAATAACAATCGCACACCTTTGCAGGTGGCACCAGTTGGTTTGATATCAGCTTCTCCATACGAATCCCCATTGCCTTCACCCCTACAAAACCCTGCTTCAAGCAGCACATGCTCTTCTCTTTCTCCTGTGTCAACAAGCCCAGTCAATGTCAGCTCTGAAGACAGTCAGCTACCCATGGCAGGCCCGCCCCCTCCTTTTTATTCCCAGCACTGCCATCTCAAAGATGGAAAGACACTTCAGTCCTCAGATCAGCTGAATTCCAACATTAACCATCTCCATACTGACACCTCCAGAAACTTCCCTTTCCCTCCAGAAAGAACCAAAGAAGACGTATACAGCTACCTACACGATACCAAATTCCCAAAGCCAAACATAGACAATGGAAAGGGTTGTATGAATGGCTTTGGTGTTGACCATCCACCTCCTCCTTACTCAGCTCATCAGTTGTTAGCCAACTCATTAGCCACTGCCAACCTAGACCAGCTTGATGTTCTTCTCACCTGCAAACAGTGTGATCAAAACTTCAACAATCTAGCATCGTTCTTGGAGCACAAACAATACTGCAGTCAAAACTCGGTCACTCAAAGTGATTTTAAAGATGTATCAAAAATAGAGGAGAGCAGGAAGCTTCAAATAGACCCAGTAAAGCCTATCCCAAATCAACAGACTTTCCCTTTATCAAGGTGTTCATCAGATCTGCATCTCTCTCTCCTAGGACTGAACAAGAATGGTGAATTACTATCAGACAGTGATATGAAAGGAGACGCAAGGGATGATCCTTTAAAGATGAACTTATTAAATGGGATTCCTATTTCCCTTACTTCTTCAGATTTAGAAATTGATGATGCTAAACTCGACAGCCTTATCACAGAAGCTTTAAATGGCCTTGGCTATCAATCTGACAATGCAGAAATTGACAGCAGCTTCATTGATGCATTTACTGATGATGACATTTCAACTGTAAAGGTGACAGGAAGCAGTCAGAGCCTAAAAACGAAAGACTCTGCATTGTTTGAAAGTAAAAGCAAGCATGTGGCTGCTTCAGAGGAGAGGTCACAATCGCAGGTAAAATATATGTATGACTTTGACAGGGAAAACCTGAGCACTGAAAATAAAAGCATGACAAATGACCCTGAAAAGAAACCGGAGGACTTGAAAGTGGAAGAAAAAGCTAACTTTAAGGAGCTGTCTCATAAAAAAACAAAGGGGTACTCCTTCTTCGAAAAGTCCTCAGAACAAAATGAGACGATGAAAATAGGAAGAAAGCCAATAAGCAACCATTCCCAAGAAAGCAGGAAAGAACCTGACATTCTCTTGTCCAAAAAGTTCTCAGAGAGAAGTGGGCTCAAAAGCTACCAGGAAAACTCCCCTTTATTAAGACCTGCACTTCCTGATGACTCACCTGGTACGAGAAGCACAATAACACAGAGATTTGGAGCAAAGGAAAGTAAAAAAAGAAAGTCAGGGGGTGGGACATGGAGCAAGGAGCTTATTCACAAAATTGTTCAGCAAAAGAACAAGCTACATAAGCTGCATGTGAAAGGAACCAAGAATCTGCAGTTTTCCCTTGTAATGGAAAGGGCTGCTCCTGCACCACAGAATGCAAAATTCGGGGAATATGACTATGTGTCAGATTCAGATGATGAGTCTGAACCTCTACGGATATCCAACCGGGGTCGTCTTGCACCAGGACTTGGCGGCAGATCCAAGTACAGCTATACAAAAGATTACAAAGGAAGAGGAAGAGGTGGCAAAGACAAACCATCTCAGTGGAAATACAATCCGAAGGAAAGTCTAGAGAGCAAAATCACCGAGCCCATTTCTCCTCCACCGCTCAAAGACACTGCCAGTAGGAGAGTAAGGCGGAGAAGCAGCAGGTCCTCAACAAGTAGTGATCTAAGCACACCTGCGAGTATTTCAAGCGAAAGCATGAATAGTCCGAAGAGCACTGACCGCACAGATTCTGACAATGAAAAGGGTGTTTTAGAAAAGAGAACAAACAAAACTGACATTACCCTTTCTGATTCATTTGAGCAGGAATCGTACAAACAATCACTATCAGAAACGCCCAAAGAAACCTGCATAGCCCCATCACAGTTTTCAAAAAACACAAAGAGATATGGCTCTGCTAAATTTCTCCTTTCTGCCAATATGTGGTGCTCACAAAAATCTAAGTATCTCCATTCCGGCAACACAAGTGGAAAAGGTTCATCAGAACCCACACCTGATTCATACAGCATCGAAAAAGACATGGGAAAAAAGGCCTCGCCTTTAAACAGCAAGGAAACGTTGAATTATGGTGTGACAGATATTTTAGAAAAATCTAAGGTAAAAGACAATACAGAAAACTTTAATACTGGTAGAAAGGAAAGCTCATGTTTTAAAAGGAATCTAACTCACTTCCAGACAGAGACAAATGCCAAGTCATCTCGCATTTGTGATACAACACCTGATGCTATCAATGAAAATAGAGATTGTAGTAAAAACACAAAGGATAATGCACAGGACAGGGACAAATCAGACTATGAAAGCAGCAGCACAAGAGTGCAACATTCAAGTGCAGTTTTACTGCCTGGGGAAGGCCTTGCTATTTCGCCATTTGAGAGGATAAATGAAAACGTCTTTCGTGACAAAGACATGATGAATACTTTTAATTGTGATGTGTTCACCAAATCAGCGCCACTTGCCACTGTACCTCCTGATGACATTTGTTTGTGTCCGGCTGACCTTCATGATGTTTCAGGACAGAAAGATGCTCCCAAGCAGGGCAGTGTCTCTTACCCCATTGAAACTGACCAAACCCTGATGAAATCACCACTCACCTTTGACACTTCATCAATGTTTGGAGATCTTGCTGTTCCTGCTTTTGACAACACTCTATATACAGATGTTCCTATGAGCAAAGATAGTTTTAATTCTTTCATGCCCAATCATGACAAAAGAGAACTCTTTGAGTCATCATTCCCCCAATATTTAGGGCAGAAAGACTGGAATCTGATGACCGGTATATTGCCTGATGACATCAGTCAATATCAAGATCTCTCTGACAAGGCCATTAATAAGAAATTTAATTCATGTCACGTTCCTTTGGCTTTGCCAGAGAAAATAACTGACTATAGCACTAACTTCATAAATAATAATGCTGAAGATGAGTTAGAAATCAAAAGGATTGTTACAGAACTGGAAAGCCAGCTGCAGACAACCGAATTAAACAGTGCTACTTCACTTTCCAATGAAATCTCTAAAAGACTAACCTCTGACAAATTTTCACCTTTGCTTCTGGACCACAGAACTGAGAATGAACAAAACATGTCTATGAGTGCCACAGTTGAGAATACAGAATTGGCAGCGACTGGTGTTGCAGCAGATCCAAGTTTAGAAGAGCACTATGATGATCAAGAACATTCATGGTCAGGTGCCTTCCAATTTGAGTCGCTGGAAGGGCAGCAGTGCCTTCATACACCAGTACATGCTGAACCAAGTTCCCCTGAACCCTTCTACAACAAAGAAGATGCTGAAAGCCTCCAGACAGATGCAGGAAAAGCAGCACAACACTTAGAAAACAGTGAAACAGCAACCACATCCACTGCAAAGGGTCCTTTGTTAGACAAATCTGAAGAATTGTTGGAAAATCAAATGTATGCTGAAAATCTTATGAAAAGTCTGGAGGTGATTTCAGATTCCATCTTTAACAAAGGTTCCTTATCAGATGTACTTAAAGAACCAGTGTCCCCCTTTCTGACTAAAGCTGCTGAAAGTGAGAGTGGTGCTTTTCAACAAAAGCAAAATGAAAAAGAAACACTTTCTCAAACCAAACCTGCAGAAAGAAAAGCAAAGAATCAAAACTCTGAAAAGCATGAAGCACTTCTTTTTCCATTTGAGCATGCTGATTGTTCATCTGATATAGATGCAGCACAGTCTCCCCAATCAAAAGCATTTAATTCAAAAAGCCCGAGTGCAGAATCAGATGGAGACGTGTGTAAGGATATACCAGTCGGTGATGATAAAACCAAACCCATTGAAAGCCATGCAAAAGAGACAGTTCATGATGCAGACTCAGAAGCAGCACAGCCACAAATTAATGATGAAAAACAAATCAGTGAAGAAAGGACCAAAAATAATGCAGCTCTTGAGACCGAGACGTTTGAAAATGACACGATGGAGAAAGAAAGTACTGCCATTTCAGAAGGTTCTTCAGTGAACCCTTTACAACAGCTACAGCTTTTTGTAGCTCGCACTGTCAAACACAACGAGGAAGAAATGGTCATGCCTTCATACCCTATGATCCTGTCTGGTAGTCAAGTTTCCATTGCCTGTGAGCAAACAGAAGTGAGAGAAGAGTTCAAACTCAATCCAGAAACGAGTCACTTACCAGAGGACATGCCTAAAGACATAGAAAGTACAGATGTCAGCAATTATTTAGGTGAAAATGGTGTAGAGAGAGAAAGTGAAGGTGCTGTTGGAGAAATTGTTACAGTTTCACCCAATCCACAGGAACCTGATCTTGATGGCAAAACCCAAGTAACATCCATTAATCATGATGTGCACAAAGCTGCAGCATCAAGATGCATGACACCAGAAACTGCTAATGACGATGCAGTCATCACTGCAACAGTACAGAGTGACCCATTAACACCCTCTAGCATATCAACACACACCCTCCCAGAGTCATATTATAAAGCAAATGAGCCTTTAGTGGAAGATGAGGCCACAGGGTCTGAACAGAATGACATGAAAGTTGCAAATTATGATGTAATAGAAAGCGCAGGATGTGACACGACTGCAGCTAGCCTCAAACCTGAAACAACAACTGAACTTTTCGAGTGCAACCACGTATCCGAACAACATGGAGAATCCAGCCTCATTGAGCTCACTTTGAAGCTCCCATGTGTAGAAGATGAGAGAAAGGGGAAAGAGGACAGTGATATCCATAAAGCCATTTCTCAAAGCAGAATTTCTCCATGTAAGTCCCTGTTACCACCTGGTGAACACAATAATATGTTTGACCAGTGTGATTCCCAAAAGATATGGAATGCTTTTGATAGACTTTCCCCAATTTCCATGGAAAATGGACGGTCACCAAGGAAAGAAAATGATAATGTATTAAATACAAACAATATACAGTTTTGTGACTCCAATGCAATCACTTCACCAGAGGTGCCATGTTTAGTTGGACTTGCAGACATTCACATGGACATCTCTGAAAAGAAATGCCTTGAGTCTGAACAAGGGATTCAGTCTGATCCACCCTTGGTTAGCACACTTGAACCATCAGATTCCCTGATGAGATCACAAGAGACTTTCAAGGAAACTCACACAATTGCTGAAGTCACAAACAGGCAAGGGCTGGACTCCCTCTATGAGTTAAAACAAAGCCCCTTAAATTACAAAGAAATAACAAACTTATCCAGCAGCCTCAATGAATATCATAATGTAACAGAAACCTTAAATGAGTGCAAAGACAATCAAGCTCTCTACAAGAAAAGTCCAAAAGACAACTGTGATGTAAGCTTTCCTGTGCCTTTAACATGCAAAACACCAATCAGCCCTGTTCACAACAGTGTCTCTTCAGAGTCATCAGAAAATCAAAACGTTCAAATCAGTCTTTGTTCACCATCAACATCTTTGCAAAATATTGGTATGGACAGTTCAAAGTGTCTCTGCCCTGAATTGCTATGCACTCACTGCAAAGACAACAACAGCACTTCAATCACTGACACAATGCTAAACTTCCAGCCAGTGCCACATGATATTCAGGACTTGGATATTTGCCACTCTCCTCTTGAAACCATAGATTATATGGACTTACATACAGGTCTCCTGAAGAAAGCAGATAAAATAGAACTGAAACATGCATCCTCTAATGAAAAAGCAACAGATTGTCTCAACCAGGAATCTTCAGAAACTCTAAGGTCTTTACCAGTTTTTGTGGAGAATGTTTCAGAGGTTGATACAACACTGCCAGATCCATTTAAGATGAGAGAGGTAAAAAGCAAGCAAAATAAAATTGAGGCAAAGAATGTTGCTGATGTGAATGATGTTAAGAATGAAAATGCTAAAAGGAATTCCTTACAAGGTACAATCCTGTGCGATATATGTTCTGCATGCTTCCGGACAGTTCCTGGATTAAAAAGACACAAGGCGATGAAACATGCAGCAAAAAGGGATGGGAATATCCTTGTGGAAAAGAACTGGGAAAACACAATGACATGTAGGAAACAAGAAGCATTTATGAGAGAAAACAGTTTTGTGAGTGCAAACAGCTCACCAAATGACCAAGGAAGAGGAGACACTCATATTCAGTTGCATTCCTTAGAAAAGGAACAGAATGAAACTACTTTGCTTGTGAATCAAAAAGTCTTTTTGCACCCTGACAATTGTAAAATACTACCCACCAAAACAAATTTTTCTCCTTTCATAGTTCATCAGGAAGAAATAAACTTAATACAAGGAGGAGAAACTGTAGGCTCAGAGGAAAAAAATAAGGAAAAAGTTCTGGGGAGTAGAGGAAAGCAAAAAATGTTAAGTTCACTCATGAAGACTAAAAGAGCTGGCAAAGCTCCGAAAGGCAAAAAGGTTGACAATAACGGGAGCTATTTTGAATCTAAGCTTGGAATGGCTGACCATTTTTCAGAAGATATATTAAGTATGCTTAAAACTGACATTTTACAAGCTATAACTCCCAATTTTCCAAGTATTGCCGGAGAATCAAACAGAACTGATGCGCTTTCGGTGCAACCAGAGGAACTAGCCCAACCCAAGGTTAATGGAAGCCAAGAAACACAAGAAAATGATATCTTCTCATTCAAATTAGCCAACAATACAACACAGACAGACAAAACTGGCCTGCATGAACCGGCTGTTCAGATTTGTCAAAATGGAGTGCATACACCAGATGAGAAAGGAGTGCAGCTGCCAGAAATCAGTGGTAATAGACTTGAAGGTGACAGAATGTGTGGGCTGTTCGAATGCACAAAAGAGGATTTTGATGACGTGAAAGAACTAAGTAAACGGAAAGTGATGTGTCCTGAAAGTATTTGCACAGAAATGCTAGGAGAGCCAGTTGAGACGAAATGTGCAAAGACTTCCTGTCCCACAGAGTGGGGGGATCCACCTCCTTATCCTTTTAAAACACCCTCCGCAAACATCTCTGAGTCACCGTCAGACCTCCAGGCTTTGCTTGATGACGAAAGCACATTCTCCCAGCTGTTTCCCAGAGATGAACAGATGATTCGGAAAAAGTGCACAAGGGTGTATGGAAAAAGAAATAAAAAGCCAAATGTAACCCCTGATACATCCTTAACAGAAACATGCTCTGTTACCGTCATGTCAGTGGATAACAAAGAGCCTTCTGAGGGGCATGAAAACCAAGTGTTCATGAGTAAACTGAGGGACCATTGTGAGTATGAGACAATATCAATTGATGATGCTATAATGCTGGACATGTGTCATAAACGCACTTTAAAGGGTGTCACCATTTCTGGATTTGACGATGTAATCCATGCAGCAGATGTTGAAACAGGCCCTCAGAGAAAAGACCCTGAAGTTAATGGAGGGCTACATTCAATTGCAAAAATACCAGCAAAATGGAATGGTTCTAAAGACCTATTAACTGATATTGTTGCAGAAACTGTGTTATCCTTAGAGACATCAACACCTTGCAAAAAAGAAGATCCAGCCACATCCTGCCTTCAAAAAGTGTCGGATCCTTTAGTTTCTCAAGCTGATATGACAAACCATCATGAGAACCCCTGTCATTTTCACGACATAGATATCCCAACTATGAACACTAAATTTCAGCTCCCTGACATCCAGTTCTTTGAGCCTGGGAAACAGAGCCCCATAAATGCCACCACTGTCAATAATGATATTGCAGTTGGTCAACGTGCAAAGCCTAGCAAAAGACCACTGGAACGCAAAGTAAGAAAATGCAACGAGGCTGGAAAGAAACCAAAAGACAAGCAGTATAAATGCAAGGTTTGCTTCACTTGGTTTCTCACCCTCGGTGAGCTCAATTTTCACAAACTGTCTCATAACCCTTCCCCTCCTCCAACCTGCTACATGTGTGTACAGCGCAAGTTTAGCTCGAGAGAGCAACTGCGAGATCACTTGAAAGAAAAGCATGCAAAGAACAAAGCAGGGATATGGACCTGTGGAATGTGTCTGAAGGAGATTTCAGATGTCTGGATGTACAACGAGCACCTGAGAGAACACGCAACCCAATTTGCTCGAAAGGGCCAAGCCCAGAATTCTGTGCTGGGATTGCCTGGCTGCTTCATACAGGAAACAGCAGTGAAAAACTTTCTAAGTTCCATCATGCAGCGCAGGCCAAGCAAGCCTAATAAAAATGAGGGAAGTAAGATGTCTGCTAAAGAAGGGAAGATCACAAAAGACAGCCCTGAGCAGGACATGAAAGTCAAAGAGGAAAATGAAACTGTGGTCAAAATTAAGCTGAACTCTGGTGGGGGTGAAAAACAAAGCATACAGACTCCACCAGATGTCCTGCAAAAAACAGAACCAGCCCAGAAGAGCATCACAATGCATCCAGATTGCAAAGATCCTTCCAGAGATTGTCATCATTGTGGGAAACAGTTCCCCAAGCCCTTCAAACTTCAGCGGCATTTGGTAGTCCACAGCCTACAAAAAATGTATCTGTGCCACAAGTGTCCAGTGTTCTTTCAGGAATTAAAAGATATTAAAACCCACCTGAAGGAAGAGCACAGGGTGATTGAGGAACCAGACGTCAAGCACACCACACTTTATGCATGTGAGCTATGTGCTGATGTCATGCATGTTATTAAGAAGTCCTTCATTTGTAGCACTTGTAATTACACATTCTCGAAGAAAGAGCAATATGACCGCCACATGGAAAAGCATCTTGCAGGTGGTAGCAAGACATTTAAATTCAGGGGAGTGATGAGACCTTGCAAACCCTCACAAGGTGGGGACTTTGAGCTGCAGGGTTCTTTCAAAAGGGATTACATGCCTCCTAATAAAAAGAGAAAGATTTCTCCTGAGAGTGTGAACGAGAAAAGCTCTGACAGTGGCATTGCAAGTGTAGCTTCCCTACACTTTAGCCCCATTGGAGAAACTGATCCCTCAAAACAGACACTGACTGTGACACCAGATTTCTTCACTGAGACCACTAATCCTTCCCCCAGCCTGCAGGATATGAGTGTAAAAACTGAAGAAGAGGAATTTTCAGATCTTTTAGCTAAGATGGAGCACTCACAATTTAACATGGTTGCAGAATCCCCTTGTCGTTCCTGTGCTATACCAGACATTAAGACCAGCAACTCTCCTTCATCTGAGCTTCCTGTAACAGAAAAAGCAAAGGAAGTTTGTGAAGGGGGTTCTAAGCCATTAACAGAAACCAGTGACGTGAAAGAAGATGGTGATCCATCTCTTCATCAACATGAAAAGCAGTATAACTCACCATCAGGTGATAAAGTTACTGTGGAAGAAGAGGTTAGCAGAAGCAGTTTCAGAACTGAATCAGTAACTGCAAATGTGACCCAAAGTGACCAAGAAGTTTCTCAGAGTCCCCAGAAAGCTTTGCAGGAGATAATTGAATCACCTGAGGCATATAAAAGTATTTCAGAAACCGTTAACCTTCAGAGCGAGGACAGTATTAATCAGGACCTAACAGAAAGTTTAGAATCTCAGAATGCCTCAAAACAAGAATGTGCAACAGACATGAAAATGAAAGCTGTGGATGTCATATCTTACCAAACAAGAGAGGAACATAAGCAGCCTTCCGGTTGTCCAGAGCGAAATGAAAAGGAGCAAAGCGATTCAAAGGAGGGCGGCAGCAGCAGCGAGATTCAAACCTGCGGCCAGACCAAGGAGAGAGTCTCGTCCAAGTCGAGCGATGATGTCAGACTCGCCGATGACGGTCTCAAGCGTTCTGTGGGGTCGCCAGGAGCAAGCGAACCTGTGCCAAACCAGGTGAAGCCAAACACCTCGGGGGGGGGCAAAAGTGAAGAAAGGGATTCTACACAAGTGTCTTTGAAACTTCAGAAAAAAAGAAAAGAAGTCAAGGCTTCTCCAAACGCAAAAGTTTCTTCCTCCTCACGAGAAAATCTGGATTCAGAGATGAGAAAGAAGAAAATCAGAGTTCAGAGCCCTGGAAAGACTGAAAGCACAGGGAGCTATAAGAAAGCTGACATTATTAACGAGTACCCGGTTCTTTCATCTCTGAGAGATGACATGTCCAGCAACAAAACCCACTTAAAACCTAAGGCTGGGGGGATTAATGTACAACCAAAGAGGAACTTTGACAGCTATACCCCAAAGAAAGCAGATGTGCGCCATTTGAATGGGGATTTCAAAGGGAAAAGAGGGCTTCTTGGGAGACCTTTGCATTCTTCTTCAGCAAAAGGATCTGTTCCTTTAGTGAATAGTGCCATGAACAAGTTCAGACCTGTCTCGGGAGTGAGATCTGTTGACTCTCATAACTACAGGACAGCAGAGTCGCAGAACCATCTCCTGAGTCAATTATTTGGCCAAAAATTAACCAGCTTTAAGATTCCTTTAAGGAAAGACACTTCGGAGTAATTTAATAAGTTTGACTTTAAGGGGATGCTATGAAAAAAAGAAATCGCAAAAAAGGAAAAAATCAAAGCATTAGACTCGACAGAATTATTTCTGTTTCTCGTGTAAATGAGATTGCATGGCTGCCTCTGTGAAATATTTTTTTCGCTTTATGTCTTACTAATCTTCTTCCTTTAATTCACCTGTTTTATCATGCAAATGTGAGGACTTTGATGTTGAGAATTAGTTTGATGAACTCAAATCGTAATCGCTTTTGGGCAGACCAGGTCGAGTGAAATGTCTTTTTTTTTTAGAAGTACCGAGGGTTAGATATTACTTAACTGTGTCATTCTCCCTTGAGACTGTCTGTTTCATGCTCCCTCTGAGAAAAATGAAAAAAGAAAAAAATACTTGAAGATGAACTGAATTTTAAATGCATGTCAATGGAGTTTCTAAAGGTTGAAAATATTTTAGCTGTGTTTCTCTAGAAAACAAAATAACTGGGCCAGCTAATCACTCTATTCTGTACTGTCCAGATCGCTCTGCATTATGTAGTTTGTTATCTTACTGTATTAAGATGACATTCATTGTATTAGCTTTTGTATAAACAGTACCTGGTGCTATTTTTCTTTGTAATGTGAATACAGATTTCCTTTAACAAAGGAAACATTTAATCTGTAGCAAGTTACATTTTTCAAGCAAATTATGCTGGTGTTCTGTAGCTTTACAGCTCTTTTGTGCTCAACAACAAAGTGTTAAACTGTAGGTTTTGAAAAGGAAAGGAAATCACAAAAGCCTTTTTGACTTAGAATGCAAACTCAGGTGCAAATAAGAACATTTCATATTTTACTGATGTTTATGAAACCCAAACTCCCCATGTAAGGAGGTGTATCCATGCACTGATACTGTCATACAAAAACAAAGTGCTTTGTGTCTGTCCTGCAATTTTTTTTATTTTCTAGATCAAAAAAGGTGCTTTATTATCTTGTTCATATGTATCTTATATTGTATTATAAATGTAGGTAATTTTACTTTTGGTGCAATGCATAATGTCAGAAATTTTATTTTAATATTGTGCAACAAAAAAAAGAGAAAAAATACTTATTACATTTTTATGTTGTAAGTGTGCTCTTAAAGTGCCTCTTAAAAAGTTGGTTATTAAAAAAGCTGCAATTTTACATGGGTGTGTTTTTATTTTAATACTTAGAACAGGAGACATTTTTTATACTTAAAATAGGAATCTGGGTGAAGCCACCCTGTCAGGGTGCTGAAGATGAAAACATTTTGGTTTAAAAGTGGATGGGATGCTCATATTCTGTAAATTATCTACTATCTGCAAATTAGCTGGATGTGCTGAATGGTCTCTTTATCCCATTTGTAACCTTTCTCACATTCTTAGGTTCAATGTGTCTTCATTGCGAATGCTGAAATACAGATTCTATGTATTTTCTCTGCATCATACTTCATGGTTCCACAAATTAATCTTCTGTTAGTTAAATCTCCATCTCAGTGGGCATATTTACATTTTTCTGCTTGCAGAATGACAATGCTTAACCTGTTCCCTCTCAAAGCAAGATTACCAGGGGCTGATGTATTAGACAATATCCCATTTCCTAGTTTCACACCTGCTCCACTTGGGTGCATTCAGTCGGAATAATTTCCTAAACCCTTGTCCAGAAAACCCTGAAGTGGATTGTTAAAGAGTTGATTTGTCTCTGCAGTTTTGTTTAGAGTTTAACAATGTGCCACAGCATTGTTCAATTATCACTTTTTAAGAGATAAATAGGAATCTTTAATTGGACAATTACAATTAATGCGGATAAAAAAATATCATGAAATATTAATGATAAAATCACGTGAGCAGAAGTGTGCACAAATGTTTTAAAGTTTAAGTATGATGTTATTTATATTGTGTATATATATATTCATATATGAATATTAAAATTAAGAAAAGGTAACATTTTTGCAATTAAACATCTGACGAGAAATCTAATTTTCAACACATCGTCACTAGGGGGCGTGTGCCATTAAAGAAATGCATTTGAAGAACAAACGAGCCTGCAGCAAAAGAGATATAATGTACCTTTTGCATAACAGTTGACTCGATGTTTCTCTTATTTGATAAAGCAAACAATTCTTTGAAAACAATAACAATACCTTTTTAGCCTTCATTCAGACAACTTTGAGATGTTAATGTCAATTAAAATGAGATATAATTTGTCTGTAATCAATAGACATGCCCATAACAATATTGGCATTTCAGTGCCTGAAAATCTATGCAGTTACAATACAGAAAGAGGAACTTTATTCTAACTATTGAGCTGTCTTTGGTTCACTTGATATTTGTCTCTTCGCTGTTCCTCTCGGTATTGCATTCTGGGTAGTACAAAATAATCTCAAATGAGAACAGAAGAGTGAAGTGCAGAACAGAAGTGCTCATCAAAATATCACCTTTTGTTAGTGGAATTATGATGTTTAATTAATTTATTAAGATTTCTTACTTAAGAACTTTGGGTTTGAACCTGACCTGAGTAGTTTAAATGGGAGAAATATTTTGATAGTATAACAATAGCTCAATAGAAAATGGTTGGAATTGTTACTCCTTGGCACATTATTATTATTATTCCTGATCCTTGACATACTCGTTACATTAGCGGTTGAATACTTCATACATGAGCAAGGTGTATAAAAAATACAATAAATCTAAAAATTGGTTAATTCTCATTGTCACCAATGATTATAAAAGGAGCGCATGTTAGTGGGCACAATGTCCCTGTACACTGTGCCCTTTTAGATTTAAAGCTATAAATTGCAACTGCATGAAGTGTGAAAACGTAATAGAAATATGTTTACCAATGACTGATGAGGATTTGCTGTGGTCATTTGAAAGTGGTGCAGAAAAGTTTTGTTTGCTCACAGGTGGTCAGCTCTGAGTCTGTGGATATGAACCTGCAGAACGAAACCGTGCTGGCCCTCTATTTGCAATTATATAAGATGTCTGGAAGCACTGTCAGTGAGAGATAGCACAAGCCAAGCGCTGGAATCTCTGCTACTGGGGGTTGTAAATAAGACTACGGGATTAATTTGATTAATTGATAGAATTATTTTCTCTGCCAAGTCTTTTGTTTATTGAGGCTCTAAACGCTTATGTTTTTAAATCCGGCCGAGCATTGCAAAGAGGAGATAAAGCCGGCAGGAAATAATTAAATATAAGAAGCGAAAGAGAAATGTTAGAGCAAATGGAAGGCTGACATTTCTTCTCTTTGGCTTTCATTCAGCTCTTCCTCTTTGTTGTTGTTTTTTTTTATACTCGGTGTAGGGGGGGAATCCTAGGGATGTCAAACTTATTATGTATATCTCTGTGGTATTTCCAAGTTAAGTCCTGTGACTTTACTTAAGTTCCACCTGTATTGTAATTGACTAGAAGCTGCATTCCTGTAGGCCAACATAGTTAATTTCTCTTAACTGTTACCCTACTATCTGTTCCATCCATCCATTTACAAACTGCTTTATGCAATTCAGGGCTGTGGGGGAGCTGGCAAGCAATGAGCAGAAGGCAGGGTACACCCTAGATGGGACGCCAGTCAAACCCAGAGCACACAGGGGCACAGACAACCACACGCTGGCCAATTAACCCACCAGCACGTCTCCGGACTGGGGGAGGAGGCTGGAGCACCTGGAGGAGACCCATTGAACACCCATTAGATGATGCGTATGATTATCCTTGTTCGGAATAGTGGAGAAAGAAAAAGAAAACTCTTTACAAAACCGAACCACACCTAGGCACGCAAATAGATTCCCATAATGCCCCAGGACAGAGTGTACACAAAGGTCTAGGGACACAGTCCCTACCGTCGGAGTCACTGTTTCCCCACTTTACACTTGGCAGGGAGACATCCTGTCGCAGAATTACATTTTTCCCTGGATGCCTCAGGGTGCAGCCCTCCCTGGAGAGCCTGAAGAAGCAAGCCAGAATTCCTCCAGGCTTGGAATAGTTCAAACCTGCGCTTGACTTCTCAGTTGATTTGTGTTTAGCACCTGTCTAAATATTTAAAGGCATACAAATTCAGTTTGCTACGCACCGGTGTTGATCTTCAGATATTCTAACACCACTGTAAGATGGCATATTTAAGGTTCCTGAGTGTGGCATGGTGCCACGCAGCATTGCTGCCTTGGTTCAGTGGGTCCCTGGATTCAGTTCCAGGCCCAGTTTGTACAGTGTGATCTCCCTGTGTTTGCGGGGCTTTCCTCCAGGTGCTCCTGTTTCTTCTCACAGTCCAAAGACATGCTGGCAGGTTCATTGGCTTCTGGTGTGGCTCTGGTGTGTGTGATTGTGTGTTTGTGTGTGTGTGTGTGTTTATATCTGTCTGCCCTGCAAAAGACTGACTCCCTAGCCAGGGTGTGTCCTGCCTTGTGCCTGTTGTTTGCTGGGATAGGCTCTGGGTTCCCATGACCTGGAATTTGATGGATCAGTTACTGTAGAAACGGAATGGATGGATGCATTTAATAATTCAATAATTAGGTTTTGTTCCTGGTCTTCATGTATAGGATTGAAATCCCTTTTCCAACTGGAGAAAACTTTCTAATGACTTGTATAAAGCCTCTAACAGGCACTATTTCTACAATTTGTGGGAACTTATTCTTTTGTTTTGCCACTGAAGTTCTGCACTGGGGGATGTAGACTTGCCCACCAGGGGGTGCCATAGGCAATCTTTTGTGCATATTCCCATTAAATGGCAAATTGTAATTAATTATGCAATGATAGATCCACTACACAATCTACAGTGTCTAAGGAGAACATTAGTATAACTTAAATCTTGAAATCTGTATAGAGAGACCAGTCTTTCCTCCAATGGATGCAAAAGATGTGATGACTGTCGGTATTAAACCAAACGAACCGGAGTAACAAAGAAAAGGATTTTGGGATAATGTAAATCTCAAATGACAGTTTTGGGGGAAAAAATGGTTATTATAAACCAATAATTACATACAAAAACTGTGCTTCCCTACAGTAGCTTTGAAGAAATACTGATTTTACAAAGATTGAATGCACATTTTTAGGAACAATTTTATCCTGCAAGGTCAGGGAAGAGTCCTGCCGGTATGTTCATTCAAAGTAACCATTATAGCACCAACAGAACAAAACTGCAAGTGAGCCTTTTTGAGATGAGATGAAGTTGAGCAATTATAGGGATGTGTAGAATATTAATTGGGACCAATCGCCCTTAGGGCTTCTTCTGGCACCATTTCAGGTGCGTGTCAACCTGTATCAAGACTGATTAAGGCAAACAATAGCACAAGCTGACGTTATGGACGAGTATTAATGAAGTTGCTGATCAGGTTGTTATCTGGAAAGCGCATGCTTTTCCATTTTTCATTTTTACAGCGAAAAGGTCAACAGCTTCAACGGCAACATTTAAACAGCCACCAGTCACTTTCCACCATGTGTTAAATGGAAGCCAGCAGAATGTGAAGTGTGAGATGTAAAAAAACAGAGCCTGTCCCGGCAAGCAATGGGCACAAGACAGGGTGCCCCCTGAATGGGACGCGGGACAGAGACCCCCACGCACTCACACCAGAGGTAATTTTCTGAGAAGCCAGTTTCCAGAACAGCTGTGGGCTGTGGGAGGAAACCAGAACAACCAGATGAAACTCATGTGAACACGGGTAAAACATTCAGACTCCATGCAGACAGCCCCCAAGAACTGAACACAAGGGACCAAGAGCTGTGAGGCAGCAATGCTAATCACTGTACCACGGTGCCCCCCCGTTTCAAATAATGTCAAAATACTATTACAATAAAACCATTCCCCTCCAGCTTGAAATGAGTACAAGGTAGATGTATTTCTATCATCCCTAAGGCCCCAAGAATCTCAGACAAACCTGTTGTGGTACAGCACATCTCCCATTTCCAGCAGGTGTGAAAGGGACTGCCAAAAAAGAGATATGCCAGATGTTTTCACAAGAGCTGCAGGATGCTAAAGCAATGTTACGAGACTTCAGCTGGTGCGCTTGAGCTCACTTGAAAGGAAAGAACGTAACCTTGTAATGTCTGCACCACATCTATCTCGCTGCTGGACAGCTGCGCTGATGGGCTGTCCCTCACTCCTTATCCTTGAAGCAAAAGCCCACAGGAGCACAGAGGGTGGAACAGGTTACAGCACAGCTTTTCTTACTGGTGTATGGGGTTTTTACGAGGCAGGCAGGAATCTCTCGAGCCTTCCAAAACAGTCCAGGGCCAAAAGACAAGAGCACAACACATAAAACCAGAAGTCTCTGAGACGTTATAAGGTAATAAACATCCCTTAGTTGAATATAGAGGAAAGAAAAAACTAAAATCTTGCTGAAAGCACCATTTTGTGGACGCATGTGTGCACTTAAATATAATTGAATCACAGCAAAGTGAGAATGAGAAATGAATAGGTCATCAAACACAATGTGCTACCATTAAGGGAGAGGTGGTTTATTGGATATATGCCAATACAAATCCTACTAAAATGCTGACTGAGGTATGATGATATTAGATTAGATTATTACATTATAATATTAGATTATCTATCCATTAATGAACAATGCACTTACATATGCACGCAGTGAGCAATTTAAAGATGTCAATTAACCTACATTGCATGTCTTTGAGCTGTGGGAGAAAACCAGATGACCCACTGAAGACTCATGGGACTCACACTTGGGGCAACTTGTGAACTCCACAGACAGGTCTCCAGACAGAATCACACTCAGGGTGATCGCTGTTAGGCGCCAGTGCTACCGTCCACTGTGGCACCCATAAACAGAAATCCATGTATGTTACTGTAAGTTATCCATTTAACTTTTAAATGTATTTAAATTGACCGTTCAAAACCAAACAAGCTCTATTAAAATGCTGCAGAAATTATGATGGAAACATAATGCAGTTTACTGAATTTTTGGAGACCATGTTGATGTTTGTGTTCTGTGATTTCTTTGTGTGGGATTCAAATAGTTACTTTTATTTAGTTTAGATGACAGATGTGTTAATATATGCATTTCGAGTTTCACATATGTAATATATATACAATTATATACAATTCTGCATTTCAAATAATTCAGAATCACTGCATGGTGTACAGATACAGGGTTGGAACTAATTTGCTTGCATGAGAGGCTTACAGAATGCTTAGTCGTTATGAATGTCTTTTAGATGCACATAACCTGAAAAAGCTCAAAATATTCTATGACGAATACCTCAGGTTGATTTACCAGGAAACACACTGTGCCCCCAGGTGCACAGTCTTCACCCTTAAAGAAGAAAATATCAGGCTCCAGGTATATTTCTGAGATGGTTTCCTCATTTGTTTTGTGTAACTTGTTTGTGAAGAGGAGATGGTTATCTGCTCGTATATTTAGTTAGTCGGAGGAATTGCACTCGGAGTAGGTACAATTTGAGCAATCCTAATCTGCCCCGTTCTGTCCTAAATCTTCTGTGTTAGTGTGTATTCGAAAAAATCTAAGAAGATAAGCAAATAAGACCAAAAAAAAAGGCAAGAAAGAGATGACGGATACAGAAATAGGAGAGTCAAACACACGCTTGATTTCTAAGACAATAACAAGCTGACAAATAAAACCTTTATATCTGTACCTGTGTGGAATAATATAAAAATACAATTCTTGGTTTGTTTAATTAGAAAAATGCCCTTACAGTTAACTGAAATGCTACAGTAACTCAATCGCCGACGAAATCATTAGCTCTAAAAAATTGCAACAGTGACATGAAAACATAACAGAAGATGAATGGAAAAGGGAACCCGATAATGCCGCATTTAACAGGATTTGTTCTCCTTAAGGACACCGTTAAAAGGAAAAGAGAAAGTATGCTTGTGTCTAGATTCGATTACTTTTAAGTTGTGTTAAACGTTTAAACTTTCCATTGCGGTATTTACGCAAAAAGCTAAACATGTTACTTTGATTCCTACCATTTTAGAAGTGTCGGTTATCGGAGTTTATGAAACAAAAATTTACAAATGTTATTCTACCAATTTTACACATACAAATTTCCGCATAGCCCTGCTATCCCCTCAGTTTTTGGACTGACGCCAGTCGGGCCAAAGAGTACTTAATAATCAGAATTCTGCTTTCTCCGAAAGCCCTGAAATGTGTAGTAATTTTATTTTGACTGATTTCTTAATTAGCGGTGCACAGCTAAACAGTGGTAGACTACAATATACGAAACTACCACTAGAGGACTCTGTACCATTTTTCTTACTTTGCTTTACGAACTGCATATGAAGACAGTTCACTGATCAAGTTCGTCTAAGACTGTCGAAGGATTTCAGTTTTTTATCATATTTAAATTATTCCTATTCTAAATATAGAAAAAATACTATGAAAATAGCATAGCATTAAGCCAGAATGCACAATCTACTTTGTAATTTAATGCTAAATTTTAAACGACATCATACATTCTCGCTATATTCTTTGTCATTACTTTAGATTTTGCTTTCTGAACTCGGTTGAATGGTATAATATGGAACACATGTAAAACAACCGAATGGCTTGATTTTCTTATAATAATAAAACATATTGTAATATAATATTAATATAAAATATAAAAATATTGTGAACTCTGTAACATTGGTTTATAGACATAGACATAGTAATTTGTATCACTCATCTCTAACAGTGTCATTGATCAAATTATTGAGGATCCTATATTTAACAGTGAAGTTTCCTTTAAATTTCCTTTAAATTAACTGAAATTGTTCATTTTAGCAAATGGAATTTCTAGTGAAATAACTATTGTATTTCTAAAGCTTTGTGGCATTGTACATTAATATAAAATATGGTAGTTGTAGCCAAAGATGAAGGGTGTCAGCACTTTTCTCTAACCAGTCAGACCGGACTCTGTACTAAAAGCTGAGTGAATATTTTCATACCATTAATTCACAAGCTCATTTCCCTATTCTTTTTTTAATTGGTGCTATGTTCAAGTTCAGTATATTTTAGTCCTCTAGCTTTTTGCTGAGGTACCAGGTATTGCATTTCATTCTGTATTGTTCTTGCAGACTGCAGCTCTGTATTACATGTACTGTATGCCACATCATCTAGATTTGTTTGAGCACTCTATGCAGTGTTGTCTTATAATGTTTTTAGAATAATCTAAAACAGTACACTATTCAATTAAGTATAAATTGCAATGGTGTTATTAGCCAATAAGATTGAACATGAATTAATAGTAATAATGTTTGTAGTATTCTTTCTACTGCTATTGTTCTTTATCTAAAAAATGATGATGAACATATGTAAAGTTGGGAGACACAGTGGTGCAGTGGTCAGCATTTCTCCCTGGTAACACTGGTTACCTGCGTTCAATTCCAGACCTGGGGAACTATCTGTGTGGAGTTTGTATGTTCCCCTCGTTGATTTCCTATGGGTGCTTTGGGTTCTTGCCATGGTCCAAAAACATACCTCCTGGTAAGCTGATTGGCTTCCGGGAAAAACTGCCCTGGTGTTTGTGTCACTTTTCCCAGTGATGGACTGGAATCCTGACCAGGGTGTATCCTGCCTTGTGCCCATTGCTTGCCAGAAACGTCTCTGGCTCCCTTGCAAGCCTGAACTGGAAGAAGATGTTAGAAAATGAATGGATGGATACATTTAGCTTTAATGAGACATGTAGGAAATATGACTAAGGCCATGAAAAGATTATATGCCTTAAAATCCCATGGCATATATTCTAGGTATTATCTGAGTGATCATGAACTCATTTTGCTTTTTTGTATGGCCACACACATACATCCCTGTCCCTACTTTACTTATAATTGAATACATACTTAAAGTTTTAAGTATGTATATACCTCTTTACTACAAGTATATATGCTGTATAAAACAGTACAGTACAGTATATCATGAGCTGTCATTACAGTATGTTCAGAGCATCCTGAAATAACAGTAAAGGTTTACAGTATCACCTAGTACGACTTCTACACCAGTTCATAATGATGCATGCTGTAGGAAAATTTTAAATGTGTTTTATTACCTGATCCAGGTTAATAAAGCAACAGGATAAATGTACACATTAGATACAACAATCGAATTGGCTAAATACAGAACACTGTATCTAATCTGACCAATTTTATGGGCATTCACAACACACCATGCACAGGAAAACAAAATCTAAAACAAGCCATTAAAGCTAAAAATACTACATCTATCAAAGAACTATATTTACTTTTAGGTCTCCATTATACATGGAAACTTGAAGAAAAGAAAACATCATTTTTTAAACAAATTGATCTGAAAACTTTTTTTCTGATGCAATCTTGGGCCATTGATCAACACTAATCAGCTCCTAATCTGCGTTCTTTTGCAGAAAAACAACAGTTTATCAAGTTTTGTCCTTTAACTTTCAAGTCCACCAATCAATACATATTGGCCTATCTGCAGCTGTGATGGGATATCAAGATGAAAAGGCCTGAGGACTGGTGTTCAATAATAACTGATAGCTGACAAAACTATTGGTCTGAGAGGTGATAAGGTAGACTAGGCTTATAAAGAGATTTTTGACAATGATCAATGCACTGCCCCAGTGAGCTTGTTAATCATTAGAAAGAATAAGGGCTTTCGTTAGAAGCACAGAGCCATACTCTATTCAGGTTTGACTAAGCTTTTATTTTCCTTACTGACCCTTTCCTCTAACATAAGAGCCTTGAGGGGGGGTAGATACAGTCTGCTCTGAAGTCTTTTCAAAATGAATCCAACTTTCTGAAGCTAAGTTCACCCCTGCACTGAGCTTGAGTTTTAGGTTCATTCCAAAATTATTACTGGGTTTAATCAATGTTCCACAAACGTTTTATAATACGCATAAATGTTTTAAATTAATGTTTAATAAAGTCTAGACGTTCAAGCTGTATTGATACAGTATGTCTCCAAAATATAGCAGTTAGGTCTGCACCAGAGAGTAAATTGTGTTGCTGCTCCGAGAGGACCTGTCAAAAGCACCTGCTACTAAATCACAAGCACCTGCTAATAAAGAAAACAACTACGTGTTTACAGAAAGAGTATGCTTGAAGAAAACAAGAATTGAACGGAGTCAGGTGTGTTGCTCCAGCATAAAACCTGCGCTTTAGTTTCCAAAGAAACAGATTGCCATGACATTAGCAATGTTGTCTCCACATACCTTGGGCATTACCATCATTGTTTGGGTCCTAGGTTTCGCACAGAACCCATTTACACTGATCTTGGTTGCCAAGGGTTAGGAGTGAAATGTTCATGGGTCTGACGTGCCTCATCAAAGCCCCCCCACCAGCTCCAGGTGAGCCGTGGAGCAGAGATCGCCCATGCTGGGCTCCTGTCTGTTGGTTCTGCGAGGTGGGGAAGAGGTCATGGCCAAAATGCACAGTGGGAAATTACACTCAGGAATCCATTACAGCCTGACTGTGTGGACAGCGGTCAAGGAATGTAGCTTGTCAACCTTGTTAAAGTACAAAAAAAAAACAGTGATAAGAAAATGCAGATTTCGTTGAATTCACCAACAGCCTGAGAAACTTCATTGGTGAATCACTGGCAAATGCAAATGAGTCAGAGCCCTGCATTCTATTTTCATTAATGTTCTATTAATATTGACTGTATCACAAATAGACATGTACTGTATATTTATACTTTTATCACCGGGGTTTTGGCAAGCATGTTACCGTCTTATTCTGAATTCCAAAACTCCCATAAAAGTAGAGGTTTTAGATGAGCGGAAATCTAATCCTAACCTCGTCACTTGCTGTAGCTGACACTCCAGATTAACAAGGTATCGTCGCGGATGTTATTAGCGTTCATTTACGTACACAACCAGCTGAAGATGAGATGTTCTCCTTTTAATAATAGTGTCGCCCATAGCATCACTGACTCGAGTACTAACGGGAACACGTCCTGTAGTTTTATTTCGGTTCTCTAAAAATGACCGCACAAGGGTAGGGCCCGTTTTCTCTTTCGAATCACATATTTCACTTGAGAGTCCCTTCCGAGAATCCAGCAGCGTCTTAGCCACGCTAAGGGGTTATTTTCCAGCGGCGCCTGGGCGATTTCGGCTCCCAGCCCGGCCGCTGGCCGTGTGGTTTGGGAGCTGTGTTGCTTACTCGCAGTGTGGAACCGCTGTATGAAACCTGCGGGAGGGGGGGGTGACGTCACACGCAAGGGGGCGGGGCGGGGGGCCGTGCCTGCAGCGCACATCAATTCCACCGTTTGAGGCGTTTTGGCCCCATTCAAGAACTACACGCTTGTAGTGCACCGGGGGTTTGGTGAAGCGGTAACAGCAGGAGCCACAACAACAACAATAATAATAAT
Source organism: Lepisosteus oculatus (assembly GCF_040954835.1). Lineage (NCBI taxonomy): Eukaryota > Metazoa > Chordata > Actinopteri > Semionotiformes > Lepisosteidae > Lepisosteus > Lepisosteus oculatus. The sequence goes on from NC_090715.1 coordinate 13,860,202, forward strand.
AATAATAATAAGACCAGTGTAAACAGCACGCTGCGCGGGCACTGTCCTCCGCTGGTTTTCCCGTCAAGAAGAACAATTAAGGGGCGGACCTACCGTGTGGACTGCAGCGAAGGCAGGAGCCCAGCAGCAGGGGAATAAGCCGTAAAAGTAAAAGCGAGCTTGTCCACAGGTACCGAACAGTCTCAAAGTGCATGGACATGCGGATATTGGGGGGGAGCCGAGAGCGCTGCGTCTGATTGATAGTTTCTGAGAAGAGCCGAGCACACCGAACAGCCATGTCCCGGAGGAAACAGAGCAAGCCCCGGCAGATCAAACGTAAGTTCCCACACTTTTCTGATACCAGGCAGCCTCCTGATCCGAGACCGTGCAGCGCCCCGGGATGTGGTCGCCGGGCTGGCCGGTGCCAGCGGGAGACGGGCTGGCCGGCTGGGTGCCTCGCTTGCCTGCGCCCTCCGTGTCTCGCTGGGGAACAGGCGCGACCCCGTGCCGCCAGCTGTGCACTGTCGGCACAGCTGTGCGCTGGATCCCTCGAGTACTGTCCATGTCCGGGCGTTTTGTGTGGTTTGGTAATACGCGCTGCACGGCTGGTAGGAGCGGAGGACGGCGGCGTGTGGAAGCGAAGTGTGAACTCCTGAAACAAGTTTCGGCACACGAGGACGCCGAGCCGCCCGGGAGTTGACGGTGAAACGCATTTAGTTCAAAGAGAACAGGGGGAATAAAAGTGCCTGCTTCTGGCTAAACCTTGAGCTAGATCAATAGTAGACGGAGAGGGAGAAATAAGTTACCGTGGGAGAGCTGTTTTCGTTTAGCGCGGGGGTGTGAGTGTGTGCTGAGCGACTTATTAAAAGCCAGCCTGTTGCCTTCCAATATCACAGATGCAAAATTTTGATAATCTGGTTTGAGACTAAATGTAATAACATCTGAAATATATATTATTAGACTCTCAACTTTGGCTCGCAGGCACACACACACACACGCAGTGACTTTTCAGATCGGTCTTCACTACAGTCTCATTTCGAGATGTCTGTTGGCGATAGTTGGAAAGCGGTTTTTATTTAAGCAGTCAGTGGGGGTAAGATGTACCTATCCTAACATTTGTAATGCCTTTTAAAATATATATATAAATGTTAGTGTTTGCACAGTTGATCTGCGTCTCCAGTTTCCTTTTATTCTGTTTTGAAAACGTCACTGTTCTCTGAAAAAAAAGACGATGTGAAAGAAAGATAAGCTCAGATCTGATCGCAGCCCGGATAAAGATTAAAATTGGATCATTTTTATTTGTTTTCTGTCTGTGGCTGCTCCGAGGCTGGCGTTGCATTTTCACTGCCTTTTTCAGTTCTGGTTCCAAAAGATGGGGCCTTCCGATAACGCAGAGAGCTGATTTCACTTAGCGATAGCGATTACAATTGGATCTTTTTCATTTATCCCTTTAACTCTGTAATGTTCGCTGACTGCGCTCCCACACGCCTTTTCACAGTTGGCTAGGTCTCTGTTTGACAAGTCCTTCCTGCCTAGAAAATGTGCGACGCTTTATCGCAGCGTTGTGATCTCACAGTTGATAAAATTAAAAATAAAATTAATTTGACTTTTTTTTCTTTCTCTCTCTCTGAAAGGATTCAGCAGTGCTAAAAGCTTGGTATGCTTTGCTGCCAGTCCGTGTTTCAGTTCTGTTTCCAAAAATGATGCCTTGGTCTGATAAGTACAGTAGCAATATCTGGGAGGGTTGAGTCTGACAAGAACTGAAGAAAAAAACATTTTCATGTAAGTCAACGTGAGGGGCGAAAGGTCTTGGCAAAGAAATACATTTTCACATACGTTAACATTACAAACGAACAACTTGTTCTTCTTCAGAACAGTCGAGCAATAACAATTCTTTGGAAAGCTTGACTTTTCTCAAAGATGAAAAGATGAGCTGTAAAAATCCGCAAAGACGAAAGTTAAACTTTTTTTTAAAACCAAAAATGAACCGCCCCCCTCTTTAACAAAACATGATTTCTAGAGGGTTTATCAAAGAGCTTTGCTGAAAAACAATTAGCTACAGGTTGAATTGTCGCCCCGATACAAGCTGGGTTTTTAACACGGATGCTCGCTGATGCTACCTGCGGGGTGGTGGGGTTTAAGGAAATTTGAAGTTAAAAAGACTGAACGTGTCTTGATACCTGAGGGAGCCGTCACAGCAGGGGGCACAGTCGCTGGAGGTCATTGTTGGAATAAATTGCATGTCATTTGCCTTTTTTCGAATATGTTATTTTGTCTATTTAAAACAAAAGAAAACACAGAGAAGGTCAGTGTCTGATAATATTAGTGTCCCAGAGCTACGGGACACGTTAACAAAGGGGGCGTGAGCTTGGTGCTGAAAAATGCGTATTTGTATTCACTAGGCGCCAAATACTACCCCGGCAAGCTTCAAAAAAACGTATATGACAGGGGAAGGAAGCTGCCGTGTTTAGTTTATTGTGGCGTTTCTTTGCCTGCCGTTTTTCTTAGGTCCAATCTATTCCAAGCCGGTCAAAGTTCATGCCAGTAGCACTTCAGTTAACAACGACTGGCTCTGTTGTTTGTGCAGGAAATCCAGCGATGGTATTGTATAGGCAGGGCAGAGTGAAATCAGCGTGACAGCCCTGATGGTACTGTACCTGTAATTCATAGTTGTGCGTTGCTGACCTCTGCTGCTTCCTGTTCCTTTTGCAGGTGTCCTGTGTGTCCAGTCTTCCTCTTTTTAATGTGTATTAACCTCACCTTAAACCTGAAGGAGAGGCTGCCACAGCTTTGCTTTCTTCTGCTGCCCTCTGTTTTCAGCTACATTATTTTGTTGTAGTTGGATCTTTGTTCTGAAGCTGTTGTGATGCAATTGGCTTTTTGGACAAAATCCTGTTTTATCTATCCAGAATTAAGATAGTATCTGATTGGTGGGTTAAATTGTAGGAACCTTGTCCTCCTGCTTTTGAACTGTGTGTGAGTTGCTTATTGATTAAAACAGCACTGAACAATATAGGCAGATTTTGTTTTACAAGCATCCTAGCATCAGATGTACAGGGAAATGTGAAGAAACAGAAGGGGGACAAATGGTATTTGACCACAGAACCAGGGTGTTGTGTTTCAGGAGGTCTAAAAACACACCAGGTGTCCGAAGATGATCTTTTGTTGTAAGAGTATCTAGCATTAAAACATTTTCTGCACTCCACTGCAGTTAAGTAGGCATTAGAACCTTATAAGTGTGCTAAATTAGCACACAAATTAGCACTGTTATAAAAAAAACTGAAGACGTCTTGCAGATCCGTTGTCGAAGTTCTTTATTTTGCGTACATTGTTAATTTTGCAGCATTTCCATACTCTTAAAAGACTGCTGTGGGCCTGTAGCTAGGTGTCAGTCCCTTCCCAAGTTCTATTTTTCCCTATTATATATTTTTTAAGCACAAATAATAGAGTTTATAGACCTGTAATCAATTTGCTAATCGCACTAGCCTAATTGAGCATTCAACACAAGTCATAATGCTTTAGCTAGCTGTGTTACATTATGGATCATGATATTGACTGGTTACCCTGAATTAGCAGATGGTAGCATTAGTCAGAAGACACATGTTTGTATATGTGTATACACACGATTGTGCTTACTCAAATATGCCTCATTTACTTGAAGGAAAGATTGCAGTAGATGATATTTACCCCCTGAACTAATAATGAAATGCTTTAACATAAAAACCCCAAGCTTCCTGCTATGAGTTCTATTTTCTGTCAGTTAGATGTTGAAGCTAGATAAGTGGGGTGGTGATCACTCAGCAGATAGGTTTCTGAGGCTGATGGGAGAGATTAAAATGGAATGCGAATTTTTAATTGCAGAGGCCAGCGTTCTCATCTTTTGTCATTTTGGTTAGAATTGGCTTTGGCATATCTAGATAAGTTGAAGTAAAATAAAAAATAAAAAGTAGATAAGAGTAGAATGGGATGGCAACTCAGATAACGCAAAAAAATGTCCAGACTTGAGAAACACAGTATACTTTTCTGCCTTGCCTTTGCAGTGCCTTCAGTTAGATCCATCACACTGATAAGTCTTGCAGCTGATTGAATAGAGATAGTGACAGCTTACCCTAGCAACAACTACCAAAAGAACAGAGGGTGAAAAAAAATAGAGCTTGGTGAATTTTTCTAGCCCACAACTCCCCCTTCACCAGCCTTGCTTTTAGCTGGGTTCAGGAATTTGGTCTAGCTGTCTGGTCCAAATAACATTATTTCCTTCTATCTTATTTTTTTTCCTGTCTATGTGCGTCTGCTTCGAAGTACTGACTTCAGCTTTTTCTGCTCTGTGTTTCTTTGTTTTTCTGTGAACTACAGATAGAAGAGAGGGCAGATTTATGTTCTGATAAAAAAACAGATGTGACTAAAACTGAATATATATATGTGTGTGTGTGTATAATAGTTGTCTGCGATTTTTGATTATACACACTTGATCGGGCCACAGTTTTAGGTTCGCTTCACGCACTGTGTGGTGGTTGCATAGTTTTAAAGATTGAGGGTTTTTTTTAATTTAGAAATTTCATGAGAAAACAAGAAAAACCTCACGCAGCTGCTTTGCTTTGGCTGTGTTTTTTTTCCTTCTTTGTTCTGCTTTTAGCTCGATGTGAACTTTTGATAAGCCCTCAGGCCTGATCGCAGCACAGATAATGATTGCCAACTCAGATAAGAGTTCTTATCTCACTCAAACAGACTGGAGAGGGACTCCACTACAATAACAAAGCGAAGAGAAACAGCAAACTAGTGCTTTGGCAATTTGTTCCACTGCTAATGTGATTAATGCTGTTGTATAATTAGATGATAGGTGTGAATGCATTTTACTCTATCACTCCCTCTTTTTCTTTACATGCATTGTACTACATTAATTTAATTAAAACTAATACCACGTATTACTAACTCTAGATTTCATGTCAGATACAGCTAAGATAGGGACTTTTTTCTTGATAATTATCTCAAGAGTTTTTTAGTTCTTAAAAAAAAAAGCTTTGTGCATGCAGAAAAAAACAGCAGCGCAAGCAGCAGGCTTATTTTGCTGATAATGTACTGCGATATTAGATGGTGAGCGATATTTCTAACATGTTTTTTTCTCGATAAAGTACCATTTCTTCCTGTTCTTCTGATTTTTGTGTTTTTTTTTCTTAAAGTTTTCATATTAATGTATCATTCGGCGGAAAACAAAGTATAAATCCTTCCATAAGGAAATGGGAGTGGGGTGTGGGCAGGCAAGGTAGTGGTGTGGGGTGGCAGAGGGGAGTGAATCGCAGATGAATTCAAGAAGGAAGAGTTATTTTTGAAGAGAGATTACAGAATTAACTGCTCCACGTCTTGACTCAACCCAGAATAAAATTAACCCAGCAGTTCTAACTTAAGATAAATTGCTAAATTCACACTAGTGAGACAGGTGGGTTAAGGAAATCCGGGAATTGAAGACCTCAGCAGAAACTCTAGTACTCTGAAGTAGCTGCCTCACAGATGATCTATAAAGGCCGGCTTGCATGTTTTAGAGCCCGATAAGAGACGTTTTTAAAAATGTCTTTGGAACAACAACTAATCGAAATAAAATCAAGTATAATACGGTGATATTCTTTGAACTACTCTTTTATGATTTCTGGGAGACAGATAACACTTCCATTAAATAGCAGTTTAAGCTGTTTCAGATTTTTAAAGTTTATGGGTTCATGTATACGAGCCAACATGAGGTGCAGGTACCAGTTTCAAGTTTATTGCCTTACTTTAGGGTATAATTAGATGCATGATGTGAAACTGTAATTAAATGCATTTTTAATTTTGTATGTATGCATTTCTATTTCCTCATTATGGGAGCCTGGAGCTCCTGAAATGGATTAAACTGTTAAGCAATAGGTGTCTATCCTTATATGTTTCACAGAGTATACATTTACCAAAATCCTGTGCTTGGTGAACATAGGTTCTGCGTATGAAGGCCGGTGGGGTTCACTCTGGGCTTCTGCTATAGGGTTTGTTCCACTAGTATTCATGCTTTCTATCTGTAGATTTTTAAGAACAAGTAGAGGTTAATTCCACATAGTCAAGCAAAAAGAAGGAAGTCTTCATAGTTGAAACACTGTGCTTTTTTTTCCTTTTCACTTTTAAGCATCACAGTAACCTCTGCTTGTTCCTTTGTAGCTCCCTTCTCAAGCTCCTATTTAAGAACTCACACCTTCTAATCCCACACTGGGCCTGACTCCCATACATTGAGTGGACGTGACATTGCAAGACAACTCTAAGACCTTGTTCCACATGTATTGTAACCTTTGTTAGAATTAAGAAGTATATTTCAGTTTCTTGAAGGTGGAAAACCAACACCATTTGCATTTGTGATCTTGTTAGTTTTACAGCCAAGTCTAATGTTGTAACTTTCGTAAGTAGTTTCTCACACTAATTTGAAACTGCAGCTGAAGACTGTTCATTTTTGCAGATGATAAGAAATCTGTTTTTTAAGCTGCTAATAAATGTGCAAATCCTAAATGCCATGAGGTAGGCAGCTATTTTATTTTAATCCTTTAACTCTATTTTACTTTGCTCTTGTTGCGATTTTTCAATATTTGTTCTCTATTCCAAACAAATGAACTCCACAGGAAACATACTTGTTGTCCTTAATATGATGTGTATTTTTCATTTTGGGACAAGCAGCAGACAACTCAGTGGGCCTAAAAAAACAAATACAGTGTCCTGCAAACCTGCAAAGGTCTCATCCCAGAAATATTAATTTGACTGACACTTGTAAGCAACTTAAACTTGGATCAATTTATACATATAGAATATTTCCCTAGAGTAATCTTAAGTGAAGTACTTTGCTCAAGGGTGCAACAGCAGTGCTTCCACTTCCCTGCTGATCGGGGGTACTTAGTGGACACCGTACATGTGAAACGTGCCCGATTCCCACAACATCACACATCCCATTGAACTGTACCCATTAGTCAATTAATCAGCCTATGTACCTGTCCTGATTGACAGTGAAGAGTAGTGCAGATGTGCTGATCCCATGCTATACTGTTTGTACTGTTATGAGCCTACTAATAGATCTTGTACATTATACAAAGGACAATGTCCTTTGTCCTTTTGAGTGTAGGAGTGTGCTGGACATCATGAGCTCACACAGGTACTGTATATCACGTCTGTTATGGAGCTTTTTTGACTTTGAAGTTTATTTCTTTTTTTTTCCTTCTCCGTATTGGTGGTGATGGGTGAAATAATTCTTCCTCTGTCACTGGAGTGAAAGAAATATCTTTATTTTATTTATTAAAAGCATTTATGAGGGAGCAACATAGTGTTCAAGCTAAGTTGCCTTTATTTACCTCGTCTGTGAAACAAGGACAATTGAAAAGTTCAAGGCAAATAACGTAGGTCAGAAAAGCGCATGTGTACTTGAAAACAAGACAAGTGGGTGTCTCAAACAGTCTTCTCAGCCACATGGTGGAGGCACAAACTTTTAATAAATGAAGAGATGAAATGTTAGACTCACAGATTCACTAAACTACCCAACTGCCACGTGAGGTGGCTTCGTGGCCGCATCTCAGCTGCAGACTCTTCTGTGGTTCTCATCTCCTTATGTCTCTGCCATGGTGTACCTGCCCTGTGGAATGAACAGGAAGAGCTTTGTCTGTCTTCCTTCTGATTCTTGACCCTGCCGTTTTGTTTGTGGGGTTGAACTGAGGAGAACCAGATGATGACAAGGCATGTCCACCCAGTCTGAATTCTCCCCCTTGGTGGTAGAAGCCGTTAGCTGGGATCAGTCCAAGTTGACAACTCTAGAAATTGGGAGTTTGTAATAATAAATTGTAATTGAGGCTAATATTGATTCCAAAAATGTAACCGCTAATGTGGACAGTCTTAGCTGAATTTCACTGGTGTGAGACATTTATTACGATAGATGCTAAATATGGGGCAGGATGTGATTACTGGAAAAAGAAAATGTATCATTGATAGCAGTAGTTCTGAATATATTAAAACACAAGAAATGTAAAAAAGGACTGTAGTGCAGTAGGGCACATGAGTCACACAACCACAGGTTGCTGATCTTAATGTTTCCAGAAATACATCTGCACTTCAGATATAAGTTTCTATGTTTTGATAGCCAGGTGACAGAGCTTTATGTCAGTCTAACATATTGTATTGTGTGTGATATAATGTGTATATTGCACTGCTAGCGAAAAGTGATTGTTGGATTAAATCAAATCTTCCTGTATTTAATTGTGCATAGACATTCATAATAGTTCAGCACTACAACTCAAGCAAGAAGTATTTTTCTCTGTTTGAGTACCTTTAATGCTATAAATAGGTATTGAGCACTTGGAAGTGCATGATTTTTTTCTATTTTTATTGCTTATTGCTATGTCATGATTTCTGATCCTGCTTCAGTGTGATGCAAGTCAGCGTGACACTATTAGCAACATCTTTTTCTGGAGAGCAGTGACCTTTGGAATCTTTTTATGTTCATATTTAACAGAAGGCCAAAGTACTGTATGTCCACTCTTAACTGTTTCTTCCTTGTCATGCTGCTTAAATTTATGACAGAATAGCCGTGCTTTATGCTGTACGTAGAGACATACTGTACATAGAGACATACTCTGAACCGTTCAGTTACAGATCAGCTGGCATAGCAAAACCAATTGCTCCAGTTGTTCCTTTCAGTAAGACACAACTGGATTGTAACTGGGGTTTTTGACAGTGTCTTCTTGTAGGTGAATAACAGTTGCTAAAGAGGATGGGTACTATATATGTGTTACATTGTGCACATCCTATTTAGTCATTTCTGCTCAAATCAGTTTCTAAGTTAATAAAAGCGTAAGCAGACAGACTACTACAAAGTCTGAAGTACTGAAACCCTCCCAGGTAACATGTAGGTAATTTAAAACATTAATTTTCAAGTTCAAACATCTAGTGCTTTGCTCCTTCTGCAAGCTCCTTTCCTAGTGCTTTTGGACCCTGCTCTTAGAATGTCTAACTAGCAAGACTCCTATTGACATTGCACTATAAACTCTGGTACCGATAAAACTTTGCTCTCAAAAAAAGGATGTTTTTTTTTTTCTCCTGAAAGCAATAGAGTAAAAAATCCCCTTGCTTATCTGTCATCACCTTCAGAGGTACCACCCACACCTTCCCAAGTTTCAATCACAGTTCCAAAAAACACAAACTGCTGCAGTAGAAGTCACATACTGTACAGTGTACCTAAGTAGAAAGGCCCTGACTGGGACAGTAGAGCACTGATTTCTATAACTGGCAGAGGACTGTATGCAACCTTATTATAGGCTGCTACTTTTGATTCTGCCATCCTAAAGTTTTGGCTCTCTCCCTTGTAGTTGTTTTTCAGTAAATTCAGTAAATACATTTGAATATCAGTGGAGGGACCAGGCCATGCCAGGGTGCAAACAAATACTACAAGTTCAAGCTGAATTATCATCATTCTACACTGTATTTTGAGGTTGCACATTGCTGGCAATAGCATCTGTACTGTTACCCTTTTCAAAAAACCCAGCTTTAACCTTTACGCAGCATATCATCTTTTCAGATTTAAGATACTGTATAAAAGCTAATGGAATGACTTCCCCAATATGTTTTTATTATAAAGATATGATCGAGTCCTCTATCCACCAGAAAGAATATTAACTACAGTTAATTTTGGTTATGATTTGTTTCGTTTTTGGTCATGCCGGAAAGAGGGCTTTTTTCTCTCCTGCTCTATACTTTCCCAGCACATGCAAAACATCCTGTGAATCACAGTGATTCAGTAATTATTTGTTTAGTGTCCAACAGCAAAAATCTTTAGGTTAGAGACCTCCTTGATCCTGCTACATTTGAGGATGGTTCAATTTTTCTGCTTGAGAATTTGAAGCCATTGAAGAAATGGGTTCCTGAGAAATAAGTCTTTTTATATTGGAAGCTGAACCACTGGAGTAGATCGATGAAACGGCAGATGAAAGTCGAGACACTCTTTGCAGTGGAAACTGTAAAACAAAGGCATGCAATTTCCAGAGCTTTAAAATGCCTAGCATCAAACCATTGTGTGCGGTTCTCTCTGCCTGGTCTGATGTGCATTGGGACTGCTTGTGCAGAATGACTGCTGTGTGTCGCCCAGGTGGGAGCTGAACGTCTGTGGTTTCCTAACCTTTGGGATGAAAAGTGCTATATAGACCATGCCTTTTCTTATTTATGTGCTTTTCTGCTGTATTGTAAGATCTTTTGCACAAAATAGAAGCCAGATATTTGAGCACTGCTGTGATAACCTGCACCTGTTTTGGTGTCACTGTTTCATATGTGGCTTACCTGCACATCAGCATCAATGGAGATATGTATGCACATCTATAAAAAGACATGCAGAGATGTTCATTTTCAACACTGTTTGTACAGAAGGTGTGTAACCAGAGCTTAATGTATTTTATAGTCCTTACAGTTATGCAAATAGAATTAATGCACGCAATAAGATTTAATCTGGAGGGAGTGATCAGGCAACTTCTTCTCAGTAGTGAGTCTGAGCAAGATTTTAATCATTTGTGATTCTCTCCCTGTGAGAGTGTCACTGTGGTTATCTGTCTGCAAAGAAAAAAAGGAAAAACATTTAATTTTTAGTTTTGAACTTTGAATACATATTAAAGCTTTGTAGCCAGATTATTGATTTGTAGACCCTTGTGGTATTTGCATACAGACAGGTGCACATGACATTTGTGCATCGATACACATTTTCCATGATTTTGATTTTGTATTAGGAAATCATGGTAGTAATTTGTAGTATATTAATTTCTGAATCATTAGAATATTTCCTGTTCTTCCTGACTCACTATCTATCAGGTTAAATAACTTTACAGTTATTTAGAGACTACAGAAACAAAACCTGAAAGACAAACTAGAGATTTAAATGTATACAGAACAGCTCAGAAATAATTGTTGCCTCACGACTCCGTCTGCTTCATCTCTGAACTCACAATCGGGCTATTGGATTAAACGGTTGCCAAATGAATTCTATGTATAGGCAGCAACCTGAAATATAAAATGACTTGCACAAGTAAAACCATCAAAGAGCCAAAGAGAACATAGGACCTGAGAGAACACGAAGATCTTAAACCTATCAGACTGAACGAGAAATAGATAACATTTCTTGAAAGTTGATACAGACTTCAAGAATACTGCTGATTTTGTTTAAGCAGAGACCTATCCCATTGAGGCAGCAGTGCTTAGCAGTCTCTTCATTCTGATGAGTGGGGAAAATTAATTTCAAAGTAAGGTGAAAGCTAGTGTTGTTTCATTGCAAACACCAGTTTCAGCAAATTGGCAGCTAATACCATTAATGTATTCCCTGTGTCTTAGGACTTTTGCTCAGAACTGTACTACATGTCCAATGCACTATTTATATCTATTTTTCATTTTTGAGCATGTCACTTTGAACAAGATTTTACACCATACCCTGAATGAAATCCACATAGCCTACACCTTAGAAGGAGTGCTTTTTTGATGTCCATTTTTAAAAGCAATATCCAGATCATAATTACTCCTGATGACATTTCCTCACTTCCTCACAAAAAACCTTTATCTCATGTGTCTTCACTTTCACTCTGTTGTCTTAAGGCCAGGAGGTGGGCTGTCAGTCAAGCAGGTAGAGCCAAATTTGCTATGACTACAAATATGAGCATTTTTCAGTTCACTTAATTCTTGGGTGTTGTTATGCATCATAAATTCTTTAAAATTGTTGCCAAGCCTTTAAATGTTTGAACAAGTGAAGGCAGTATCCTGATATGTAGGTAAAATGACAATCAGAGTGCACTGATGCCAGATGGAGTACCGGGACAAAATGAAGTAAGAGGATGAGTTTTTGAACACGCATTAATCTGGGGCTTTGACAAGATGGTCAGGCAAAGGATGTCAAACTAGCTGTTCACACATGAAATGTGTAAGTTTTGACATGGTAAAAAAATGTTTCCTCTCTGCAACAGCTGGTGATGATCTCAGAGCCTACAACAGTGGCTGTGAATTTCAGTAGTGGTTGCCATGAGCCACCTATTAGTAAAGTGTGTCTCAGTTTCCACCCCGTCCAGCTGTCAGACAGGATACTAGCCAGTGGCAGTAGGAACTGGACTGTTACTGTAACTCAACTGACAGAGAAGATAAGGAAAGAAGGAAAAGGTGTCACCAGGCAACTGTTGGATGTTTCAAGGACAAGCAAAGGAAATACTTCATTAGGTAAACATTAAGTAAGTTTCTGAAATGTTATGATGTAAATCTGGGTGATAAATCAGAAATCGAAATCCAAAATGCTACAAAAAAGGTTTTGTGGGTACTTTCCAAATGTAACTGCAGGACAGAAATATTATATACAGTTCATGTACACAATGAGAAGTAGTTTTAAAGAAATACTTCTAGAATTTCATTATAGTTTCATTATAAATTTACTTTATCGCATTTAGCCAATATTGATGCCACAGGAGCTATGAAATATACTGGAGACCATGTATACATGTTTTTTTTCTAAATGATGGCTGTAGATCTTATTTATACAGTAGCTGCCTGTGCAGTAAGTGTCTGGATTTTTTTTGCTGTTTGCTGGATGTTCTAAGACGTCTTGATGGGGGGGTGGGGGTGGGAAGGGATTTGGGCTGAGAGCCAGTCAGACTGCAAGGAACGCAGGACAACAATAATGTTATTACAAGTCTTTACTGCTGGGTGGTGTAGGCGATAAGAAAGGGATTGGTACTACTGTGTTCAGCCTTCCTCGGGTGTAAACTCCTCTGCAAACCGCGTGGTTGAGCTTATTTATGACATGCAGGCCGATGGGAGCTGAGCGATGCTGGAGGGCAGCCCTCCTAGCTCCGTGCTTCCGATATCAACCCGCGTGCTTTTTCCAAACTGCACTTCCACAGTGGTTTATGAACCCGAGAAGACGGACTTTGTAAACGTGCAGTGACGTCTCTCAGGAACATCGGAAGAGCTGCGAACAGGAGGAGGCCATGTGACCCATCTGCTGAATCTCCTTTGACATTTAGTAGCTCAAACGATTTTGGCCCGCCATTTCTTTGAAAGGAAACAGTGTGTCAGCTTCAGCAACATGCCTGGGTAGCATGTTCCATGCTCCCACGAACCTTTGTGTAAAGATATACTTTCTTCTCTTCGCTGATGGGGAATGTTGCTTTACATAAACGACTGTATGTGTGGGACACACTGCTGCCTTGGCCCTCCTGGTGTGCAGTAGCTTGGTTAGTTTTAACTCTGCACTCCGATAACTTGTGTTGGATGATGTTTTATGTTTTTTGCAGATTTGAAGCATTGAGTTGAGCAAGGTAACATAATTCTCAGATTGCATACATTTGATCCTTTTGTGTTTCTATAACCTCAACTGTATTAATTTAAAACAGATAGCCAGTATGTTTAACATCTGTTGATTTTAAGGTCAGTCTAAGTTTATTCCAAGCAAGGTTAGCTTGAGGTACTTATAAACGCATACTGTAAAAGTCACGAATTAGAGCTATTTGGCTCATCTAAACTAGTATTTTATTAATCCAAGGGTATCATCCATTTTACCCACCAAAATGGCTCGTTGATACCTGATGGATTAACAGGTACCAGAGTCCCATAACCTTTTGTGTTAAAAAGTGCCTCCTGGTATCAGATTTAAATGGACTGCCACATGGTTTCCATTAGTGTCCCTTCATAGACTAAAAAGATTCAGCTACTTTGTCTGTCAGTGTAGCACATTCCTTTAAGTCTCGGAATGTATCTAGTTGCTTTGGATAGTTTCCAGAGCAATAATATATTTTTATTGCAATGCACTGATAATAGCTACACGCAGTACTATAAAAGAATTCTTAGTAGTGCATTGTACAATTTAACATTACATCCTTTGTTTTATATTTGACTCTCTTAATTATACTGTATATCCTAACTTTCAGTTCACTTTTTTATTGCTTCCTCACAAGATAGCTAAAGGTATGCCTGAACACCTTTTTCTTAAGTACCTTCTTCAAATTTCCCTTTTGCATCTATAGCATGTCTACTACCTGTGTGTAGTACTCTGTCTCATAAAATGTCATTTTCCAGGTGTTTGCTCAGTCTTGGGTTCTGTCTGAATTATCTGAATAATTATATTCACTTCTGTTCTATTTGCATTTCCTTTGCTGCTTCTTTAGTGTAACCAAATTATAAGGAGTATAATTGGGATAAGTCTGAAGCATCGAGTTTACTTTCTTTTCCAATTAAGCCAAAACCGCTTCAATGTCTGTTGTATGCCTAATCCAGAAATCCACAGCAAGCAAAAGTATTGCAAAAAAGTATTTTTTGCAAAAAAAAAGAAGAGAAGTGATAAAAATAGCCAGTTAGATGAACAGAAAGGCTGAGAAGAGATATGTGGAAGCCTCTGGGGACTCCACCTTTAAGCGCGTCGATGATGGTTCTTACTCTCTCCAGCATGATACATTTCCCCGGTGGGTTTCTCGACTTCAGCAGGAGCTGGGTGGAACACTTCATTCCCTCTCTCCCTCTCTGTCCTTTTATTTTGCTCCTAGACTTCGGGAGGAAACGGAGATGCTTTGTGTTTAACAGTATCTGGCAGGCTGGTTTGCTTTGTACTTGGAGGATGATGTAAGCGCGCTCATGAGATGATTAGCTACATGTTGGCCTGTGGTTGAGGACGGTCGCAGCAGTTCCTCGAGGACAGAAAAGTTGCGGAGGTACACTTAGCGTTTGCTTCTGGTGGAGCACTGATCAGTGTGCTTTGTTTTCTCCCTGCTTATTAGCTGAAGAGGAACAGCTTTTCTCATTTATAAACTTTTAAGAATACATAAGATTGCTGGAAAATGACCGATTGTCAAACCAAAGGGAATAGCATAAACATTTGTACTGTTTTGTCATATTGTGTATTTTACAGTATTGTGTGCTTTTAAAGGTCCAGTAGATATGATAAAGTTCTGCTCTGGCCTGCATTGGAACACAGTTCTTCCAGAATAGCCTTTAGTGAGAACAGTGTAACTTTTGCTTTGTCAATATTAGTCACCCCTTTTCTGGATCACAGGCATTTTGCTGAATCATGCAAGTTTCTTGATAATACTGCTTCACTTGTGTCGCTACCAGAATCATACATGGTTTTTCCTAACTGTCCAGTCACAATTGAACCAACATGAGACAACCCTTTTAAAGGCAAAAAGGCAGAGTTTATTATTGTTTCAGATCGCTGCCTCTGCAGTAATTCTCGCATACTTACGCTCATTGGTATTTTTTAACTTTGTTTCGTGCAGAGAGGGACCAATCAATATACTGTATACTGTCGTATTTCGAAGATTGCAGGCTTGATGTTTGTGGCAACTTTTATTTTATGGTTGCTCATTTTAAAATTGGAAAGCACAACATGAAAGCTTGCGGGTGGGCTTCAATGTTTAATTCACATCAAGAGGAAAATGTTTTTTGGGTTGCAGATCTGTGGGTGATGAAATGATTTGTTTGTAGCAAGCTGATCAAGTAGTAGTGACACTCTCGGAGTTACAAGATCACTCTCCTGATTAAGCTACACACAGTAATGCACTACTGTGTCAGTCGCATTATATTGAATTTGAGAAAGAAAACAGCAATAAAACATTTAATTTGATATCTGCACATTTATACTATATACAGTATGCATTAAACTGCATTGCATAAACATACCTTGCGTAAACGCAAGTTACAGAGATTTATCTTGAAACGGTTATCTAGTGGTTCAGAAATCATAGACCCTAACCACACATTATCCAATCAGTTGGATAAATAATAAAAAACTAATGGTTTTATTTCCAGGTAAAGGCCATTCTGTGAGGAAGCTGATGGGTCTCACAATAGACAAGGCTAGACTCTGCGATCACATCCAAGTACGGTAGTTCTTCAGGCGAGTAAGAAAATGAACTAAAAGATGCCGCACTTTGCAACATCTAGTGTCTGTGATTAATAATTAATCAGTGAAGCACTGAGTTTCAGTGTTTTAAACATTAATTCCTTTGCAAATAGACACATAGAAATTAAATGCTGCCATAATAAGGTAGGTGTTCTATAATGGAAGTAAAGAAGTTGTTACTTTAATAGTTCTGGTTTTAGACAAATTGCCTTGATTATGCTTTGCTTTACCATGATTCTGTTATGCTTTTAATTAGCCGTACTGCGGTAACGTATAATGATGCCATTATTTAAGAAAAATCTAATGTCACACAGCTCTTAAAGTTGGGATCTTGTCATAGAGCCGTGTTGTGAACTACTGTACATTAAAAGCGTAACAAAATGAAGGAAAGCAGATTGTAAGCAAGATGAGTTTGGGTAGCAATGTACAGGAAACTGTTCGAGTGGAACACTGCAGCTGAAGTTTCATGAGGGGGCGTGTCCCGAGCGAGCTTTAAAGGGGGCACTGACCTTGGCCACCTCTGTGAGGTGCTGGAGAAGGGGAAGCTCTACTCATTGGCTTTGCAGCCCCTGCAGCGATTAGGCAGCCTACCATCTGAGATTCTGATCTTTCTTGTTCTTGACTAAAGTGTGACGCTGTGGGGACTTCAGTTTATTCATATTATTTTCACCAGTGTGCCTCTCTTGTCTGCCCCCTCGCTGACAGCTTATACCACTGTCTTGATAAGTGGCCAATTATGACTTGGCTACTTGGTGCTCAGCGGTGTTCAGTCATAGAAACGCCACCACTTTTAAACTGAAACTGAAACACTTCTGAGCGCTACCAGATCTGTTACTGAATATGGATTTTTATTTTTTGTAGGTGCTATAGCTAGTTGTTTTGTCTCCTGTACCTCAAATAAAGTTTTAGACTACAAATAATCTTCCAAATCTCCATACTTTCCATTATGTTTTATTAGCTTGATAAACCTGTCTATCAGGTAGATGTTTTAACATTCAGATGGTAAGGATTAGACTTGCAATATGAAGGGAAAAGAGCCTAACAACAGTTATTACCTTTCCATCGAAACCTGGCATACTGAAAGCCAAAATCTTGATTTAATGGCCTGAAGGCCTATGGGATATTCAAAAGGAGTAGGTCGCAGACTGAAAAGCTAATTGTGATATAATCCCACTAAATATGTTTGAACCAATTACTGTTCTTATATTACTATAGGATGTAGACTAGTTCATATGTAACACTGAAGATTATTTTAAGTGTAGCTTTTCATTTTGCCATAAATACGTTCCAATTAACAACACCCCTCTATTGTTTATGTAGTGGGTCTCTAAGATTTAGTGAAAGATACTGACACTGTACCCTCATTTTTATGGCATGACCATATTGTTAGCAAAACAGGCCCCTGCTAGTTTTCCTCACAGGACACATATAGTTGTACTTGCTTCACTAAACTGCCATGTTGAGGATATTAGGGAGCCTTATTTGAGAAGCGCACAGCACTACAGATTAGATTCTTTTTCGGTCTTGAATCTGTATTTCCTGCTGTTCCTCTGTTCTTATTCTGCATTTTGGATTTTACGTAATCATTGACATTGATATAGTAGATGCCAAAGACCTTGACCTAATTTGAAAAAAACAAACAAACAAGTCTCATCCAAACAAAAGACTTCAGCTTTCTTCACATTTTTGTAAAGGACTTACTTTTTTCCTTCTGTCCAGTTGGTCTGCTCTGCTCTCTTTACACTGTAGCATCAGCCTTTTTAAAGGCTATGCCTAGTAATCAACTTTTTGGAAAGAGAGAATTCTGAAGTATTGTGCTGTTTTAAAATTACCACTCTTGATTTGAATTCAGCTTTTTTTAATCCATATCTAAGCTTTTGAATGCTTGCATTTATGAATTCCTCATCACTTCATGTTCCCAAAGATTGTATATTTGTTTTTTGATTTACCAAAATATGTGCTATAAAATTAGCTATTAGTCCTTTATCAAGCTTCTGCTTTTATTGTGCATTTTCTTAAATCCTGAAGTGCACATACACATACAACAATAAGCATACAATTATGAAATGAAAAAGCAATGTGTACTTTATGGGTTATAGAAACAATTTAACAAGCTGCAGAGTGTATTTGTATTTCTTTGCCAAATGAGGCATTGTAGTGGAAAACCAACAAAAACAAATGGGCATCTGGATAAACACAGGTGGAGGAAATTTCACACAGCTGTGTAGAGTAAGAATGAAAACTTAAACAGGGTATCAATATGAAGCCAGGCTGTAACAAAAGCAGACAATCCGTCAATAATTATAAACTAAATCCCACAGAGAAGATACAGTATTTATGTGGACACCACAGTTTTGTGGCTTATGCTTCATGTACAACAGAACACCATTGACCTTTAAGAGAAGTTTCTGATTTAGAGGTGTTCATTCATAATCTCATAGATGGATGCTTCACACCACTGACTCCACAGCCAAGCTCAAACACCAAATGTCTGAACCTTCAGTTCCTCTCGTGCTGAGTGGGTTTACTATTGCAACAATTGACCCGTCCCACCATAATTATTTAATGTACAGTTTTGGATAGTATTGCAGTTTCATTTTGTTCCAGTTTTAAAAAATAGGGGAAACAATTGTTTCAATATACATAAGAGATTGTCACTTTTCAATACTATAGTGCTAGTGGACATTTTAATATTAATTTTAGCCAAAAATGGCAAAACTAGTATGCTGTGCTTTTATATTTCACTAATTACTGTTGTTTTACTTAGGTAATAATGACAGGATTACACAAACTGGTTTATGGTATCTTGTTATAGTTATAAGTAGTATTTTTGGTTTCCTGAGCCCAGACATTTGGAGACATGGTGTTGGAGGGCTAGCCTGTACCAGAAATCAACTACAAGCATCATAAATTCACAAATTACTATTGGCTTTTAAAAAATGTTTGTGCTCCCCTGTAGTTCAGACACTATTCACCAAATTCTACCGTACTATACACTTAAAAGCATTTTGTTTCTCTCTTTGTATGGGGTTTGACCTTAGACTTTCTAGCAGAGGAATTTATATTTAATTTTCATTCTGCAGCCCTCTTTAATCCTTTTATACAGTATTTGCCTCTGCCTTTCTCTTCGGCTTCTCTGCGTAGCCTGGCTCCTTTGTCCATTAACAATACTCCCAGTTATGGACTTGGCTCCCTCTCTCCGTCTCTCGCAGGCCTGGCCTCTCATCCAGGTCTTTGCCGTATGATAATGTGGAAAGTTGAACTGGCCCCATTACTGCACAGTGATGGCTGAATTGATAAGGGCTCGATAATGGAGCCGATAGCAGTGACTGAGCGCCCAATAACCAGGCCGCTGTCCCTATTATCATTCTTCTCCACCGATCAGCTCCAAGCGCACTATCTCTTCTCCATTTCCACTCCTCCAAGAGATAAGAATGGAAATACTGACTTCATAGCTGACTGATTAAAGTGTCTGCCTTTCTTGATAATACACAGATAAATTGTTTTATTTTTTCTAAGGGAGGGAGTGATAGAGGGAGAAAAACTCTCCTGTTTTAATTTTTCTCCCCCCCCACTGCATTGACCGGAGCTTTGTAATTGTTTTAATGAGCTTGGGGTGGGTAGGTGATTGTCGAGCACAGGATGCCAAACCCACAGGAAGACTAGCCTGCCCAGGTAGCCTGAGCCTGATATTCAGTTCTGCTGAGCTGAAGTTTTCATTTTCTTTTTGGCACGTAGGTTCGTCAAGAACAGGGCTACTGCAGTCCCCCCAATGCAATGCATCGATGTAAACAGCAACTTAATTAACTTGATCCTTCATATTATTCGTTATAGTTAGTTAAGGAGTTACTGATTGTTACACGAGTCTATAATGGAGTGGTGGGGCCACAGGTAGAGTGGTGCTGTTGTAGAGGGATTTGGCCGTTAAGCTGGTAACCATCATGACATCTTTAGAGTGCAGCAGATGTAAGTGGTATGCTTTCTTTTGTTCTCCCTCAGCTTAGCCTGAATTTTCATGCCTGAAATGACTGCAGAAAAAAAAAAACATTTGTGATATTGGGTTCAGTGAAAGTGGGCCAGGAGATCTATCATACTAAACAGCAAACTGCTTCAGAACAGCACAGTGAATTAAACAGCCTCATGTGGTATTTGCTTGCACCTCTAGATTGTGGTCAAAATATCTTGAATTAGTACTCATCAGTATAGCCTCTGGCATCCTGCAGTAGATTAATCTAAAGCGTGTTCCCTAACGAATTATACTGAAAGTTACGGGCATTTCCATCTGCAATTTTATCTGTTATCTTGCCGATGGATTGTGAAGACATTCTGCTGATGAAACTACAGTATGTAAATAATATGGTCAATTCTGAGTTTAGTGATTTGTGAGCCACAGGCTTCCCTAACCTCTTATCCTTTCAGTCCCCTTTTGTTGTGTGTGTTTTTTATACGTTTGCAAATGTGACATTCCCCTTAGTTTCCTTTTCCCTGAACAGGTGTAGCCCTTCATTCGTACATCTGATGTACTGTAAGCTGCCCATGTCTTCAATTATATATATATATGAGCATATTGTATGTTGTGTATACTTCAGGTGAGTGGTGGAGATGGTACAGTTATTGATCATCATCACTGGCTGGATACAAATAAGTAAGATTTCTCAGGGCATATCAAATTTAATGTTATTTATACTTGGTAAAAAAACAGGCAATTGAGTATACAAGAAAAACAAGGATACCAATGTTCATCTTCTTTTCATGGTCAGATTGGTTTAAAGACTATTCACACATGTTTGTTTTCGTAGTGTCTTGAGTTTCTACCTGCCATTACTGTGATACACCAATTGCTCTCTATAACAGAAGCTTCACAGCTTAAGCGGTTTTGTGTTGTGTGTGACTTTTGCATGTACCGTGCATGCAAGTGAATACTTTGTTATTCTTCTGTGTCTATGCATCTGTTTTTCTGATTTTTGTAGCCCATAAACTTCCAGTTTTGAGCCCAGAGCCCTAACCACTTTGTAGATCCATTGGCATTCTATTTACATACAGAAACATAATTTTGTTTAAAAAGTTGTAGTCACTTTTTACAGCACAATTGTGGGTATAATGGAATAATGCCACCTTCTAATCAAAGTCTTAATAGTTTCTGTTGATCATTTTTGTCTTTTGTCACAGTCCAAATCCCACAGTGCTCCCTGATTTAAGTCCCATCTGAACTAGCCTCTCTGTATGCATAATGCTTTGTGTTTCAGTTCCAGTAAGCGACTCTTGTTCTGAAAGAAATGCAAAGCAAATAAGATTGAAAGGACATGTCAGACGTGAAAAAATATTGCGGTTATTAAACCGTGTCTTAGTAGCCTGACCAAATAAAGAACTACTAAACCAATTTTAGTAAAGAACGGAATATCTCTTTTTTTAAAATGAAAGACATTTATGGAAATTTAGAACTGTCTACTTATTTTAATTGTCCTTTCAAAGGAGGGAAGTGAGTTATTGTTTTTCTTCGACCTTCTTTTTCCTGTGAATTCACTCATGTTCAAAATGCAAACTATTTATGCAGGAAACTTGCAGGCCTCTACGATTTCTGGCCACAGAGCATAGAGCATATATTTTAAATCCCAGATCAAATTTGTGCCCTAGTTTTCTTTTACTACCAGAATCAAAAACAGGAATCTTTGGGAAGGCACCTCTCTCCTTTGTGGTTTCTGAAGTTGAAGGACTTTGTCAAGTGCTAAAAGGTGTTTGTCAGGATGTCATTTGTCTCCTGCTCGAATGTACAGTACAAGTTCAGAAAATTGATGTAAAGCTGTTGTTTTCAGAATCCTTCAGGTGAAAGCCCATTTTTTTAAACTCTCCTTCAACCCGTTACAAAGCCGTTAGAGAGTAGTGAATTATTCACATTAATAGGCTGCTAAAAGCTGTACATAAGGTTAATTTGATACCAAACTGTGGACTTCATTTTAAGAGCAGTAGTGCTTTCCAGTTGGTCTGCAAAAAAAACGGAGAGCAAAAAAAACCGAAACTGATAAAAAGCCGTGATAAGGGAGCGACTGTTTTGTGTAGGAGTTTATATCAATGTTATCTATCTCTTTTTTTTCACTCTCCAAGCTGTTCTGTTGTTTTTTGTCCTTATCTTGCTCCACCAAAATGCCAGGAACAAAAAAAAAATGAAAAAAGAAATTACTGCACAGATTATTCATGGGCTATTGATAAAATGTTAACATGAAATTAAAAAAAAAAATGTATACATAGCCATATATTTCCACCTTTTTATTATTTTCCTGTGAATGAGGCTGTCATGAATTCAGGATTAATTGCTTCTCCCTCCTCTGCACTGACTGGGATAGATTGAGTCCCATGGCGTTACATCTTAACCCCTTCCCCTCTTCAGACATAACAGACTCTCAAGCGGAGCCTGCTGTTAGGCTGTTGGTGGTTTCAGGTTGTTACCAAAATAAAATGTGGCTCACGTTGCTATAGAAAGCTGAGCCCAGCAGTCATGACGTCACCAAGGCC
Organism: Lepisosteus oculatus; assembly: GCF_040954835.1. Classification (NCBI taxonomy): domain Eukaryota; kingdom Metazoa; phylum Chordata; class Actinopteri; order Semionotiformes; family Lepisosteidae; genus Lepisosteus; species Lepisosteus oculatus. The sequence continues at coordinate 13,882,586 of NC_090715.1, forward strand.
ACCTTTGGATGCTGTCGCTAAGGTGCGGCTACAAATGTGACACAGCTCTGTGCAGCAGACCCTGGCTTCTCCGTCCACGAGGCTTTGAGTAAAACTCTCCTTCAGCCGGGTATTTCTCCATCCAGAACATTCTGTACGCTGTAGCTGCTACTGGACACTTAATGAAAATATTCCAGACCTGCCATTTGGCTACTGGCTTTAAGGACTGTTCGTTCTCAAGATAGCCAGTTCTTCACATCTGTAGTTTTGGTTTATGTTGAAAAACAATAATAGTGTGGTGTCGATCAATTGTGGTACCATGTTAAGGGTGTTTTTTCTGGAAACTGACATTTTTCTGTATTTCTTTTGTTGCGTGAACACTGCAATGGCTTACATTTGCTCTCAGAACCCCAGATTTTCTATGAATTTAGCCACATTTTTCTGGAAGCATTTGTAGTGCTCCAGATTTTGAACAAAGATAGCGTTTTTCAGATGTACCCCCTCATCTTTCATACAAAACCTTTGACTCAGAAAAAGCACTACATCTATATTCATGGGAGATGCATTCCTACACTGTCGTTCGATAACAAAACATTGTGTATACTGGGAAAAAGCTCTCTTATGCCATATATATACATCATAGATATACCTAACATCATTGAAATCAACACAAGTAAGTGACAAAATATGACAGAAAATAATTACAGTACTACACGGTTCTCCATGATATAAAAATAAGAGCAAAGAATGTACCTTCACAGTTATTGGGTGCAATAATCTTTAAGAAGATGTCATGAATTTTCAGAGAGATCTGATGGGTAACATGCATGCAGAATTTATACCGAGCCACAGCGATGGTCTGAGAAACCTCTGAGAATGATCTAGCAGGTTCAAGAACGCCTTTCGGGGCAGGCTTGGCCCAGCAAATTTGCAAATCCGCAAATGAGGAGGATGGGGTGTGCAGTGTTCTCTTGCTTGAAGGTGTAACAGAACTCGTTCAGTGATCTCCTGGACACTCAATACATTTGGATTCCTGTGTGATAGGAGTCTGGCCTCCCAGCCTAGCAGAATTCTGCACTGTTTGAAGGAGACGCTATATGACTTGGGTCAAGGAGTGTGTCTATTGAATGCCACTTGTCTCCCACAGTAAGGGCAGTGGTGCCACTCAGGAAATTTACCATTGTGAGATTTGACTTTGTGTGTTTGCAGATGATTGATCTACAAATACAATTGCTTTACCTGAAAAAGAGCAGGTTTACTTTGGACTGAAAGTATAATGAAAATAAGCTGTGAAAAAGACATACTAATGTTTGTGACAGAAGTGTAGGTGATGGAAGATGGCAAAAGTGAAGTTCTTTTCGTTCATTCAGGATTATGCTCATTATGATCTCTCTCACTACCTTTGGTAATGTACTATACTTAATCATTAAGTCATTTTTTCCCTTTTCGTCTACCAGAAAAGTGGTCTGTTTGTCTAACTTTGGAATACTGTCGGTCTCTTCTGAAAAATGTGGTGCTCAGTAGCCACTCAGCTCTGTATTAAATGAATTTTTAGGCCATCTTTTTGGTACTTTTGAATTTGGCGACTGAGATGGCCACCTGCCTTATATTTCATAGGTATCAGTTGACCTCTTCTGTTAAACATCTTATGTTTCACCACCTATGCTGCCTCACGCATGAGAGAAACTGTTTTTGCCCTTTTGGTGTAGAAGAATCCGTTCCAACTTTTGATGTATTTATTTCTCTGTGAAAACGGTGAATTCCTGCTGGAGATGGTCTCATTCTCAGCCCTGCCTGAGCGCTAGGAGCCAGGCTCCGGGTATACTCGTTCACTCACTGTATCACGCAGATGCACAGATTAGATAATAAAATATACGCAGAACAAGTGAATGCACTGGGACAAATGTAGAAGCCGTCGTGGGGCGCCGTATCCCTGAGAAGGACTGAAATTTGTAATCTGCTGCAGTGTATTCCCACTTTCTCCCACCCATTGTCTCCATGTAAATGAGGTCACTGGGGGATTTGAAGCAACACAAGCCCTTCAGAAAAATGTGCTTTTATTTGAGGAAAAATGCAGGCATCTGAAAACATAAGCAGCTTTTAACCTTCATACCCCCTAACAAGTCCTCTATTTTTCTTTTTTTTTTCCATTTGAGTTCTCCGGCACTTTTTTTTTCTTTGAAAATGTGAAACCCAAGTGGGCCCTCTACTGTAATCCCCCTGATTAACTTCATTTTTTCCCCTTCTATTGCTCATTCTGTTTTCCTGTCCTCTCCTATTTGTATTATATTCCCTTTCTGTCTGTCTCTCTGATGTGAAGTCAGTATAAGTATTAGTATTAGTAGCTGTGTCCCCTGAAGTAAAACAATCTCCTGTAATCTATCAGCGTTTTATCAACCCTATCTGAGAGTTGAGAATGCCTGGGCCCTTTCGATGGCGCCGTGCTCGGGAGCTGATAAAGTTTCAGAGTTCAGCGGTGATGAATGTTAAGTAACTACACCCTTGTTAGATAGGATATGGACTTGGCAGGAGGATCAGGAGTTTGTTTGAAACCAATCTTCCAGCTATCGGCCTGAGTCTTGTTTTTTCAGACTTTCTCACCCTCTCTTTTCTCTCTCTCCTTGACAATAACGAACTCGGCTTTCTCCAAAATACAATGGCAGTGTGGCAGAACGCAAGCTCGCTTGACAAAAAAAACTTTTTATATTTTTTTCTTCCCCCACATAACGTTTTGTAAATGTGTATATGAGTTTTCTTTCTGTGGCTGTTTTTCTTCACACTTTGTTTTTTACAACCCTACACAATTTATGTTTGGGGGACTTAGACAGCTATAAATGCACTTATTAAAAAACACTCATTTCTTTTACTGAAGCTCTTCCAGTTGTGTTGTTTAGGTTAAGGTCTTTTTCTGGTGAACCCAATAAATGTTCAACTCCAATACCCTTTTTTCCATGTGTTATTATATTATGTATTTCAGATCATCAAAAGAATTACCAAAGAGAAGATTACTTAGGACTGTAATGATTGTAAAAGATTCAGGAACACATGAAAGGGAAAAAAAACATTAAATGCAATGAAATGCTTGTGTAGATTGTGTTGTAATTCAGTCTTTATTTAATAGAATCAGATTTATATCCTGTATCCTGTGGCCAAGGGTTTCTGTTCACATCAAATACTATTTTGAGTAAAAGAATCATTTGTCAATAATTGCCGTGTCAGCCTTGTAGACATTTGATAATGCTGAAGTTATTCAGTCTTCCTATGGATATTTAAATGAATCCACTGCTGTACTGCAGCAGATTGTAGCTCTCGATATCTTTATTAAACTCCTCAGAAGCATTTTAGCTGAATTCACACAAAGCGAAATAATGAATGGAAACTGGAATATAAACTGTTAGTGAACTGATCTGGACTTCTTCTCGGGGAGGAAAAAAAATTATGCTCTTTGTGTTGCTTTCCCCGTTATCTTTGCTGTTAATTAGCTTACTAAAGCAATAGTTACTACTAACAGCACTTTAAATGTAGCGTATGACTAGGAGCCTACATACTGGTGTTAATCTTCAAGTTAAAGCAGAGCAATTTTAAATTGCATGTTAAAACATACTATGGCAAATACAATCAGATTTGTACTTAAATGGCCTTATTATTGCGTTTAAAATGACATGCTGCAGATGTCTGTGCTTTAAGGGAAGTTGTCAATTGTATGGAAGTCTAAGATAGTGTTACAATTTGGTGAGAAATTCTATTATTTGGGTTGCAAACAGATGCACACAGATCACAGCAGAGTACACCTGGTAGCTTCTGAGAAAACCTGGTGGCTAGAGTGGAAATAGACATCACGTACAAAATCTGCGGTATCCAGAATAAGTCATAAAACGCACACACTGGTGATATAATATTTAATAATAAGGACAAGAGATATCTTTCTATATCTATGCAAATGTTAATAAGTATACGGCTAGAACTGTTTTGTTTTGTTGTAATTTGTTTGTTAAGTTGATTTTGATATTGGTAAATCTTTTAAGGGGAAACTCTATTCAGTTTCAGTCAAAAACACAGCTGTGTAGAAAAAAGATTTCAGAATGAGTTGTTGTTTTTTTCCCTATGATGATATATGATACCAGAAGTAAAAAAGAAAGGTCAGGCATAATATGGGAGGTTGTCTCAGAGGCGTGTCCTTAGAAAAGTGTTTAAGTCATTTTTTTTCATGTTTGCGAATTGTTTAGAATTTAATAGCTACCAGTATTGTGTCACAGAGGGAGCATAACCAGTGCAGTAAAAATGGTACAAGTTTTGCACGTGGTGAAGTGCTTTTGTAGATTTGATTCGAATTTGGGCCATATTTAATAGAAACAGATTTACAGTAAAAGAGTATCCTGTGGTGTCGGGGCTCTTCATATTCAATACAATTTTTAGCACAAGGATCTTTTGGCAATCATTGTCGGATTTGTAGGCATTATATAATGCTGAAGTTAATCAGTCTTCCTCTGGATATTTAAGTAAATCTGCTGCTGTATTGCAGCCGGTCCTATTTAAGAGCAAGACTGAAAACTGCAAGTTTCTACATTTTATAAAATGTCTGAAGCGGCCGGGGTCTCTCCCAGGCAATGCGGGTGCCTCTGCACTGTGAAGAGGAAGAGTGGGGTTCAGTTTCCTGGGCTCTCCTGACTCCTGACAGCATAGCGACTGGAGCCCTTTCCCAGGCACCTGCAGGTCTGGGGTGGCCTCGGGTAGAGACCTCCTGCCAGGGCTCATCCTCCTGTAAGTGGAGTTGGTCCTGGTTTTTCCCATTCCATTCAGGAGCTGGTGCTATAAGTCAAAGTATGAAGAAACAGCAGGCAGATTCAGACTAGGTGAGTGTGTAATGAATGACCCTAAATGAGTGTGAATCAAGGATTTGATCTAATGTGTATTGCCATTATCCAATATGTTCATAACACACTCGTTATGTATTGAAACAAACTTATGTGCAAAACCACATCAGACGAGCTAGCAGTCTTTAAAAATAGACATAGGGCGACCCACTGTGCCTTCCTCCAAGTCTTTAAAAATAACCAAGAGAAATGTTAAATCACAGTTGTAACAATAGATGTTATAACTGCTTTGTTTTGGCTTCTTCAATACTGCCCCTGGTGATAAATCCCTGTGGCAATGCATTTACTTAAGTGCACTGTCTACTTGTAAAGTGGAGATTGCATAAAAATGACAGGGCTAGCACGTGGCTGTGGCAGTCATGGAAAACATGAAGGCATGTTTGTGTCAACGTCTGCTTTTGACATATGGTTTCCATTATCTTGTCTTAAGAACAGTCAGGAATTTCTTTCAAGATATTGGAATCGGTTATCTCAGCACTTCATCTGGTGGGCAGAAAACCTGCCTGCCACATTCTACTTTCCCGTTGGTGATCCAGGGGCTGCACACCGGACATAAGGAGATCCTCTCTTGTCTCCAAGCAGAAGAACTCTCTAAATAAAATGGATTGTTTATACAGTTTTATTTAAAAGCTCATTTAACGAGGTGACCATTGGAGAAGATTTATGCTTGGTACAAGTGAAGAGAATAATGATAGAAGTCTTCAATTGTAGGAAGGTCCTGTTCACCTCCTGGACATTTATTTACAGAGTTTATGCAGTCCATAAGATAAAAATGGATACAAACTAGAGGAGGCCTTTTGGTAGTTAGTAGTTGATTGATCTCATCCAGCCGTTTCCTGAAAGAATCTGGGGTATCGGCTTCAGTAACGTGGCAGGGCAGCCTGTTATATACTCCCCCAACTCTTTGTGTAGAGATATTCCTTGGGTTTTTGGTTTTACATTTACTTCTGTGTCGTTTCCACTTGTGTCCGGTGGTTCGGAACTCGCCTACATACGAGGGGCTGGCGTTTGTAGCATCTTCATCTATCACTGTGACCTTTTCACTCACCAGGGGAAATTTGCATATGTCTTTCTGTTTCCTTTCTGTGCAAATTAGCACATAGTGGAATCCCGGAAGAAAATACTGTTCCCTTTGGCAAGGCTTTGCAGCCTTTTGAACCTGTAGCCTGTAGAAGCCTAGATTGTGACTGTGTCCACTTCAGGGCTGCACCTGGTCACTTCAGAGGCCCATCCAGCCAGTCTCACTGTGCTCATCTGCCGATGCCCTCCCCTGACAGGAATGGCTAGGGGTCAGTGTTTTCAGCCCACTGCGCGAGATGGGATATTTTAAGCACCTGCCAGGAACAGAAGAACAGGTGGGATTTTTTACAGCTGCACTCTGAGCCTTTACCTTTCCGGCTTTTATCAGCGTGCACACACTCAGCAGGTGCATGCTATCTCAAACAGGACCTTCGAAGTCCCTAACGTTAGTTCCCACAATCAAGCTATTTTTTTTTGACCGGGTCATCATCCTAGAATACCCGTAGGAGATATTTTAACTTGAAGTATCATTTGCTTTATCCTTCATTTTTCTGGTGTTCAACAAGTATTGTCTCTCTGTTCTGCAACAAAAGGCACGCGTTTGCATGATTGCTTGTTGAGAATCTCTGGAGTCAAATCTGCTGCTTGTGTTTATGTAAAAGGAAGGCTGTACTTTTTAGTTTTGTTCTGATGTGCAGAGAAGCCCAACTAGGACAGGTTTCTTTTACTTCAGCCTTTACTGGCCTCTAACAAAAGACCAGAAGCCCATGTACTTACAGATATTTGTGTGAAAGCTGCTGCATCACATTGCTATTTCAAAATAAGGTTTGAAATAAGGTATCTTAAAAACCATTAAAAACACAATTATTTCAATATACAATTATATAGAAAGACCTTTTTTTATATATGTCAGATACTGTATATCTCTGTTATCCAGTGTGTCCTTTCCAACGGGTCTTGTGTGGGGAGCCTTTCAGAGTGTGACTCCTTGCTTTTTGGGTGGACGGTAGAAAACTCACGTGAGCTGCCTTGCTGAGCAAACAGCCTTCAAATCATTGTGAAGATCCTGTGTTGAGGGGCAGAAGGTCACTGAGCAAGAGACCTGGCTCGGGAGCAAGAGCAGGGCAAGATCTCTGTTTTCTTCCTCCTTCTGTAATGCGTGAGTTCCAGCAATGATCTGAAGTGAATTCATATCTCAAGGGGAAATAACTGCAAATGATCATGAAGGCAAGTCTAAATTATCTTTTGGCTTCGATACCTAGACATTCAAGTTACAGAAAGGATGAAAATGGATCGTGTGCTGTTTGGGGAAACCACAGTATCTTTTCACATAGTCCAAGACTCCCCCCAAAAAAAGTTGCTGTAAGGCAGCAAAGTCCCGGAAAAAATAAACAATTCACACAACAAAGGATCTCAAGACGCAAAACACAATTAATGGTTTTCAGGGCCGGGGACTTTTGCATCCAGTCCTGCCAGCATGACTCACAATAGAGGAGATATCTCTGTCTTTCATTTGCCTTCCTTTTCTTTTGCACTCTGCTCATTTTACATTTCCATTATTCGGAGAAGCATAGCCAAGCCCATCCACATGACTCTCTGACACACAGGCCCCTCCCACCCCAACTGAACACTATTATTAATCATCCTTATCTGCACTTAACATCTCCCTGCTATTTGCTGTTTAATCACTAAAATAATATCAAAATGAGAAGGCCCTGTTGCCATGGAGACCAAATGGAAAGGTCAGGTTGAGTTTATCTTATCATGATAGAGAATGGTTACTAATTACAGATAGGTACTGCCATGGCTGAGTCCACTGGGCCTAGCCTTAAGCATTATCAGCAATCCACACCAGGCTGATATTAAAATTATCTGCAGGCTTGAAGGTAGGACTAAACGGAAAACGCCTTTTCTTGGAGTCTGATGCGAGACATTATTCTGGGGCGTTTAAAAGTCGTAATTAATGGATCACCCTGTTGTACAGTGATGAAACCTTTTGTGAGAGTTCCATAAAACAATATATGACAATTCTTCTTAATCCAGGACTTCAGATATAATGAAAGTCAGGCCTTGCAGTTCTAGACTTATCAGGTTTGACATTTTGGTGAATCCTCCCTGCCTTGCCTGAAAAGAGCAGGCTTTTCTCTTAAAATTACATAATTTTAACATTTTAGGCTGGTAAGAATTTCTTCCCAGTGAACAAGATGCAAGCATAGTTGTTTAAGCTCTCCAGAGAGATTGATCTTATCTTTAGAATAGGACTCAACTGATGGCCTGACTTTATAAATACCTTCTTTTTTCAGTGGTGCAAGCCATAGGTTATATTTAACAAGTGAGTATCTCTTCAACATCCCCTTTAAATGCACTCAAGACTTATCACAGCACTCATAGAATTTTTTTGTGCAACGTGACACATGTGATAACATTTAAAATGGTTCAGCCCCCCTCAGACTTTATAACAGGCCCTTTCTCTGAAGCCGTTGCAAGAGATGAAGACTATGGATTTACTTTTATAGCAAGATGTGTTGCAACTGTGAACACAGATGAGTTTTGCATTTGCAGGACAGGAAGTAGGTTTTTATTGGTTTTCATTGGGCCAAGAAAAAACAGCCTGAAGACCCACACAAGTAACAAATATATTATCAGACACACCCCCTAGTGCTAGTTGCAGAATTATCTTTTATTGTCTGATTGGTTTTTCAAACCAAAGAATCCAAATTTCCCAAAGCAATTTATATTAGTAACTGTATGGTTGGTCATTTTACTGGAGAAATTGTGAGTGAGGTATCTTGCTCAGTAGTACAGCAGTAGAGCCACACTTAAGATTGGATTTCGAACCCACAGCTACCCACAATTATAACTCAGAGCCCTAACTAGTACTCCACACTGCTGCTGAAGGTTGTGTAAGTTAAACAGCTTAAATAAGCAATTATTCAGTAGCAATATGAATAAAGACTATAGAGTATTTTTAAGTTAATCTAACATCTTTTTGTAGTATCAATGTTTACAATAGCCAAACATTGGAAAAAGTAAATGACCATGTTTTGAAGGTGGTGTGGTGCCTGGCTAATTTGTAGTGCAAAATAATTTGGCCTTACTTTCCAAATGCCATCCTGTGTCAACTGTAAAGAGATGTATAGATGGCATAGCTGCAGTTTAGACATGTCTATTGGCAACATGTTTTTACATTTATTTCCTGATAAATTATTTAACGACACTATAATATTGCAAGAGAAAGTGATTCAACAGGAATCCTTATCTAAGAAAAGAATGTTGTGCTTGAGGTGCTTGTGGTAGCCTTCTCCAGAAGGGGGCAGTAATTCTCATTTTGACCTGCAAAGGACAGATAGCTCAGCTGATCATTTCGACTCTAGAGGTCTGTTCATAATATGCGAAGCAGTTGTTAGCATTGCTGCCTTGCAGCGCCGGGGCCCCAGGTCCAATTCCAGACCTGGGGTGCCGTCTGCATGGAGTTTTGTACATTCTCCCCATGATCACGTGGGGCTCTTTCTGGGTGCTCTGGTTTCTGCCCACAGTCCAAAGAGATCCTGGAGGGTTAGTCTGCCCTGGTGTGAGTGTGCTCTTGTGTTCGTGTCTGTCCAGGCCTTACCTTGCAGTCGGTGCTTAAGCCAGCTCCCCCCACCCTGAATTGGACAAGGTGGTTAGGAAATGGGTGGATGGAAGTCTGTTCATATGTAGTTCTTCAAATACACCCTGACAAGAGGTCTGTTTCATTCTAATTTATGTTCTAGCTAAGGCTGCTCGTGTCTTCTCCGAAGCAGTGGGACTGCTGTATTTGGCAGACTGTTGTTTACAATGCTTGGACGGGAGGGAATGTCGTGAGCTTTTCTGAACGTCACGTACTGATCACATTGATTTGTGCTTTCCTGGCTAACCTTACGCATCCCCTTTCTCACACTGCCAGTTCCAGCCAAACCAGGAACACGTGGGCATTGTTTTCAATGGATAAAATGGTTTGCTTTAGAATGTGTGGTCCTAGAGAGCTGTTTTTTCAAGAGTGCTTGAAGACACCTATGATACCTGAGTGTTTATTTTGTCTAACTGAGCCAATAACTGGTTCAATTGTGTGCATGAGAACTTGTAGCTTATTCAAACCACATGTGGAGGTCTTGCCACTGATGAAAGCCTTGGTCATCGTTTTTAGAGAGGAGTATTATGTCTTAAATATTTCTCATCAGCAAGTAGGTATCAGTTTAGGTCAACCCTCATGTTGATGGACTACATCAGGATTATTTGTTAAACATAAACCTAAGGACACAAGTGTAAGCTAAAAGACTGCTTTTAGGTCTGAAGATAGGAGACACCACTTTACATAGTGGAGTGTGGATGTCTTGAACAGACTTCTTAAGTCCCTGGAATCCTTCAAAAAACAGCCAAACAGGATCCTCGGATCTATAATCTAGGCCAAAGAAAAGACCGGGGGTCCAATAACCTCTTCAGTGGCAAAGCAAATACGCTATTACACCAAAGGATGCTCTCATGACATTCACATTTGACAGGACCTGAGCTTGTGCCTGGATCTGTGACCGGGATGTGTAGAACTCGCACCGCTGTAATGGAGAGGAAATGTTTTTCACTTTGCGCTTAAGCCAAATCTTCTCTGACCCCTGCAAAAGATGCTTTTATTCCTTAGCTAAGGTTCAAAGATGAAACAAGAGCCTTCACCCAGGCCCTTTGGGGAAATGGGATGACTTTGCTTGTATCAGAAGCAAAAAATGCCAGTAAGCAATTTAGGCTGGGGAAAGTTGACCTCTGTTATTTGCTACATCATGGAGATATATCTGTCTAGTCAAAATACTGTTTGTGCTGACTGTATTGGAATTGTATTGCTGTCGTTTATTTTTTTGGTGTATTTAGGATCCGTGATAGAGATCAGGGATACTTTTGTGTGTTCCTTTCACATGCTATTAAAAACTATTTAGTCTCTGCACTGATGAAAAGCATGTGTTGAAATTTTTTCATGGATGGATCTGAAGATGAATTCAGGGTCAGGAGCTTGATAAGAGTCTGAAGGCCAAGAGGAAACAAAGAAAAGAGTCATTTTCTGTTTTCTGTCAAGTGCCGAACCCTTGTGGGGGGAAACCTGTTGTTGAGGCCTCTTCCATTCCATCGTGATCACTCCTCCTGCTTTCAGGGTCAAGTCCAGGGGAGGGAGCTGGGAACCAGGAGGAGAAAAGTCATGGAGATTTAACCATTTGTGTGACGCCCAGCTCCTCCATTTTGTAACAAGCATTCCTTTGTCTATCAGACATTTTGACCTTCCAGCACCGTCTTCACAGAGTCGTAAATTCAAAACTCACTTGAAATCTTATCAGTTCATATCATTGCAGTGGTTTCGGAGCCCTGTGCAGACTGCTGAATATCGTTCTTTTTTCCCCGAACTCTTTTTTTATACAAAGAGTTTGATTTAAAAATTCGCAGTGCGATCGCATGAATCACTAACTGTACGGGAAAACTGAATTCATTTGAAATAATTCCAAATATATGTTAGTTCCCCATGTCTGATGAAATAATCCCCTGTCTGATGTGATGGTGGGATTCGTGTAAAAAAACCACCAAGAGATCAATGGCTTTCTATGGGGAATAAAAGAAATTTAGCTTAAAGCATATGATGGCACACATCTTATATTGTCTCATTTAATTGGCATTAAAAAATCGATCACAGTTTTGCTGTACTGCTTTTGGAGCTTTAAAATAATATAGCATTTTCACACGAATGGTAATAAGAATGTTATTAAAGAGAACCCAGTACATGCCACTAACGTAAAAGGCATGTACTTCTAGGATCTATTTTTTATTTCAGCACTTTTGTATGTGGGTACACATGCGTGAACTAGCTTATAAATGTTTTAAACCAAGGCAATGCAGAAGTACTCAGAATACAGAGAGAAGAAATACCTCAGCATTGAGTGCTGTACATCTTAATACTTTTCTAAAACCCTTTGGTTAAAACTGTAACACACAAGCCTGAATCCTTTTCAGCTGTATCAGCTAGGACCACGTACAGTAATTCTGCTGACCAGCTAATTGGCATTAACTTAGTTTAGACCAGTGTTTCCACAGGGGAATTGCTGGGATTTGTTCGTATCATGCTTTATTACAAAAATATGATTTACTTTTTGGTCGGTATGAAAGATGCTGCCAACAATTTTGAGTGCTAGAAACAATTGAAAACTGAGGTTTATAGAACACCTCCAAAAACTGTGAAGACCAACTTCAAACATTTTTATACAGTATTATCATCTTCACTGTATTACTTTATTACTGTAGTGATTGCTAAATTAAATTAAGCACTTTTTTTTTCCAAAGTAAGGTACATACAATATTTACTTTTGCAATGGCAGGGCTTTGTCTTCTGTTTGTGCTGGCCTTTCAGTGACTTTTAATTGAAGTTTCCCCTTTATTTCTAACAAAATAAGAGGAAATTGGTCTGCTGAGTGGTTCAATTAGCACAGGCCTCTGTGATGAACTAGAGTGAGTGCTATATTGCAGAGATCACAGATTCACAGTGACTGATGGTTTTACATTTTTGTTTATAAGAACAATGATAAGAAGCAGCCTGGTTTGTCAACAATTGCTTTCCCATTGTCATACCTAACCCTTGATCTGAGTCTAAAGAGCTCCTCTCCCAAGATAACAAGTGTATTCTCCCAAGATAACAAAGCCTCAAAGTAAGAAGTCTGTTTAGCTGTATTTATATTTGATGCCTGCTTAATTCTAATATTATGCATATGTCCAAGTTTAGCATTTTTCCAGCTTTATAACTAAATGTATAAAGATGTAGTAACAGTTACCTATGTATGAATACATATACACTAAGTAAACACAGTTCATGGATTCATCTGCTGTTAGCACAGTATGTAAAGAGCTCCGTCCTGGAAAAAATTGGGATTTCTGTAAGAAACTTGTCGACATTTGCAAAGGAGCCTGTCCACAGAGGTGGCGGATAGTGTTGCACTTTGTTTGCTGGAGCTGATGGGAGATTACATAGTTTAATGAGACTTGAAGGTTTTGGAATTCCTACCATAACTACAGTAATTTGTACAATGCCAATACAGTATATCAATATATCACTGTATCAGTGTATAGTGATAACTGTCTCAGCATCCAATTGAAGGTTTTTTTGTAGCATTTGGAAGTTCGTAATAAACTCTTCAGTCACATTTGTTTTTAAAAAAACAGTGACTTTTTAGCCACTGTAGGTTTAGTTTAGTTTTGACTAAAACGTTACATGATGGCTGTGTAAGCAAACTTAAAAGAAACACTACATGTTGTACTCCAGTCGTCATCTTTCAGAGACGTCTACTGTCATCCTCATCAATTCAAATAGAGCTGCCGGCATCGGATGTACAAATTGCTGTCTTCAGTATCATCATCATCATTAGTGATAGTTTGAGACATCACTTCTCCATTTAGGCCTTTTTGCAGTTGTAGAACTTGTTTTAATCAAGGAATTAATTGAAGGAGCTCATTTGATAAAAATGCCTTGGGATTTGTTTTACTTAAGAATTCCAGTGAAAAAGCTTTGCTCATTCAGTGATATATTGAAGTTTGATTTACTGAGACTAAATTAAGAGAAATTAAACTTTTAATTAAACTTTCAGAGGTAGAGGATCTATTTTCCAGAGTTCTAGATTCTGTTAAAATAAAATGGAGTGATATAACTAGTGGTGTACTACAGGGATCAGTATTAGGGCCACTGATCTTCCTGATTTATCTCAATGATCTAGATTGTGTTCTAAGTGGTAAAGTAGTTAAGTTTCAAGGCAGTACTAAAAAGGACTAGCAAGCCCCATGGCTTGTCAGCCTTTGCTTTATTCAGAGCTACTTCAAAGTTAAGTTTTCAGTGACGTTTCGTTAAAAGATCACTATACTCATGTGATTGTCTTCTCAATAATAAAGTGACTTTGGTGTTGTTTGGCCTGTACACAAATTAAATTAACAGTTCTAGTTACAGGAGTCATTATATGATCAGACCCCTATTACTTTGGCACTGATTGCCTGGTAAAGGCTAATAAGATGACAGTTTAAGAAACGAGAGAAGTCTGGGTTTACAATTTTACATGTTACACTGTAAGTTACACCCACTTCTCGATCAGTTTAGGCTTTTTGACAAAATAGTTCATAAACAGGTTGGAGATATTAACACAAAATCCTCTTTCAAGTTGAAGTCCTCAGCCTCTGTTTGAGCGAACACTGTCAATGAGCAGCAGCGCTTGAGTCTATATATATATATTCAGTGCATCCCACTGAAATGGGAACTGAAAATTGGCGGTACCCATGTCCTGATCCAGCTGCTGCTTTAAATACGCAGGTTGTACAGATGCAGAAGCTCTTCTTGCCGTGGAGTTTACTCCCAACTCCATTTTAGAAAGAGCAGACATTAAATGTTTGGCTATCACATCGTCTTTACACTCTCAAAAAGTTCATCCATCTATGAATGACTCGTTCTTTTTCACGTCCTGAACTGCTTCAAGAGTTGTTTCCCTGCCTGCATGGCTTTTCTTAAGGGTTTTGGTGAACAAGAATTGAATGTGTTTCAGAACTTGTCTCAGTGAACGTTTGTTGCATTATGGCTGTACATAATAAATTATCCTACCTGCATTGGACATACAACGTGAGTTTTCAAAAGAAGAATTCAAGAATTTCTGCCCACAGACCAGGTTTCTCTGAGAAAAAAGCAAGTACCCGAACATTAATTCCTATATTACTAATACTGCTTCCTCTATTAAAGCTACTAATTTTAAGGAGACAAAGAGAATTAAAGCTCCCTGACAATATATTTGTGAAGTGAGCAAGCTTTATCGAAGTCGAAGAAACCACATTGAGGAGGTGCCCTTGTCGTCTTCTGACCTGGCTGGCTTGCCAGGGGGCAGACTGGCCGGTGCCACCCTGGTCGATTCTCAAGGTGACCTGAAACTAGGAGATCTAGATGACTCTGAAAGGTTTAGTTGTTAAGAGGCTATGGGTTCAACCTCCAGCTCTGCCCTTGATCGGCTGTGTTCTGATCTTCCTTCAGCTCGGAAATGAAGCCCAGGACTCTGTCAGTCGTTCTGCTTGTGTTATTGCATAGTTATCACATTGTTTACCCCTCATGTTACCATCATGATGGTAACAAAGAGTAAATCCACCTGGGACATGTTAAATGGAGTTTATTTGAACAGCTTACTCCTTAGAAGGCTGTAAAAGAATGTGGCTTTAGTTGCCTTTCTGAGATCTGCTGCTGTTTCATTTTTGTGTTCTTTGAATTTGTGGATTTTTTACTGTATGGGAGGGACACTGATCGTGAAATACAGGTGCTGGCAGCTTATGTATACTGCATTCCTGTCTAGCATTCGTTCCACAAAGCAGTTTCATTAACTGCTCAGAGCAGTGTAAACGATCTTTTAATAGCACACTAGCTGAACATTATCTGACGCAACATTGAATTTCTGAACTAAATCTGGGTATGTGGTAAGACATTTAAAAGTGGAGTTCGAGGATCTTGAGTAAAAATCCATAGTGATGTTTGAAGTTTTATTCAAATGACATCTTGACATCACCATCAGCAACGTCAGCTTTCAATTTTCACAATTGCTTTCGCTTTGGAAATTCCTTGTGCATTGAGACACACTTTCTCCCTGCTTGAATTTAGCCACCTTCTCTCCATTAGTTTCTGCTAACTGTTCCAAATGTGCGAGATAAGCTCTTAGGTATGCAAGGATGAACAAAAAAGAATACATTTAAAAAAAAACCTGTGCTGCTGCTTTTTGAACTTGTTAACGGTTAATGTGTTCAGACCCACTCAGTGGCCTTGTGCGTTTCTGTTGAAGAGATAGGGATGCAGTAAGTAGTTAGTTCCATTTCCCTCTTCTGCTGATCACTGGATGGTGGGAAAGTTCAAATCTGCTGCTATTTTCTATCTTTTATCGGAGCTGCTTATCTCTTTGCTCTTGTCTGCATGCCTGACTTCGATAGTCCAGGGTCTCGGGTTTGGCAGCCTGGCGATGTCGTCCCCCCCCCCCCTCCACACCACTCCCCTCTTTCAGGCTCTGCAGATAAACACGAAGACCTAAGAAAAGGTTGATTGTTCAGCAGCTGAGCACAGTTAATGTATTTTTAATTGGAGTGAAATGATCAGGTAATTGCCTGAAAGTCTTCTAATGAGTGAAACGTTCCTTAAAGAGTGTGCATGGACGCTCACCCAGACGGAGAGATATTCTTTGCAGTAAATGGTTTTTGGGTTGTGTTGCCGCCCTTGTGAAAATGACCATTTCTCATGGCCTGGTTCCAAGGGGGGGGTAATGTGCCCAAGTGCTGTAAAAAGTAGGCAGAGACTGAAATGAGGTGCTAATTTTAGACAAGTTAAGCAGCTTTTAACTTTTCTTTATTGGAGGTGGTCTGTATAGCACACTTATGAGAAAACTGTTCATTTTACTTTCAGAAACACTGAATCCTCACTGAATCAAAAGCAGTAAGATGCCACCAGGTGCTGTTTATAAACAACACTACAAAATATTTGTTTACTTAATTGACAAAATGGCTATTATCTACTTATAAATAAATGTATGAAAGTATTCACCCTGTTTCTGGATTGCTCTTAATTGTAGTACAGTATATGCACATTATTGTAGCATAATGGACCAGTGCCTCGGCACACCAAAGAGTTTCCCACCATATCTTGGGAAAGAAGTAACTGTAGTCCTAACACCCACACACAATCTGACATTCAGAATGAAACCCGCCGTCTGCATTTTTTGGTAATTGTCAGCGTTTGTACCTGGAACTGGAATTGAAGAATTAAATAACGGCTAGCCCATCTAAAACATCAGCTCACTGAAAGCCATTACGTTTTGAACTCGTCTCACCTCGTCAGAATTATAGCTAAATCTGCAATGCTCTAATGAACTCCCACAGCTTCTCTTTGTTGCTCTTGCACAACTCCCAAGTGTCCCTTTACTTATGCCAAAGATTATTGGTCCCTTATCTGACTTCAAAAATAACTGGGTGAAGATAGCAGAGGCGTTAGCCAGGGGCTACCAATCCTGGTCCTGAAGGCCCACAAACCTGCTGGCTTATGTTCTAGTCCAGCTCAGTTACCCACTTGAACCCTTAATTGACTAAATAAGGGGATGAATTTGAGCTGTTAGACTGCTTTCAGCTCTTAAATGTGTTGGAGGTTGCCTTTTAACTGTTGCATTCCACAAGTAACATGAAATCTCACACCTTCTGTGTAGGAAAAAAAACGTGCAGATATTCCACTCAAGCAACCTGTTAGACAAATTAGCTAATTATGCTTACTGGAAAGAAAACCAGTAGGTCTGTGGTCTTCCACGACCAGATCTGGGAGACCCTATGGTAAGTGACAAAAAAAGTGACCTCTATGAAAACCATAGAGCCATAGAACCATAGTGTGTCTATAGCAGGGGTCTCTAACCAAGGTACTGGACAGCCTGTCACCTTAATTCACCTGTATATTTAAGTTTAGAAACACTAATGAAATTAATGAAGTAACATGTCAGTTTTACAATTAAGGGGACTCTGGCCCTTGAGAGCATAGTGGTCATATATATATATTTATTTAGAGACGTCCAATGCACAAAACTTATTTAGAGAAACCATGTAGCTGGCGGGGTTCAGAACAAAACTCAGTTTTACAGCAGGGTGCTTTGGTTTGGGATCTTTCTATTGGCAGAACCCGGGGCAAGAAACATCACAAACTGTAAGGTGAAAAAAGAGTTCTCTTTAAAGTGAGCTGAAAACAGTGCAAAATGGAAGACAAAAATCTAAGTCTCACTGAGCTCTAAATGTTTTCTGAAATTTAATTAAATTAAACATTTGAACTTCTATGAAGGACTGGACAATATTTTCACAATCTGCTCTAAATGTATAATGTTTTCTGCTTAAAAATATGTCTTTTCTTAAATATGTAGTACCAGAAGCCCGGCAGCTAAGCTGGTTTATGTCAGAAAAACAAAAACTCTTCCTCTCACTAAAAAAAACAAAACTTACTTTTCTTGCTCACTTCTCCCTGTGGTAACCGTGCATAACAGGAAGAGAGCAGAGGTCAACTGTCAACTTGAAGGCGCTACTTCCTGGTTTATATACAGTATGTCACCGGACCAGTTGTCTTATAGAAAATGGGCAAGTGACTGAGAATGACTGGTCATTCCCCACAACTTTCTGGGGAATTTAGTTCCAACAAAAACCACCATCTTGTCTCCACATACAATCTCACACACACACTCTTACAAAGTCTTAACAGATTTCTTCCTGCAAGTTGAATTTAGGTTTCAGGTAATGACATGTGTATGCTTGAGAAAAGAAGGCTGATATGTATAAGACCACTTGAATTTTTTGTTGGATTTCAAATGAACTTTCCTTGCTTCAACTGATTGCCTTAAAAGCCTTCCTTTTAGTTAGGAAGAAAGAAAAAGGTTTTAAGCACCACAGAAGATGACTAATGAAAAGTTCCCACAAAATGCATCGACTCTTTTTTGGTACACATTTTGCAACCAAATTGACAAATAAAAAGAAAAGAACACATTTAAATGTGAGTCATGTAACTGGTAAGATGTGCATTTAACAGTAGTTTCTAACAAGTTCTAATAACTATACAAACATTCCCACCACTGTTTGACATTTTGGTTGCTTTACTGCCAGCCTACTGCCAGCCAATGCTTTGACCTAAGATGTCCCTTTGCTTCTTGAATAAGCTGTTCTTAGTGGAAGTGATGGAAAACCGTGACACTTAATGTTGGAAATACCAATATAAGGAGTGATGTCTTGGCAGAATATTTATTTTGGAGGCTTTGCCTCCTGTGGGCCAGTCCCGAGTCTGAATGAGCAGTCCTACTCATCTTAGCCAGGCGCACAGTTAGCATCAATATCGTGAGGGTTTGCGCTATAGGAATCTACACGTTTGTGGATCTATGCGTCTTTCTCTTTCTCTGACCACAAGAGTTGCCACTTCAGCATGCTCTAAACTTAATAACATTCACGTTTTTTCTTGTGTTGTAAGTTTACAAAAATAAGCTGTTTCTGCTCTTTTCAAGAAAGCTTATTAAGTCCCTTTTAGTTAATTAACATAAAATCATAATTGCAAAATGTTTTAAAATCTAGGAGGGCTATCCAGATATATATTTATCATAATGATATTTTATTTACTTCAGTTTCTAATTTTATTGCCCTTGAGTATGCTTAGTTTTAGTATCTGTCAGGATGTCGTATATTCATATTATGGCTTGCTGGATTCTTTTTTAAAGCATTCTGGACGCACTTTAAAAATGAGGTAAGGGAATAAAATATTGATGCATCCAAATTATTGCCAAGTAAAGGCACATTCCCCAGTTTTTTAGGCTAGCCTTTGAACGCTGTTCTTTGTGCAAGGCATTGCCTGCGTCGATTGGAAAGCAGGGGTTATCGGGAACGGAAATTGGAAGTGTTGTGTTCAGACAGAGAAGTAAGGATGATTGGCGTCTGTCACCAAAGGTGGGACGTGTCCAGGGATGATGCTTGGGGGTGAATAAAAAAAGAAAACTCTTTGATGATAATACTTTAGCCAGTGATGTTTCGCCTTTTAATTTGTATTGGCTGATCTTAGAGATGTGCGAGACATGGCAGGGCTATTTCATATCACTTGCCAGTATCCCCACCCCCTCTCAAGGGGCACAGATTGGGCATAGAGTATATACCCACACTGGTACGTCATTTCTAACAATCTTCTGAGCCCTCTATAATCAAACTTGCTTCCACCTGTCGGTTTTTTAGGACATGCAGGCTAATTTTTCTGTCATATGCCGATAAAAGAAATCAAAGACTAGTGAATCTTTTTTTTATTTATAACTTTATTGCTTGAGAGCCCGTTATCTAACTGGGAACTTGTGCTCATTAAGGAGTTAATTTTCTATCCCGTATCTCTGATTAACACAGTGAACCTAAATCACTGTGAATTCTTTAAATTTTTTCCTTGTTATCAAAAAGGTGGGGGGGATCATGGGGAGGGGGGGGGGGATATTTAATCGTTTAAGTAGTTTTACTGGAGAACCACGTTTTTTTTTGCTCTTCCTAGCAATGTAAAGAAATCCTCGCGAAGCCCAGCTCAGTAATTCAGTTTTTAAAGCATGAAAAAAAGACTTGATGAAATTCCACTATCAGCACCGAACCAATATGCAAAATATCTCGCTAGAAATCAAATAGCTATTATGTTTTCATTTCCATTTTGGCGTATTTGCTTAATGAAGAATAGACAGATCAGACCGACGGAGGGTGCCTGCATGCGATGATAACTGCACAAGGCTCCTAGCTATCCGAGAGCAATGACGCTCCCAGTCACATCATTTTTTTATCCAGAGAGAGGGAGAAAGGAGTCAGTTTAACTCATTCTTCACCACTAAGTCGAAACCTCCAGCTCTACTGTAGTACTCGGTTTCGCAACCATTTAAAAAAAACGTGCCCCTTGACAGTGTTTTTCTTTGAGAAATGCATTCTCCACTCTGTTTTTTTTTTAATCCAAGGAGCTCATGTTTTGGTTAGGTTTTCTCTGTACGTGGGCACTGTAGGGCCCTGAACAGGTATGTTCATTTTGAGCACTGAGCCAAACAAAAATGAATCTCTTCCAAAAGCTGGATTGGGAGACCTCAGACGTAGCAATCAGGTTTAGTCTACACATCTTTTTGAACACCAGGCACTCGTTGAATAGCAAGTACAATGGTTGATTGGTTGCTGATCATGCGACGCATTGTAATTACCAGTAAGAAGGGGTCTGTTATTTCTAGGAATTAGTATAAACAAGCCAGAAAGTGAGATGTGATCTGAAAGTAGATGGAAAAAAGGAAGGCAATAGTCTTAGCTCAATTAAAAACAAAAACATCATCTGAAGGGATCACTCTGGGATTTAATGACATTGTTCCAGAATTTCAGGGTAAGTGTCCTGTAAAGCTTGGACTTGCATATTCAGCCCTCATTAAAATCTCACTTTGCTGATGTTTTGTAACAGCTACTGTAACAAGTTCCTTATCCATGTGAAAATGTACAGCTGGCACCTTTTTGAAGTTAGTGAGTAAGGCAAACAAATGTAAATTGCACCATCACTGAAGCTTTTCTGATATGAATCCACCAGACCCTTTTTTCCTGAATGACATTGGTGTCAAGGTACACTGCAGAGATGCATCTGGCCCTCAAAGGGCAAGATTACAGTTCTTCGTCCACTAGTCTTTTCATTTTAGATGAGCGTGCTTCTTCTTTTGGTACTTCATATAATGTGAAATCTAAACGCACTGTAAGTGGTGTGAAAAAGCTTGCAATTTTAAAATGTGGTGAAATGACATTATACAGTATTTCTCTTGTTGTATTAGTATACTACCACATCAATGGATCCTCCAACTTAAGTAACCAAACTAAATAATTCAGTACTAATATGTATTCAAGGTATTCTTATTTTACTTAGTAATATACAGTGGGTTGGAAATTATTTTTCTTAGAATTATTGAATTAATTTTGTATCGCTTAGTTTACAATCTACGATAAAAGAGCTTTAATTAATATAGTCCCATGGCAATCAAAACCTTGAACACACAAATTAGCTAGTGTATTCATTTTAAATTAAAATATTTTTAATTATTAACATATTTTTTGTCTTTTTTTTTGCGGCTGTATTGCATTCAGTAAAAACAGCAAAATTTGTTTACCAGCTTACTCATCATTTCATTCCTTCCCCATTAACTCTGTAAGATCTTTTTCTGTGCCTTAAAGAGAGATGATTTCCTACACTTCAGTTCCACTGCATAGTGAGTCACGGGGTAGAAAATTGAGATACTCATTTTCTTTGGAAGGTTCATAAGCTCTGTTTTGTGATGATAATCCACTTCATACTATAAACATATTTTTTGTAGTGGGAGCTGTAAGGTGATTTTCCGGGAGTGATTTCTGTTTGCACCATGAGACCCTGTTCAGCAATACCAAAGATATTGTTTTTATAAAATGACAAAATTAAAATGTGATGGTGCGTTTTTCTCACGTTTCATTTTCCAGGTAGTATAGTATTTCCAACCAACAGACAGAGGCCTGTAGTGTTATAAATGCTTTTTGTAATTGGCTTTGCCTGTAATCTTTAAATGAAGGCTGAGCTTTTACACTGCTATAGCTGTGAGATGAGGACCCACCTGCTATTTGATGTTAAATACTGTGGTTTTAGTAAAGATAAATTTTTGCTTTACCTTTCCACCTTCTTTGGCCCAACACTTTGTTTGTGGGACTGAGTAACATCGCCATTCTTCGCCTTTTACCGTATTGTCTTTTGAGGAAAATCTCGCTCACCCACATTCAACATCATTTCCTGGATCACAATCATCGTATTGTCAGGTACCTCCCCACAGTTCTGTATCTTATGAAAGAGAAGAATCACCCAGGTTAGGATTTGTGAAAGGCTGGGTGAGAACTGAAAAGCTGCTTTTTAGTTCATTTATCACTAGGTCTGTATTTTTGGGTGTTTTGCACGGTGTGTTTTTAGTGTTTACCATATTTACATGTGTGCAGTTGAAAATGTAATATGATTATAGGAACAGTAAATAAGCAGTTAGCAGATGCACATTAGCTGAATTTATTTAAATTAAATTTTAGAAAACAGGCTAAGAAGTGCAAATATTTGCATTAATGTAGTTTATTCAGGGAAAGGTAATTCAGGGAACTGTGGATTTATGTACGTTATATGATAATGTGCGTGCTTACAGTTTACAGGTTTGAACACATTATTAAATATTTGAAAGTGGATCAACCTTTAACACAATTAAAGGAAAATTGTATAGAACTATTCAGTCATGTTTGTCATACCATTTGAAACACTGAATTTCTCTCATGAGTTATTGTTCACAGAGATGTGAAAAATCAGGCGAGATCTCTAGTATTTCATCCATTTTCAGATAATGCTGATGTCTGCAAGATTTCGAATGCCTCATCACTGACCTGTACCTATAAGCTTGTCCATCCTCTCACAGAGTTTGAAACAGTGGCATTTGAGAACAAGATACCATTTTTCACAACCGTCTTTTGTTGCCCCTGTTTTCAAGTCCTATTAAAAGTATTTTTACTTAGTTGCAAGAAAGAAAATCCCAGAAACTTTTGCTGCACCAATTGATGTGGGAAGCAGTGATCCAGTGATTGATTCATTAAACCAAAACCCTAATGGAAAAAAAAAATCATAATTCAAACTTACATTTTAAACATGAAATATAATTGGAATTTTAAACACAGAAGTCCTTTGTACAGTTATGATTAAAGGAAAATTAATTGTATGAAAAGGTCTTCATAAGATACTGAAAATTAGATCTCCAAGCCCAGCTACATTATTCTAAAAATATTGTGTATGGGATCTATCTTTTTTTTATTAAGTTCCAAATCTAACTGTGTTAATTTTATCTAAAATTGCAATGAACCATGCAGGCGTGGAAGACGAAATTAGCCTAAAGATGTTTCATTTACAAAGAGAGAAACACTTTGTCAGGCCATGATTGTTTCTAAGCATTATCACAGCCTCATTTTTAATTGCTTTGGAAGTGAAATTAACAGAATTAGAAAAATTGCCTTTCCTTTTTCTACAAGCCTCTTTATTCACGGTTATTATTGTGTGCTTTGTATAGATTATAGGCTCCTTTGTTCTGGCAGTGTAAATATATACGCCTGCAGTCACAGCTTTAGCTTAGAACAATCTCCATTCATTGGAACTTAAATGAAAATTAATTTATGAAAAGAAGAAAAAAATTCTAAATCAACCAGTGTGAAATATCTTCAGATTTGCTTTTTTTATCATTCAGTATTTTTCTTTTGTTTTTGTATTTTTGTTTGGCGTATGTATTTTTTTTTCAATTTGCCTACACAGAAATGTACAAAATGACAGTCCTGAAGTCCGATCGCTGGATTGTTTCCTTTTGTGTGTGTGCGTGCTTCAAGCATTCCACTCGTACAGCTCCGATTAGAAATGGGTTGTCATCTTTTATGAAACAGAGTATTCTTTTAATAGTCTCTATGATGGCGCATGTCTTGCAATCATACAGTCATTCGGAGAACAATGGTTTGGTAATGGTGCAGGCGAGTGTTTGTAATAGAAAGAAGCTAATGGAAAACTACACAGCTTTCTTCCCTTTTGTAGTCTTTTATTCTCTTTCTGCTTCTCTTCTTTACCGTCCCAAGCAGGCTGTCTGCATGATCCAGTTTTAATCCCGTTTCAGCCTTCCCTTGCACCGGACTGTGGAAGTATGCAGTTAACGATGAGCTTTTTTTTTACGTTTATTTTGTTGCTTTCTTGTTCTTGGCAACCTGTACAGTTTTAGTATTCAGGAATTTATTTGAACAGATTTGGGGTTTTGGTGTTTATTTTTATAGCTTCGCATAGAAAACATTAATTAGTTTTACTATTCTGACATTGCCTGGGGACGTTTTGGGGATCATTGTTTTTTTGAGATCTTAATTTTTTTTCTATATGGTCGCCAGATGAGTCTCTCTGAGCGCATATATAGCCACTTGTGAATTACCCAAAGTAATTTTCTGTATAAGTGCCTTACATAAGCAAAATAAAATGTGCAAAATAGATCAGAAACTACACTCATGTAGTTCATCCAAGATTCAATGACTTACAACTTTTCTCTTACCTGCATTGTAAGGGAGGGCTAGTCAATATAAATTAATGCTCCTAAATTTCAAACAGAATATAGTTGTCCATAGTTACTCCCATTTAGTAAATGCCACATTGTGTATGACAGTCAAAAATAATAATTCTGTAAGTATGCTGGAGATTGTGAAGTGGTGAATTTGGTGTTATCATTAGAGACTTAAATTATTTTTTTCTCACTCAGTTCTGATATTTTCCTTAATTTATTATATATACTCAATTTCTTTAAGATTTAGAAAATGCTCTTGAAGATATTTTATTAATATAGAGTAAATGTTGCAATTGTTTCATTTCTGCTCTTTATAAGATGCTCAGATGCAACATTGTGGCTGTTGTCCAGCTCTGTTTTTCATTAAACATTGCTAAACAAACAACAATTTGGATATTTATTTCACATTTAAACATTCATTTAATTAAATAACTACATTTCTATTTAATTTTACTTTAATCGAAACAGCATTTAAATGTTTGCATAATGTGACATTTTTAGAATCCTGATTGTAGAGTTCAAAAGTACTTGTATGAAATAAAGTACCGTTGGAGTGAAAGTGCTTTACACTATGTTTTACTATGGTTACAAATATTCAATCTTGACCCTTTTTAACTGCATAGGCCAAAAGTCACATTCACCACAGTAATAAGCCACAAAACCACAGTTTCATCACTCTATGACATGATGTCACACCGGATAGAATATCACAGGGTATTTAGGTCAGGAAGGGGTTGTGTTTGCAACACCGCAAATTAATGCTTGTAGTGCATTAAGTGGAGCAGTACCCATACATAGTCACCAATACCATCCTGCGCTGTGTGTTGAATGTTGATTTTTCTGTGTATATTTCAAGTTGGAACTGATTTTGTGGAGGAAAATTAAATTTCTCATTTATTTTTTCTTGTGTTTAACTAGATAGAAAACAGTTCAGACAGCAATATTTGAAGGGAATATTTAATGTTTGGTGGCCTTATTGATATCGCATACGTCTGTTGTTAATTTAATTTTGCATTCATCACAAATAATTTTACAGTTATCACCGCTTGGAAGAGTCCTTCTGAGGCCTCCAAACATTCAAAATTCACCATTTATCCTTTTTCAATTAGATATGGTCTGCAGTTTTATTTCAGTAAAAGGTTGTCAGCCATTTCAAAATGAGCGGTGACATTGAATTTTTAATACACATCAGTTGTTTTCAAGTTTCATGTTATTGAAGTAGAAGTTGACGGGCAGTGTTTTCTTCATCGGTATGGTATGGTTTCTGTTAAAGTGGGCTTCTTTTTAATGAACATCCAAGTTCCATTTCTGAAGGGCAGTGTGGGCAGGTGTGTGACTGATTGATGGATACAGTATGCCCACTTTAAAATAATGAATGTCTTTTTAAAATACTCTACATGTGGCGCTCGAAATACATTAGGCCCGGGGAAGTCGAATTCCAGAACTTCTAATTAATTCCAGTACTGGGTTTTTATATAGCCAGCTCTTTTAACTTTTTCTTTAACATAATGCGACAGCAGGTTGTATCAAAGACTTGAGCTAGAATGCCTTGTGTTTGGCTGCCGTTCCATCATACCTCTTGAATGAGAGAAGAATCTTTTTTTTTTCTTCTTTCAAATGTAACTTGAATTGTTTTCTATTTGAAAGTGATCTCCAGCGCGCCCTGACCACAGGCTGGGATGGTTTGTGTGGGCAGCAGGTCTGTAACCAGCTTCCTGTCTTTGTCTCCGGAAGGTTCCGTGGGGGACTTGGAGGAAGGGGATGATAACCTTCCCGATGAGCACAGTCTGTCGGGAGAGGAGGCCGGAGCCTCGGATCAGGACGACTCGGCAGAGTGCGAAGACTCCAGCCCTTCTTTTGGGCCCCTGTACAACGAAGGTAATTGGATAATTAGGAGCGCAAACGAAGCCCCATGATGTATAGTAAAAAATAATCCCTCAATTGGTCTTCTGTATATCCACCCCCTAAAGGTCACCTCATCATCCCTCGCTAATGAGTGATTAGGTGCTGCTGCCTTCAATCACACTACAAGTCATTTGCAAATGTTTCTGCCCCGTTTCCAGTGTTAATTAGGTATTATCTGAATATGTTTTAGAAAACTTCCCCGACAACATTTAACTTGAACTTTCTCCTCGGATTCCTCATAGATGGGACGTTAAGGGGTGATTCTATGACAATTTTTTTCCTCTTTGTTTGGAGATTCATGGGTACCCTTTCTGAGTTACTTTAGAAAAGTCTGTAGTGTTGTGAATTATGCTAGGCTGGAAAGTCTTCACCCTCAGCAAGAATGGAAACAAACATTTTAATTCTGTCTAGTCCTGTGACTTAGGAGCAAATTTGTCTGCCCTTTCTAAAAGGCTGGCCTGCATCTTGTGCTCTGTTGTATCGACTTTGTGTGAACAGTATTTGCAACAGTGAAGCACCTGTCATTAAAAGTCTAGACATACTGTATATTAATTTTGCACATGTTTTTTTTTTCTTAGTTATTAACAAAAGTTTCATGGATGTAATTGCAGACCTGTACTGTAAAACTCTCGTTTCTGTATGCCCAATGCTTGGGAGATAATATTGTTTGACTCTCACAGATGGATGTCATTGATCAGTTGGATTAAAATGTGCCAGCCGTTCAAAGTAACTACTATGAAACCATGTGGAAGGTGGTTTAATAGTAAAATTATCAAATAAGTAAGTTTAGATCTCACGCTGATTCAAGAATGCATCTGCAGTCACTGTTTTTGTAAGATCTGCCTCAGGATATCATCGTTGGAGATCTTTAGTTTATTTAATCAAGAAAGCTATCATTGAAATAACCGCTTTACGGTTTAATTGCCCTGCTTTGTAACCTACATAATATTACATGGTATACCAGCTGTTGCACTATTTGCTGATTTTATTCCTCTTAATTTCCATTGCAGAAAGCTTTCTCTTTCACCATCTGTACCAGTGTATGACCTATTTATATCCCTGTTGCTCTCCTCACCAGTTAAAGTCCCTGAGAGACTCTTTGCCATTCCTAATCCTGGATAGCCAAAACAAGAAGGACTTCAGGAATTCTTAAAAGTGGCCTGTTAAAAATATATTCTATTACTGTTTTTTTTTCCATGGTGCATGAAAAGTAATTTCAAATGGGTAATCATTGGTACTACAATGTGTATTACATATAAAGCAGTAAAGATTTTAAAATATTTTGGGTTAAATGAAAATCTATATTATCAATGAACGACCGGCATGAAAAGAGATTAAATATGTACCAGAAAAATACAGTAATCCCTCATTATACGAGCTTAGATTGTTCCTCAAAAACTGCTTGAAAATGTTCCATCAATCACCCAAACATCAGCTTAATACATCACAGAATGGTACCTGATTATGAAAACAATAATGTTCCTGGTTAACTATTGAAGTTACATGCTTAAAGTCATTAGACAATGCATGAACAATAACACACCTGCTCCAAGACGCTGGGACGCTGGGACGTTTCTCCCAGACACAGAGGAGTACCACTGACCACACCCAAGAGTGTTGGCAAAGCTTTATGATAGCCCAGCTTGTAAGAATGAAAAACTGCTTGTTAAATGGAAAATAAAACACATAGGAATTATTACATCTTGTATAAACAAAAATAGTGGTTGCTCTTATAAGGAGGAATTACTGTATCTTTATTTTTCTTGAACATAAATGCTTAAAAGCATTCCTACGTATGTACCAAACACACATTTCTGGACTGTATTTTAAAATATTTTTGTTCAAGGTTGCCTTGGCAGGAGGCTTTTTTTCTATATACAAACAATCTTGTACACATCAAAGAGAGGGATTATTTACAGGAACAGTCTTGTCAAATGTTTACATGGGCCTTTTTTAAAGTGTAATAAAATTATTCAGCTTCCTCTCGTTATCTCATGTAACTGGATGGTTCATAACCTCAGTTTTCTCAATATTTAACAGTTTATTGATCAATAGGTAGCCAGTTTCACCTAATCGCCATAAGCAGAGGTCATGGTTCAGTTTCATCAGTGAAATGCATCAGCTGAACGTTTCAGGACACTAGCTCCATTCTGGTGTTATTGCAGAGGAAAAGGTGTAACAAGATGTTTCAGCAACTCAATCAACAATTCCACAAACTGGCGAAAAGTGAAACCTTTTTTCCAATTTCATATCTTCAGTAAAACAAGACTAAACCACTGAGTCACCCACAATTGTCACAATGTTTTAATTGTTGTGTCTGTTACTAAAGTGCAGGTGCATGTCTCGCTGGTCTGCCTTGTACTTTCACAGGAAGTGAAAGGCAGCTGCACTGTTTTCTTTTGTTATCCATTATCTTGGAAAAGTGGGTGTTACAAATTCCTGTTTTGTTTTTAATTAGCACCTAAAAAATAGATTTTGCTATTCTGCGGTACTTTCGACTAGGAACGTTTTTTCTATTTTTGTTTTTCTCAAACATTTAATGAGCAATGCTATTTAACAAGTTTAGGAGGAGGTCATGTTGCACTTCCACCCTCGTATGTATAAATACTCTGTGGCTGCCCACACCTCTGTGCTCATCTTTTCTAGCTCCTTTCCCTCTTCACCAGCTGTACCCTTGCAGCTGCCTCCCTGGTTCATTCCTCAGAAGTAAGGGCCAAGAGGCATGACACTACCAGTCTTCAACCAACACTGTCATTTCCTCAGACATGTGATTTAAGTTTACGTTCTCTATCCCTTTATATTAGGAGGTTTGTTTTGGCATTAATAAAATTAGTCTGAACTACTGAAATTGAAACTGTGCTATTGATATTGATGAAGGAAACACTTAGAGGGTGTTGTCCTCACACAGCTGATGACCGATTCTGGATTTACTTGTTAAAGCAAGCAGGTTTATAACATCAATCAAGCTTAAGGACAGCTCGTAAATTATTCAGCCAGTGAACATACTTTCTTTCACGAGGGTGAGCCCTATAGTCCAGACATCACCAGTTTGAGCCATTGGTAACATCAGAGTTGGAATCAAAATTGGCTGGGACATCTTTGATTTAATGTGCAGTTGTGATTAACGGAGTGTCTATAAGCTTACATTGTTGTCGGGGGAGACTCCTGATAAAACAAAACTGATAATGAAGTATGGTGTGGTTTGTTTTAAATAGATACCGAAATTATCACTTTTTTGGGGGGAGATTTTATTTTTATCCCTAAGTTCAGGCTTAACAATATACAGAGGAAACATTAAGAGAACAATGTTCTCTTTATGTGAGAAGTTTATTTACTTAATTAATCTGAGTAGCAGGATGATTTTTGTGCTCATCAATTAAGTCTTAGGTTTTGTATGAGAATTTAACTTCCCTAAGCCTAAAGCTCATTCCAAATGTTAATTATTTTATTTTTTAAACAGTGTTAATTCCACTAGAAGGTTAGACATTTTAACAGTGTTCTATGTTGGTTCTTATTTTGCTCTTAAATATTCCAGTAATTTTTAGAATTTACTTCAACCTGATAAGAGTTGGTTGGTTTTGATAAACTTATGGAAATTTTGTCAGGTGCTAATCGGGATGTGATTTGAGATAAGCTTGGGTTTTTTTTTTTCCTCCACTGATAGAAACTACACGTCACCTTGGTTTTTTTTTTCAGGCTTGTGTTTTTGGCCCCAACTATTATCAGAGTTCCATAAATCAGGGCTGTTTGAGGAACCTGTTTTTTTCTACCTGTGATCAATAACATGGACTTTATCAGGGCACTGGTGGCCTAGTAAAGGACAGAAGTTCTTATCCGCCATCTGGGACAGAAACACACGATAACCAACCCATAATCCTACACATTTTTCCATTTATAAAAAAAGAATTGCTCTTCGCAAATGACTTTCACACAATAGGCTTGAGATAAAATATTTTGTTTTGAGGTCAGCTGTAGGTTTAATCGTGCGTTTTGTTTTAAGAACATCCTGGCAACATGCTGTACCTGACTTTGGTTTTTGAACTGATAATTCTCTGGGACACAGACATTGCAAAGAAGAGTAATCCATTGCAGGTTTCAAATGTCGTAGTGTCCCAAACATTTTTACAGCGAAAACAATTTAAAATAATGTCAGCTTCATACAGCTCTCTGCCCCAATTTGCTTAATAGGTAACACAAAGGTCAGTTGTGTATAAAAGTGTTAGCAAACCCTTTATCAGTTTTACTCTACTTTTTATGTGAATATTGAAATTGAAATGGCATAATATTCTCATCTTCAAATATTTTTTAATCCTAAAAACATTGAGTCCTAATTAGAAAAGATGGCCTAATCTCGTTTTTCAGAGTCATGGGGAAAATAAGACTAAGAAATATGCTGGGTCATTGCACAAAGTATCTGTCTTATTAGGATCCAAAAGACATAAAAATAAATTAGATGGTGTCTGAGTGGCCACAATTCAGTGGCTGAAAGCCAGTTCATACATCATGACTCATAGTTTTTTGATGGTCTGTCTAGCACTATGTGAAGGAAAGGGGACTAGTTAAAATTAATACACGTTGTTGACCGAAAACAGGAAAACTGGATGAGCTTTGAGTATATGAATAAAGAATGATGTGTTTTGGCCTGATGTTTTCCTACCTAGTTTGCTATACAAGTAATATACAAGCCCCTGGTTGAACCAGGTTTTAATTCATAATAAATAGTGGTCCGCAATGGAGATTGTAGAGTAAACAGGATTTATGAACATTGGAGATTATGTGCATTTTACAATGTGGGGTGCAGACGTTTGTCCTTTGTGGGGTGTTGGAATAACATTGAATGACTAATTAGCTCATTTGGAGAGAGTGCATGTAACGTATTAACCACACCATCATACTATGGACAGATGAAATTAGGGGAAAGACAAAACAAGAATTTAAATAAGATGGCTCCCTATGTCTGGGGTGATACTGCTTAAACAAGCTTTATCTCAAAACAGTTACATTTGTGGCTAATATAAAGAGAGAGAGGGCGCTGTGCTTGAGGTGTTAATCCTTTAGAAGATTACAATAGACGCGTCACTGAGAAACACTTTCTGTTTTGTACGTATCACAGAATCATTCTGTTGAAGACCTGAGATATTGTGAAAGGTAGGGGCTTTTCCAGAGCTGGACAGGGAAGGAGGTTTTGTGAAAAAGAAAAGTAGAGATTTATTTTAAAAAGTTTGGAATGGTTCCAGGAGCTGGTGTTACAGTTGTTAGGAGACTTTGCCCTGCTAGCATTAAAAGGAAGTTAAGAAGCCTTATCAGATGGAGAGCTTTGCTGCTCACTGAGGTTAGGGAGTTGGAAGTTTTAGCCTCTGCTGTGCCTGGTACCAGCCTTCTTGATAAAGTTGATAGGTAGATAATATTAAAAGCAATAACTGGTGTTCCAGTTCTGCTCCTGCAGCATACTGCTACAGGATAAAATCAATATGCCATTCATTTTGATTTATAGCTGGAAATAATGGGACTGTTTTGTGAACCAGGAGGAGTTAGGAGGGGTGGGGGATTGATTTTGTTTGATGCAAATCGCATCTTTGTCTCTAATATTAATAATGTGAACGCTAATGACGTCACATGAGGGAGCAGTTTATGGCATGTATCGATTGAATTATCAGTGGTTATCGGAGTGAGAATGTAAAAGCAAACATGCCCTTTGTGCAGTCAACTGTGGCCCTTGTCTAAACAGATAGGTGTTTTATCAGAGGCTGGGTGGGGGAAAGGCAGGTGGAGGGGGGATTTGTTCCTGTAGTTCATGCAGAAAATAGCCATCATCCGGTCCCTATGAATTCACTGCATGCATCATTACGTTTGGAGTGGCGAGTAGGCCGTCTCAACAATAATCGTGTCGATCAGTGCACAAGAGAAAGAGGTTTTGTCTTCCGATAAGGTTTTCTGTTCGGTCCTGAAATCACTTGCACCAATCTCTCTGCTGTTGTGGTACGTTTTAAGTGGCGGAGCTGTAGAGTTAAGCATAATGAATGGTGGGTACTGACAAAATGAAAATACTGTAGGTAATCCCCAAAGCTGCTGAAATATCTGAAATGAAATAAGAGAGTAACATCATGTGGACTGAAGGTTCTTAACACTTTAAAAGAGCAGGTGATGTGCTTACGTAGTCTTTTTCAAACACACTTTGAATTACATAACATGCACATAAACTACTATATGTTGATTCTCATTTTACTTAGTACCTACCCAGTATCTTCTCTGGTATTTTGGAAGAAATGTTGTTTTCTGCTGTTTTGCAGAGGTCGTGGACTCTTTTCTGTATTTCGGCCCACTTTCTAAATTTGGATTAATTAATCATTCACCACTGACAGCGATACACTGGAGTGTGACTTCGACTGTTGCATTAGCAATACGTCACATCAGAAAGTAATTTGAGACCAGGTGAGGAGGTTCAGTGTCACGTCTGGTGAAAATCAAGATGGCAAACAGAAAGGAACCAGAGAACAATGCCTTCATAATATGTCTATGTTGGATACTGGGCTGAAGTCAGCACAAGATTACTCAACATCTAGTGAGTTTGTAGCCAGCAATTTCTAACCTGGCAAGACTTCACAGTCCAACAGCCGGTCAATCATAGGCCACAATTTGGGAGACCACAAGTCAAGACACCTCTCCAAGTTTGATGGGGAGTTCAATATGTAAGGCTAGGGCACGCTCCTCTAGTTCAGTGGTTCCCAACCTTCATTTCTGTGAATCAGTGGTTTAGATGCTACAGAAACGGCTCTTGTAGTGATTGATGACGACGCAACTGTACAGTACCAGTTACCTCAGGGCACCTGCTGCCCTTCCTGCAGGCTCATCCTGATGAGTAAATATTCCTTCACATTCTACTGTGAAGGTAACAAGCTTTCTCGTGGGATGAGAATGTGGCGCGTGGAGGAGGCTACCCAGGCATGTGGTTGAATCCACCATCCTGGTCTTTCAAGTAATAGCAGGATTAGGTTCTTGGATCTATTAGCTACTGTCTACCAAACAGGCCACATGGGCCAAATGGTTACCTCTTGTGTGTAATCTTTATTACGGAATATTCTTATCTGGAAGTCACATTGCGGAAGCCCTGCTTGCCAGAGCTGAGCCCCGTTGTGGAATGAGCTGGGACAACCTGTAGCACCTAGGACTCAGAGACCAGTGAACAGGAACATGTTTGCCGAGGTCCTCCGAGAGAAATGGGTCCCAGAAGACAGTATTAGCGATTTGGTCCAAATTATGTGTTGCTACTAGCAGTCACTACGCGCGCTACTAGCCTGTGATTTTCACAGCAGGTACTGCGTTGATGACAAATGTTATTCAGCAAAATAAATTTGCCTGTGAAATGTCTATTCAATACAATTTTGATTTATATATGTAATAACTGTCTTTTTAGTTCAAATTGATGCATCTTTGAAAGTTCAGTATATTTTTAATTATTGTGCAATGTGACCAAATGGGTGGTTAACATGTGATGACATAAGGCTACTTAACCAGAAGTTAACTAAGGCTGGGCCTCACCATTACTGGGGTGGGAAACCACTGAAGAAAGCAAAGGTGATGCTGAAACTGGAATAGCTGAACTGGTAGATGACACTCTTCTATCTGAAAACCCCTGTATAGTGACAGGGGACAGACACTATGCTGTAGGAGCTGCCATCCTTCAAATGCAACATTAAACCAAAGTCCTGATTTCTTTGTTGGCGCTGTTCGGAATAGTAAGAGCTTTAACCCTGGTGTCCTTGCTAAATTCAGCTCTGGGTCTGTACAATTTGGCCTACCAAAAGTTCTCCCTTAAATCAATTGGTGAAGCAATTTCTCCCGTCTGCTGTATCTCACATCTGCTGTAGATTGGGGCTGCAGTTGTAGAAGGGCTGCCACTTGTCACTGAGTGAATGCTGCACTTCAGTGGTAGATCAAGTTGGCTCTCTCCTATGTGTAAATTACTTCTGAAAACATTTGGAATGACAATCCATATAGGAATGCAATTAATTATTAATCATTTACACTGAAGGGTGGCATCAATGTTTTGGCTTGCTAACCTTTTATAGAGCTTTTGTTATAAAAATTGGATGATACAATGTGAAAAGATATTAAAAAAACTGAGAACTCATGACATACGTCTGAATACTCCTTATATCAAAACTTGTACCATTGTTAAACACAGCTCGAAATTAGCTACTCTTCCATTTGGTCCCATAGCCCACCTTCACATTTATAACACATTTTCTGTTTTCTTTTTGTGTTTGTCTCTTCTCGCCTTTGCAGAACCAACTACAAATGAGTCACCTGGCACACCTGAGGTGCAAGAAGAGAAGGAGCCCCACTGGAGTGGCCCAGGTGAGACCCCTTTATATTACAGTGTATATTATTGGCAACCTGAGAGTGTCTGCACGAGTCAACATGTCCAATAATTTATTTGAGAAAATACAGGTTAGACACAACTCAAGACACTCATACATACTACACCTAGTGTGAATTCACTGACAGGAAAGATATAAAGTCAGATTTCGTCTAATATATTTGTTCTGCTTCTTTTGTAAAAGGCATTTTGTAAACATTGGGAGGGAATGGAAAATGGACAATAAAGTAGTAGCTAATGCACTGTTTGCAGCATTAATAATAGTTTTTTTTAGTTTTCTAAATTTTAATTGAACAGACATTGTGAGGGAATTTGTGGAACGGAAAGTGACATTGACATTCTGTTCCTTTTAGCAATGAATTGTTGGTATGGCAGACAAAACATAAATTCAAGGTGACAGAAGGTTCGGTTAAAGTTGTTAAAAACTATAACTTAGATCACATTTTACAGTTCTCCTTTTAAATTTAGTGATGTGTTCTTGTGCAGGTGCTACTGGTACTCTCATTGAATAAGTTGGGCGTAACAGATTATTTTTTTAGCAGCCATAAATGACTTCAGATCTTTTTTCATGTGTGTGCTTTCAAATCCTGCAACCACACACGGGAGAATGAGGGAGTGCTGGCAGACCCGTCTGATCCTCCTACCTTCGAGCTGCTTGTTTTTACCATGTTGCACACAGCACAGTCCAGTACAGGAGTGTCAGACGCTGATTGGAAGAGAGGTACATCCCTCACCTATGCTGTTTGTACGGACACTACAGAGTCTGTTCATGTGAATTGGCTTCTGGGAAAATTGGCTGTGATGTGACTGTGTGTTTGTGTCAGAGTCTGTGTCTGCCCTGCGATGGACTGGCGTCCCATTCAGGATGTGGCCCTGTAATGAGTAAAGTGGTTAGAACATGGATGGATACATAATCTGAACAGGTGGTTTTTGAGGAGGTGCAGTGAAGTGGTTGGAGATCACTGTGCAATGCTGGTGCTACTGGGCAAAGGTGAGCTTAACAATAGAGGCTGGGTTAAGTGATAGGATGCCCCCCCTCTCCTTCTGTCCAGCTTGGATTTGGCCATTCTTTGGCTCAAGCTGAGGTTGAAGAGCTTATCGCGTCTTTTCCAATACTGTACTTCAGTTAGTTTTGTTGAAAACATGGTGCTGTTCCAACAGCCTGTCTATAGCGTGCCTGAAATAGCAGCAAAGGCAGGAATGGATTCTTCACCTTGAAAAAGCTGACAATGAAGGCATGAATGCGAAAGTAGGAATTCTGTTGTCTGTTTTTTTTTTGCTTTCCCGGAACACAGCGGGTTAAAGAATGCAATCAGCTAGCAGCTCTTCATCTTCAATATTTCTTTTAAGTCCTGTAAGTTTGCTGAGTTGTTTTTTTTCTTTTTTTTTAATTCTTCATGTGAAGATGTTTCATTATCATCCTTTCCCAGCCTGTCCCTATAACAGTAATTGGAGCGATATTAATTGCTGTGTGGTTGCTGGTTGATGGCAGCCCAGTGATGTTAGTGCGATAGGGTGTTCCTTCCAAACTAACTGCCGAGATAGGCATTCTATCAGCTCTTGTGCAGGCTTCGTATTTATCAGGAGTGGGATTGGCAAAAGGGAAACTTTGACCAGTCTGAATTTTTCTCTTATCGTTCAGATCCCTCCACCCCCCCCCCCATCCCCCCTTCTTTTTTAATGTCAGCAGCAAAGGAGCTGAAGATGTGGACTTGTACAGACAAGGGTTTTGTAATCCGCTGCTGTATCAGTTATTTCTCTCCGGCTGTAAGCTAAATTTGCTTGTATTGGTTGTGGTGGTGGGTTTTTTTTTCCTGAATATCTCTTTTTTTTATTCTGCCTCTTCTGCTGGATTTCTATGGTTCATTTATTAAGGCAGAAATATCACTGCATAAGTGCTCACATTGGTAGAGTTATGTGCGGATACCCTCCATTTAAAAGCAAACGGACAGTCGTTTGCTCTCTTCTAAGACATTTGGTGTATTTTGTTGAGGCAACACATCCCTGAGACAAGAATGGAATGTGTGTAAGGTAAAGATCAGAGCAGGGCTCCAATCCAGGGAAAATATGATAGGGAAATAATTACAGAAAATGCAATCATAATATTAGTTGCTTTTTTATCTCAATAAATTAAAACAGGCAAGCTTTTATCTTTGACACTGTGGGACATAATTTCCAATATGTACAAATCATGCTAGTGGCATAATGATGGAGAAGGCAAAAAATGTGTTTATTTTGCTGTGGACATGTATTTCATTAAGAGGGTGGATGTTTAATGGAAATCCTTGTCATTGTTTTGTGAACTGTCTTTGGATTGTGTTTTCTTTATTAAAAAGGACCCTTTTATGGTAAAACATTCTGGAACTGTACTTTAATATTGAAGTCCAGTCATGACAGGTGGCAGTTTCTTTAAGGAGCAGAGTCACCTTTTTCATTCTTATTTTTTACCGTTGTGCCTTCTTAAAATCTGAAGTGATTTTGATTTTGTATAGGTTTTGTTTTTGATATTATATATATATAAAGTATATATTAAACTTTTATTTCTGTAATAAGGCTTTCATTTGTGGTGTTATATTCATTACACATTTTAAAAATTAAAATGCACCCTTTTGTGCTAGATGACGCCACTTTGATATAGAATAAGATCATTCTGTATGTATATTCCATTAGCTCACAAGAACGTGATTTTCTGTAAAAATTAAAAGCTCGCAAGTCAACTTGGATAATTAGATTTTAATGAAAAAAGTGAACAGGAAGTCATATTCTTTAAATTAATGTTAAGAAGGCAGCTGACACTCTTCTTTTTAAATAAGATCTCATATGAATTAATCCTGACCATTTTCCCTGTTAAAATGTAAACATGCTTTTGTTTAAACTAAACACCATTTCATCTTAAGTGTTCGTCTCAGTGCTTAATCACCTTTCCCTGCTGCATTCCGGTTGTTTGTTTTGCCAACGAGATTAAAGGTAAAAAAAGTGTAAAAGGTAGAAAAATGCACTATCGGGCAATATGCGATATGGCGAAGCTTAACCCTAATGGAGAAAGACACAATTTAATCTATAACATGTCTGCTGTATGATATGCAAAATAAATTATTTAAAAAAATTATCTTTAAAATGACCTTGCTCGCTGGGGGGTTTGATACTCTTTCTACTTAAAATTCTGATATGCAAATGGCCGATAGCTATAATCCTTAGTCTGTGCGAAGATTGTTGCTGCCTTGTCCCCTTAAATTGGACGACAGATTGTTACATGAGGTAAATGAAATGAATTCCATGTTGAAGTTGAGGTCTTACGTCCTAGCGACTGCTTGCTGAGCTTGTGTTCTCTATTTTTTCCTCAGTTTAGGTATGGAGTTTTGTTTTATAGGGAGTTTGTTGGGTGTTATTGGATTGAATCATAAAAGAATGCCTGCACATTACAGAAAATGCTTTTTTCTCCTTGAAGTATAGTTATAATATAGTTGTATATTGAGTATAGTACAAGGTTACTAGTACATAAACACATACATTTAAAGTTTTTTTTTTACCATGTGCAATATGGTATAAAAGTCTTGATTTGGAGTTCTCTTTGAACAGAAGAGCTAAGCAGACAAATGGGGAAGAAATTGAGCACTTTTTAAAATCTGGAGTGTGTACATAAGGAGGTTTTTGTAAATCTTTTAGAAATTACATCTTTGCCTTTGGACGTTTTTCCTGGAGTTTCAGCAAAACAGATAAAGCACATTATGTAAAATGCAAAATGAACAAATTTAACGGCTACATTTTATCACACCTTGATTTCCCCTTCTGCAGGGGGACCAGCAGCTATGAAATAGAGTTAGGCCTTCATATTTTTGGATGCATGCACGTGCCCGTGTAGTGTACGCAACATGATTTGGTTTGATTTCTACCATTCATTAAAGCAAATCAGGACAACAATTTAAATCCTAACTTGTTGCACCCTTTAAATCCACTGAGACATTGGAAAGAGTGAGATGTTGAGACATTGGAAAAGGAGAGCACTAACTTTATTTTTCATATTTACTGAGGTGACATCTTGAATCGAAGTCAGTCCATTGCCTCACCAAATAGCATATTTCTCATAGTGAAACTAGAAGCAAGATATGGTCCAACAAGGTCCCATGACAAAAATCTGTCAGTTAAGAGTAGTTACATTGTATTTATACCCCTTAATCTATACGCAGCAGTTTAGAGCTAATAGGGTTTTGTGTATGCAAATTCCAGTCACTGGAAAATTACAAGGAAAATGCAATAAGCGTTATTCAAATCAATTCTTCCATTAAACAGGTTAAATAGCATTTTTTTAATTACATTTTTAATTTTAGCTTCTAGTTTTTATCTTATATATAGAGTTTATTTATTTTTTTGTTGTGAAACACTGAGGAATGAAACATTTAATAAATACTGTACAGTATATGTTCATCTTTCTGCTTTTTTCATTAAATGATTGGTGGTGAAAGGTTTCATACTGTGTGTTAGATGGTACCTGCTACTGTATATTGTACACATTTTAAAAAGTATCCATTTGGTATACTGTATATGTGAATATTTCTGTTTTGTAAAATATAAAATTTGAAAATTTTACTTAACAGAAAATTTCATTTTGTGCAGCCAAATCAATGAAATTTTGTAAGTTATTATAACCCCTAAAACATTTTATTTAAACAGAGTATGAAAATACTGTATTTCTTAATCTCACGGTTAACATGCTGCTAATAACCTTAGCCTTCTTTGCTTTACCAGAATTGACACTCAGACATGGGAAAGATTTCACACTGTGCATCTGAGGTCTTTCTAACCTAGTTTCAAGCTGCCTGCCTTCCTCATCGTCATTCAGTCAAAGCCTGCTGTCAGGCAGGGAGGGGACAAGCAGGGCTCTTTTGAATTAGAGGCAAGGGGCTGGTTGGGTCCATGTAGTATTTTGTAAAGTAGCAGAACTGTATTAATAATGGGTACAATTAGAATGATGAAATTACTTAATATTTTTATATCCTTTCTTGTGCAGTTACCCTAGCGCTTGAAGTTCATATTGTTTAAAAAGAAAAAAAACCTGCAGGTTTGTTATCAGCAAGAGAACACAACGGTCCAATGTGAAACTGTTCCACTTGATGGACAGGGCGGGAGAGATCATCACGATTATTCTCTCTGACTTCAGTTTGGTATGTGTAGGCGGATTTCATGGCTGTGTTTATTTTGTGTCATTTGCCTGCCTTTGCCTACACTCTGCCTTATTGATAGCTTTGGATTACAAGGCGTGCTGAGGTAAACATCAGGCTTATGAAGGCCCAGGATGATAGAGTTGTCTTGTATTTAAGAAAAAAAATTGAACAGTGAAAGCTGACTTTAGCAAGAAAACGAGAGAGGAAAGTTTGGTCTGTTTATATTTG
Organism: Lepisosteus oculatus; assembly: GCF_040954835.1. Lineage (NCBI taxonomy): Eukaryota > Metazoa > Chordata > Actinopteri > Semionotiformes > Lepisosteidae > Lepisosteus > Lepisosteus oculatus. The sequence goes on from NC_090715.1 coordinate 13,922,787, forward strand.
TCTCATAAAGCAAGGATCCAGTGTTTCATTTTCAAATACACTTTAAGGTGTTATTCGGTGACTAGTTCAGTAACATGTTAGAATATCATCACCAAATTTTTCCCTCTTGTTCAATGAATTTGTTTTAGTTACCTTGTTCCTTAATTAACTCAGGGTTTAAAAGCTGCAAGCGTTTATTATGTATGAGCAAAGGAAATTGATATAAAACAGTTCTCTGAGAGTCTTTTATAATAATGTACCCCCACCCAACAACAGTTAAAATTGCTCTGCATCCTCCATAAACAGTTTATAATACAATAAATATTTTATAAAACGTTTGTGTCCATAATCAAAGTTGCCCAACAGTAAAATAATAATGCTATCTGATATTTATAATCCTGATGTTCAGCAGACATAATCAAGTACCTGGCATGCTCAATGTTTAATTTGACTTATTTTATATTTATTTTTTCTGTTTTATTTGATAGTTTTTCTAGAATATTGTATTAAAAACCAAAGACTTGTTTTTTCATTTTGCATCTGAAGTATTTTGGCCAGAAAAATGAAAAAGGAATCATTTTTATGTCTTATTTAAAGTGTTAAAAGCATATTAGTTAGATCTAGTTGGTGACAGTTTTAGAACAATTAATTTATATGATCTTTGTTTTTGGAATGTAGAGTTGTAGTGAATTTGTAAGCCTTTTTATAACTTTAAAGAAAATGTTTGCTTCAAATGAAAACAAAAACACTTTAATCAAGTTTTCCGAGCACTGAAGTCATCACAGTTACTGTATTTAGTATGTTAAAGCAACACAAAATGATTTTTTATTTCTGACCAATGTAGCATTTTAATAGAAAAACGTGTTATTTTAGAAGAACATAACTTAGTTAACATAATTTAGTCTAACTTAAAAGTTTATATGCAGTATATTTTGAGTTGTTGGATTCTGCTGTTTGGGCAATTCTAGATGGTATTTTCTTTAGAAAAAAACTATCTGCCAATAGGAATTTCTATGTCTGATACTTGTGTCAATGTACTGTATAAATAATACATTGTTTTCAGAAAAAGAATCAACAAGAATGCAATTTGCCTGTTTTTCATAACAAGGACAAAGAGATGTAAAAATCTTTGTCTTGTGAAACTGTGGGAGTTGTTTATTTAGTTTCAATGTCAGTTTTGCAATCAACACCCTCCAAGAGCTATTTTAGTGGTTTATTGTTAACCTGCTTTATATCTGTACTGAGATAGCTGTGGTTACTGGTTATGTGCAGATGTTTTGGCTGCATCATTTTTGAAAATGTTTATGATTCTTGACATAAGCCCCATTGGCTCTTCAGCGTTATCTGTTGTTTGATTTGCTGTTAGATATATTGAAGTTGGTAGCTCTATCTGTTTAATTGATCAGGCACCTGTTGCTTAATTGTGCTTTAACTTTTCATAAAATACTGCGCAGCTCAGTATTTGAGGTTTAAATTAGACTGCAGCGACCACAAGCCTTTATCTGATAGTATGGTGCCCACATCCCTCCTGCTTCTGTCATTATGGGGGTGCATCTATTTTTATTTACAAAAAGGGAAAAGTGTATGTATGAGACAATGCATTAGACTTTATGGGGCTGTATCCCTTTTCAATTAGGTTGCACGTGTGAGCATTTGTGATTCTGAAGGCTGTTATAGGATGAAGGAAAACATCTGGTGTCTGCCTTTGTCTTTGCGTGGACAGAACAGAAATGGCAGGATGGATGTTAGTTTGTCCCCTGACATCAGCTGTAATATACAGCTCAGGAAAGCTCTTCCACATCCGGGTCATTCCCTGGCACGTAGAAGACGAGCAGTTCCTGGCAAATAACTTGGCTCCTTGAACTGCAGATAAAATGCTCGGAACTTCCTGCAGGATTCCAGAATATGTGTTAACCCTTGCTCCCTTCGCCGGCCAGACTGAATTCATCTCACTTTGAAATCATCTGGCATAGAGGGCATCAGGCTCCAGAAGTAGATTCTCAAAAGGCCCTTTTTAAAGGGAAAGTAGATGTCCTCTTATGCTGCATTTCATGCAGATGCATAGCTACTGTACAGTGTTGGCCATGTACTCTACACATCTGGCTTTGAATTGACTTTCATGCTGCCTGAATCATATGGCGGGTCAAGAGACCCAGAATTATCTGTACAGATATATGTAATAAAATCATCCAATCAAACATGGTCCGGCTTCAGGATTTTGTGTCATTTTCTACTGCGGTTAAGGAGCAAATAGCAGAAAATGAAGCGAAAGAGAGAATTATAGACCAAGAAAAAAGTGTGATATAGAATTGCATGTAATATACAATAAAATAACAATTTAAAGCTATTTTTTTTCAAATGAAACTAGGATGTTAAGGTGTCTTTTTGAATTACAAATGAAGAAATTCTAGAGCTGAAGGAAGCCGCCCAGATTCGCCCTGTATGTTTTTCGTGTCAAGAGGCGTGTAATGGCGGGACGACTGTAGCTGACATCTTCAGCAGAAGGAGGGCTGCTGGGAGGGCTTTCTTCTCAGAGCATTCTGACACATAGCCCTGGGTATCAGCAGCCAGGCAAGTGTTAACATTACCACCCGCAGTTTGCCGGGATCCTTTCAAAACTATTTTCTTCTCTCTGTCACTCTCTTCCCACTAGATGATTGATAGGCCTGGCTGGTAATCTAGAGGAACATTTTTCACAGCCATCCCATTTGCTATCAGAAGCGCAGCTACATCAGTGATGTGAAGTACTTTCCGGGACAGGATATCATGATTACTCCTGTATCTCGGGATGTGTTCACTGCAGCAAGAACCACATCCTCCCTTGTTTCTTGGGATTTCAGTGAGTCCCCACTTCTATCTCTTTAATACCAGCCTTAACAACATTCCCATTTTACTCCCCCCACCTTGTAGTGGCAAAATCTCGCAAATAGCTCGGTCTTCTGTGTTGAGGACTCTTCATTATTAACAATAATAAAACATTTAAATTAAACAAAATATGATGGGAGGGGGAAGACTTTTTAAATACCTTTTTTTTGCCTGCTGGCAAGTCACCTTGGGCTTCAGATTCAGTGACTGTCACACCTGGCTACACGTGGTACTGTTTTTAAATTGACATTAGTACATGAAAGGGAATTCACAGGTTTTGTTTGACCTTTCTGCTTGGTATTGAATATTTAATGTTGGTATTAAAAATATAAGATGATGTAATGTAACATATCTCATTTTTTCAATTTCTCAATGCAGGTTTTCTGGACATTTTGTATATAGTACAGAGTACTTAACACAGGGTGACTTTCTGCTTGTAAGTTCTAAAAGAGAAAGTGCTTAAGGTCTTTTTTTCTCTCATTTTTACTTATACTGCTTCTATGTTCTCATGTCTGGGTCCCTACTGATTTTCTGATGCTTTCTTGTGCTTAGTCTCTGTCAATCTAGAATAAATTTGTAGCATAAACCATTTTCCAGGCTGAATGGCAGAAAATTACATTTTCTGTGACATTTTCTATATCTTTGTGACACAGGTGCCAACAAACCTTTCTTCAGTAATGGGTATCAGGGCCTTGTGCAACTCTATTTTCCTTCCCTACCGCACTTCCTTCCAACAGAGCAGCAGCAGCAGAGACCAGCGTGACTCGTGTAAGAGTATGTGCAGAAGGCAGAAGAGACAATAAGATTAACCTGTTTTTTGCCCTGTTTATTTTTGGGAGTAAAGCAACCAATTTTGCTAGCACTCATTCCTGAAGCATAGATTTGAATGGTTATGTTTGACATCAGAGCAATTTCGGCAGAGCTGTGTAGTGGATGAATGCTCCACAGCCAAAAACAACTTGAATACAGTATGTAAGTGAAGGAGGAGACGGACTCTTCTTGTGAACCATAAGGGTGAACAGATGTCAGATGTGGCCTAATGATTTAATCATGGCTGATTAAATTATTATATATTTGCTTTATATATAATTGTATATTCTGCCTGCCACCTTGATAAGGGTATCTGCTGAGCAAATAGATACAATTGTAGTTTTCAGTTATTAATTTGGTTATACACCTAGTTCTAGCAGGTACAAGCACTGAAATCCCACTGGGGAAAAATAATGCCATTTATTTCTCTGGAAGTTCTTTGTGATGTAAGACACCTGGCCAGTGAAGAAATTCTTCCTTCTTGAGAGCAGAATCATCGTACTAAAGTTAAGTGAGAACATGGAAAATTCCAGGAATTTTGTGTTTTATGGGGGAATGGGAATATCATTTCTGTCTGCCCTTTTCTTTTAACTCCTGGGGTTGTTTGATCAGATATTTACATGAAATAGATCTATTCAAACCATTGTAACTTAAACTGCGAATTTATACTAGTCTGCCTATACAGTAAAGGTTTTGTTCAGCAGTGAAATGTATGTTGTTAGCAAAGAAACAGGTAGGACAGTAGTTACAAATAATCTCAGGGCATTTATTGAATACACAGGACAAAACAATACACAGAAAAACCTCGATACCAGCGGAATGTACAGTACAGTGTTGAATGGTTTGAATGGGACAATTAGAGGACCAGCAGTGAGTGTTGCTAAAAAAAATCAATCGCCTGTGATGTAAAGAAGTATCTTGTTATTCTGTGTTGTGCTCATAATACATTTGCGGGTTCAGTTTTTTAGGTCCTTAATTTCCAATTCTGAAGTTGTGACAGAAGGATAAGGGAAGTAAGAAGTAAGACACACAAGGCCAATACCCGACCTGCCCTTTGTATCACTTCTCTCTGATTTTTCAAACATTTATGATTATCCATCAAATTCCATGCTATAGAGGTTTCATTATTTTTCGAGTAGTGTAGGTCCAACTGTATAGACAACTTTAATCTCAAACACTGCGGTATTTTCTGAAGAAATGGAAATAAAAGGGTGAAAAAGAAGGGGGCACCAATTTTTTAATTTCATGTCTACAGTATGCTTATACTTTGTCGTTATGTAAACACACATAACCACAAAAATACATAGTAAAACATAATCTGCCTAATACTTAAAGCACACTTGCATTAGAATGATAATTTTGTATTCTGGTTTTTCCAATTGCATGCTAAGAAAAAGGGTCAGGAGTCTAAAGGAGTAGGGCACAGTTTAATATCGGGGAATTTTTATTAACAGGCTAATATCATTCAAAGACAAGTATTTGAATATAACATGCAGTATATGTGGTTTCTTTTGAAGTAATATTAATGTACATGTGTTTTTTCAACAGATACAAAATTTGCATTTCGTGATTTTGTCAGCTATGACAATGGTTGTAATCTAACTGAATTCCACTTGTGCTCTGAATTTCATTCAGCCATATACAAATTATCTTGTTTTGCAGAAATAGTGTGAGCGTTGTTAATGAAGTAGAGATTTCATACACAGAAATTCTGTGTATTAAGGTTTGCACAGCCTTTGGACAGTTTTCTGTTTGTGCTCAGAGCATGAATGGCAGCTGGTTGTTTTGATGAAATAATACAGATTTCTGAAGACAAACCCTGTTCTCTCTGCAGTGCATGCCTGTGTTCCCTCAGTTCTGGTTCCACAAAGGATGGAAAATGCAAACAATCTGTTGATAAGGTAGTTTTAAAAGACTTACTTTTAAAGTGTATTCCATTACTCATTTATTAGTTCCACATCAATTACAGGTACTTTTACGAAATTATTTTTAAATAAGAAAATATCTTATTTAAATGTTCCATGCGTAGGCTGGATTGGAACTCTTAGTCTTAGAATCCTGTTAGAATCTTTAACACAATAAAATTTTTTGTAGGATTTGACAATCATTTCATCTTTGCAAGAAAAAAAAGCACAAGAGCAGTTTACCTTTTTCTTATCTTAGCCTGGCAAACTCAGATCTAGATTGCATGTTTTGGCCCATGCATTGCAGAGCTGTCTCCTCCAACTTTAACACCAATGAAAATGATGTTTGATGTTGCGACTGAATTTATCTTCTCTGTTCTGGGTCAGCGAACAAAGTATTCTTGTGCCTAACAGATACAGCAAGGTTGATGTCTTGGAAAACAGTGCGCAGCTGATTAGATCAGATGGATTTTCTTCTCGGTGACTTTTGACTTACAGTACCTCCAATCCTGCTCGTTCTTGTGGAATCGAGAGAAAATTGTGCTGGTTCTAGTGAAGTGTCTCTAAGCAGATCTTACCCCTGGAGCACTGCCATGGCAACTGTCCGTCCTGAGTGGACTGAGCAGGACACTTAACAAAGGTTATCAAGTTGTTACCTTCCATTGGCAGTGCAGGAAGCGCTCGACTTTGCTGCTGGCATCCTAGTATCATTTACCTTAACTTATCCTCCCACCTCACCCAGTATTCCCACCTAACCTCTCCCAGCTTGTTTCTTTTCTTCCTCCTGCTCCCATTTCCGGTCTCCATGCCTTTTTCCTCCTCGGGGTCCGGCCACTGCTACGAGAACGGGTTTTCGAAACTCATCATTGCCCCTGTCTTTTGGAGCCAGCGGCTTCGAGACGTCAAGCCAACGAGTGGCATCTTCATTATAAAGGAAGAACGTTGAGTGACGCTAGTAAAGCAAAGCAAAATCCCTTAAGGTGTTTGCAGAGCACTGAGTCCACATTCATCGTCTAAAGGGCAGACAATGGGATTGTTTAGAAAAATTAATGCCTCTTCTTCAAAATTGAAACATATTCCTTTTTCTACTTTCTTGTTTGGCTTTCCTTTTCTATCCCTTTAAAATATATTTTTTAAAAGGGGTGCAAATTTTCCATCTGTGAGATTCAACATACAGTCCCAGTCCACCTGTTCTCGAAGATCAGGCTTCAGTCCGTCACAGCCAGGCTGAAAAGCTTGATCCCACTGACACGACCCAGACTCATTTGTCATTAACAGCTGCAATTAACTAAAAAATGTTTTTAAAAATCAGAAATCCCTAGTGTACTGCCTCCATGCGAACAGAAATGTCAAGTTAATTATTGTTATCTTCATGGTAAACGGAAGATCCTGTTTTAAAGACACAAGGCATGCTTACACATTGGGCGTGATCGTATGCAGGCTTGACAGTCCAACTTGAACATAGTTCACAAAACTGCAGGAATTTTTTTTAGATTCTGAAGATATCGACAAGGGAGAACTGAAAATGTGCATGATGAAATAAATGACTTTTTATCAGAGTTGCCATATTGCAGTTTAACAACCCAGTTATGTCCTTGCTTAATTTAGTCAACCATGACAAAGAATTTATTTAAAACAATTGTCAGAAAAATTGTTTAGAAGGGCGAACATTTCTGTAAAACAAAATCTACAGAGAGATAAGTATGATACTGGGGTTCAGTACTGTTCATTGAATGGGTTGTTTTTCTTTCATGTAATGACAGGATTACCTATATATATACAAATAATAATTTCCTAATTATCTTGTCTGTATCCTTCAACTGACATTATTTCTAAGAAAGCATTGGACCTGAAAGAACTTGATTACTGCTCCATGATAATGTAATATGATAACAGAGAAAAAGGCTATTGTTTTGTCAGGTGTAGTGGTTAGCTATCTTTATAAATACGTAAAAGAAATATGGTTGATTTCATTACATGTTAGGACATTGGGAAGTGTTAAGTGTGAGTACTGAGTGGTTAGGTTCAGGAACTTCAGAGAGAGGTCACATTGTTTCTGATACCTGAGGGCGAACAGCTCTTGCTGCTGTATATTTTACTTTTATATCACAAAAACACTTCATATTAAATTAAAGAAATTCCCAAATTTATAAATACGATATTTTTGAGCCATAGTTGTAATTAAGCAACAGTGGGGACTTTAAGCACATACAGTATACTTTAACCACTTAAACTTAAAATGCATTATAACTCAAAAACCAACTCAGAACCAAAGGATTTTTATATTTATAACCATTGACGTTTTAACAAATGGGTGTTCAGATCTTGTGCAATCATGGAACAGGAAGTTTACACCCACAAAGATTTGAAATGCATAACATACTGTACAATTATATAGGAATCAACTTACATTGGATTTACACTTCAAACTAATAATATGGTCACTCTTCCCATTTGAATAGAATGTGTATTCCTTAACAACACCTTGTCAAAAGTACTAGAATCCAGAACAATAAGAAAAATCAATGATGTCATTACCAAAGCTTACCAAAATAAGATAGAGGGGTTTTAACATAATTGCTCCAGATGCTCCTGTTGTCCATTGTTGTCCACTATTAATGCTCTGTGGCAGTGGTGATGCACATAAAGGTGTCCATGGGCTGACAAAAGTGTGTCAGCCAACATCTGGAAATGCTGCAGTCTGTGACTTCTGCAACTATTCAACACTATTAAATGGAGAAATAATATATGTAACACACCAAAGCACTCTAAAACAATTAAATAAAACACAATTGCAAATTGCAAAACACAATTTTACCACAGTTCTATTGTTTATAAAAAATACCAAATGTACAATGATATTTTCAGTGATTCTCAATGAAATTCTAACGTGCAAAGCACAGGCTTAAAGCATTGCACCTTTCTGCCTTTGTCAGTGGGATTGTATTTTAAAATTCAAACTCTGTTACAGTACACCCATGTGATAGCAGTTTCTACATCTGGGCTGCTAGCTCACCACAGGTCGTTGGATTGTGAAGCCTGTGCTCTGTAGAATCATTTAAAAAGAGCCAATTGATGCTGTCACTTTGTTTCCCATGTTTTTCAGTGCAGTGAAGTTGAAGTGAAGCTGAACTTTAAGTTGTGAGTGTCTGACGACATTTGTGTTGTTGAAGTGGACTAAAACCTGATATACTGTAGATGTGTAGATATGCCGGGTCCTGTCCAAAACCAAACACCTGTTGGCCTTTCAGAAACTCGTTTTTCTTAACACTATACACAGCTTCCATTTTTCTCCTCTTTCATTAAAGCACATTATTGCTGCTTTCACCTCTTATTTTGACTGTTTTTCTGAGATATGTATTTCTCCCTAAATTCTTGAGTAGAATTTGCGGCAGGGATCAGGAAACAAGGCTCCTTTCCTGGGCTCCATTAAAAAGAGAAGGTGGTAAATTAAAAAAAGTCGAATTGCTGAGTCCCATGATATGTGGAATTTGTCATTCGGCTAAGGTGAAACCCCACCTATTAGCAAGGGTCGAGGTGCGCACAGATAAAGATTTTCTGTTGTACTGTGTCAAAAAATCAATAGCTCGGGAGTGATCTTCTCATTTGATATCAACAATGGTCTTTTTAAAAATCAATTAGCGGAGATAGAGGGAGGGGAGGGGGAGTGGGCAAGGGGATGCCAAGGATTGTATAACAGGGAGCTTAATTCATGAGTCTGTAGTCAGGCATCTCCCAGAGTGCGAGATCTGAAGACAGAAGAGATCTATTTTACATAGAACCGCTGGTGGAAAAACTCGAGCTGCACTGCTTCGTTTGCATGTAATACAACTGGGATAATAAAAAAACTCTTTGCATGACTGAAGCGATCAGTGCAGTTTCATTATTGCGTATTGCTCAATAAGCATAACAGTTGCTCAATTATGCAATGTTGTTCCCCAATATGTAGTTCTATCAGGATGCTTTATTTTGGTATGGTATGTGTGCTTCAGGGGGCTTCTGTTTTTTTAGTTTCATTTATAATGACACCTAGTGGCTGGGTGAGGTAATAATGATGGAAACTTTCAAAGTCAGGGTCACAGGAGTGGAAAATCAATAAGTTGTTTACAGTTATTAAAATGGTTTTTAGCCTCTTGTGGGAAATGCTCGAGACGGATTTCACAAAGGAGAATTGCCTGGGTCAAGCTTGACTAACAGGAATTAAAATAGAAATTTAAACTATAGGTTTTTGAAGATTTTTTGCTTATATTAGCCTTTTCAATATGACTGATTCTGAACTATAAGTGCATTAGATCAGTTTGTTGAGATTATTATTTCTTTTTGCGTGTTAAATGTTCTTTTTTCCTCCGTATTTTTTTAATTTTAAAATGCAAATATTTTACATTTTCTAAAATACATACTATGCCCCATTGTTTCCAAAACATTTCCACTGGAGAGTCATTTTAAATTTGAGGTACCATTGTCACAGATCATCAGCTTTTAGCATCATTGTCATTGAAGTCTATACAGGATAGAGGAAGGTTATTCAGCTCCTGGTTTTTAGAAATGCAAAACTTGACATCAAGGAAGCAAAGTTTGTCTTCGATCTTCTGTTTGTTTTTTTGATTGCACATACTGTACAGGAAAGCTTTGTTTGTTTTGCTAATACAAGATGGCTGGAGGCTAAAGTCTAAACACTATTGATAGATCTCAAGTTTCAAATGAGCGGCATGTTTTGATTCAGATATCCGTTCTTGTGTACAGTGGTCCAATCTTCTGTTTTCTAAGTGGGTTTGATTTTAAGACTGCATTAATCTTTACAGCTAATAAACCTCATTGTAGTCTGCTCCATGGATTGTATCAGAATAATGCAATTTAATTTAAAGGTTTTAGAAAAGAGCTCGCACAAATCAGTTTTGGAAAGTTTAAAGCTTAAATGAACGCTGCTCCAGAAATTGGATTTTGTGTTGTTTTTTTACAAGGAGACTCACCAGATTTTTTCAGTGTCTCCCTGTGCCCCGTTTGATCGGAAACAGTTGGAAGTTGTGAATGAATGACAATGTACAAATCACCCTTTAAGCATCCATCGCTGGAGATGTCTCATGGTCCGTCTTGTGCGTGTCCCCTGCTTCGGTGCAGACTTTGGTTGGGATTTGCTTTATGCTTCAGGATGCAAAGCATGATTCAGTATTTCCTTCCAGGGCTTAAAGGAAAAAAGGTTTTATTTTTAAGTGGATTACACATTTTTCTTTATTTTAATACATTTCTTTCAGATCAGGACTTAAGAATGCTCACTCAAAATCTGCAGGCTGGCAAAATGTTTGAGTAGGTACTGCCTTTAGCAGCAGTGCAGTGGCAGTGCTGCTTGTGATAAGGATTTGTGGATGTATTTTCAAAATTACTGCATGAACCTCACGTGGCCTGATGAGCTTAGCAGCAGGTAAAGCAAAATATCCATGTGTCAGATGAATTTGTATTCAATTTATTTGATTTCAGCTTTTTTTCTGTTATAAATAGGGGTGGCATAAGCTGTAGGGTTGAGTGTCTGCAGGAGACACCCTTGAGTGAGATGTATTGCCCCTAGTCTAACAGGACCAGCACTGCTGGAGGTAATCCCTGCAATGGCCTGGTGTCCCATCCCTGGTGGGGGGGTCTCTAGTGCACTTAACTCTGCAGAAAGCAGGAAGAGCTCTGGCTCAGTGAGCTGCAGTGGCTCTGGTCTGGATTTTACCTGTTTGTCAAAAATAGACACTGGCTGTTGGACTGGTTTGTCTGCACTCTGTTTAAACTCTTTCTCTTCCTTGAGACACCTAACCCTCTTCAGGGCTAGTTTGTGCTGAACACCTTGAATTCATCTTTTTTCTTCAGAGATGATGTTAACGTTTAAATGCATGGAAGTACAAGTATGTTTCAGTCTCAATGCCTGCTTTCAGATTCTTTTTTTTGTTCTGACTTTCAGCATTTTACATAGTTCAATAAAAGGTTCAACCAGTTAAATTGAGGCTGTGGCTGCCCTACATACAAGTCTGCATCACAAAGCTCTCTACGTATAGGCTGAGACCTGACTGTATACAGAGAGGGGTGACATTGTATACTAGCAGCTGCACTAAATGACAGATCAGGGGCAGACGTGAGAAGTCCCTTCATCTAGAGTGGAATTCAAGTAATACCTATTACGAATGGCATTCTTTAATCACCAAGGAGTGTAGGACCTTGGTTTTATGCAGAATCTAGCAATGTGGGTTTTAAGTGCCACATTCCTGTTCAGTTAGGATCCGATTAAGACCTGGGAACCAGTCGGTTTGACTTTTTTATCCAGTTAATTAGTTTGATTATGTCATTGAAGTCTAGGATCGACTGAAAAGTAGGAACAAATGTGTCACTCCAGAACTGGAGTAGCCTACTCCTAGTTTCATGAAGGCACTGCATCAGCACAGCTGCCCCGGTCACTGTTCTCAGACACTCGGTCCAGAGGAAAGAGCTCCTCCCTTTGCTCCACCACCTCCATTCACAGTAGCATCCTAATATTCCGTCAGAGCTCTCTCACCCCTGTCCTGAGCAGGCACAGCCTTGGTTACCTGCTAAGATCAGACGAGATGCAAATTGTCCATATCTCTTTAGTCCCATGATAGACTAGTGTCCTGTACAGGAGGGGAGTCATTGGCTTTCACATCCTGCCTTGCGCCCAAGGCTTCTGGGATAGGCTCTTACTTGCTGCAGCTCTCATGAGGATAAGCAGCTTCCTGATAATGGATGTATAGTACTATTAACCCTTCAGAGAAAAGGTCTTTGTAGATGTGGTTGAAAGAAATATTCCCTGATGCCATTTTGAATGAAACCCAGACTCAAAGAACTAAAACCTGCCTTGATTTTCTACACAAACTGGCAAAAAGGAGGACAGCACTGCCTTTTTTTTTCTTGATCCTACTTAATCTCCTCGGCTGGTAATTACATTAGTCATTCCATTAATGATAGAGAGATTACTTTATTGTCTTAAGTTGTAAAATCGACAGCTGCTGAGTAACTAGACCCCAAATGATTCATCGCTGCAATGCTATTGATAAGGGTGCTGGGCATTGTTACTTTCCATGGAGGGAAAGGAAAATTATAAGAGATTATAAATGTTACAGGGCAAGCGGCTGATAAAAAAACACTCTACACAATTTACAACACTGAAATGAAGCTGGTCTTTAAACTCCTTTTTTAATTTGGCAACTATTAACAGAGCCCACTATCATATTCGAGATGTGATTACTGCAACAGGTTACATTGAAGGCAACTGGATTGCTTCAGGTAGTCAAGCTGCATTTGATGGATTTAGTCTGTGTGATGGGAGCTTCAGATTTGGGTTTAGGAATGTTTGTTTAAAAAACAGTACTTTTAGGGCTTGTCATTAACGTGAAGGATAATAGTTTCAAGTTTGAAAGGCAAGCTGAAATAGTGTTTCGTTTCTTTGGCCATGTGCTGACAATGAACAGGTGCTGTATAAATAACTGCACCCAGAGATACAGAAACCAGTTATCCATGCTGTTTTAAAACCCATGAATATGAACTTCCAAAGGCTGTTTTTGAGACACTGCCCTCAGATCTGTGGGTCTGTTTCTTGTCTTGCTATCTTAAAATCATTACAAAGTTGGCTTATCATCGTTACTCCTGTCTCATTTGGTGCACTCAAAAGAAACATTTGTTACAAAATAGCCTCTATCTGTCCTCTTGGAAAGTTAGGGATTTATGATTACAGCTAATATGTTATCTCCAGTGTGGTGTCTTGACTCCCCTCAAGAAGACCTGACTAAGAACTGCAACTGAAAATGGCTGAAAAAAAATTGCTGGTCAAACCTAAGGCCTGTTTGATGGCCTGCCTGCAGTCTTTAGTCTTCACTTAGCTCTGTCCTGGGGACCGTCCTATCCTCTTAAGTTACCCGTCCTTTGTGGTGAGTACCAGCCAAATCTGAATAAGAAACCAAAGACCAATCCAGGTGCTAAAGGCCAAATACAATGAAGAGAGAACAGGGCTATAAATTATTTGGGACCTACAAATAGATTGGGCAGGCATTCAAAGGAACAGCACCTTGATTTCATCCTTCAAGGCAATTAACTGGATGAATAAGCATTCTGTTCATATTCTTTATTTGATGTAGCACCTGTATCATGGCACATCAGGGGAACTGGTGACCTCTTGGAAAATGTTTACACAGAAAATGTAGCCCTTGTGGGATTAAGAACATGGCTTCTCCTTTAATTTCATTTCAAGGCAACAGAAATTGGTATGCAACTCCAGTCACTGGGAGCCAAATCCAGCCAGCGTTTTAGGTCTCCTTCGATGATCAGCAGCTCAAGTCCTTTGAAAAGTGTTAAACCAGTTCCGTTAACCAAATGATGAGATGAACTTTGCTGTTAATAATGAAAACCTGCAGGAACTCTCCAGGACTGACGTTCGGCACCACTGACTAGAAGCATGGATGATCCTTTTCACATAATCTGCAGTGCAGCTTCCTACAGTATGTTCATTTGTTTTATAATCTCATCATGAATCCCTAACTGTGCTCATCCAGTTCTCCTGTGCTCCCTTGCTGGAATCAGAGAAGTTAAGAAAAGTGTGCTGTGTGTGTTTTGGGCAGGGGGAGTTTATATGCACAGTATGTATTTGGAAAATAGACCAGACTGTTGTTTTGGGCTGATGAATCATATATCCAGATGTACAGTCATCCCCCCCCCCCGTTTTCTAGCTTATCAAACACAAATACACTGATACTTTGCACAACTTGGTTAATAATCGTGGAGACAGAAATAATTCCAGTGATCCCAGATCATGTGACCAAAGAGAACCAATGTCCTGAGTTTGTTAGTGTGGGGAGTTAGATGGTGAGATTAGATAAAAGAATTGTATTAGTATGTGGTGGTGATACAGAGCCCCCGATGGAGTGATGGAGGCAGTGAACTTTGTTCCCTCTGATAATGAATTGTACTTTTCAAAACCATTAGCAAAGAAAAAAAGGTGTCTTTCCTTTCCATATCCTTCTTTGAAAACAGGAACTTCACTGAAGGCGACACATAATATCACCGAAGGCCTCCTTTTTCTTCTTTTGGAAAGAGCCTGGTTAACATCAGTGCAGGAAACAAAAGTTCACCCCAGCTTGCTTAGTTTAAATGTTGTGACAAAATGTCCATTTTATTGTTAGATGTTTGATCTAGAAATGGTAGGTGGGTTTGTTTTCATTTCCTCAGATATGTGTCATTGCTGTCAAGAAAAGGTCAGAATGTATGGTGGTTCCTAATTTACCGGTTGATTTCTAGTAGCAACATATACACAATCTTGACGACTGCGGTTGATACAATATTTTTGCCATTTTTGTCAAATATTAATGTATAATCTGGATCATAACCTTTGTGATCTTAGCACACGGTGTGTTTGTGCTCATGTCGATGTTGGCATTCATTTCTTGAGCCCACCTGAAAAGGGGCACTCCCTCTGTTTAGATTAGTAGAATGAGCTAACGGCTGATTAAAGTTAGCAGTTACAGTTTCACATTTTTCACGTATCTTTTATCCTCTTCTCATTCATTTGGAATGGTGCTTATCAGCTGACTTTTGATAGACCCACTCCTCCGTCAGTGAGAGAATCTGCATTCCACCATAAAAAGTCCTGAGTAGATTAGCAGCCCCACTTGGCCATCGAAGCCCCCAGTCCTGTACATGTCCTTCTTAATAGCGTAGTGTCTGGGCTCCTCTGTCCAGCTATACTGTTACAACTGAAATGAAATAAGAGACCTAAAAAGTTTTGCATTGTTTTAAATGTCAGTATCCCACTGCTGTGTTAAGCAGAATGACCTTTTTTATTCAGGAACATACGGGAGTTGCACTGAGTTCAGTCATGAATACAAGGTTAACCCAGATGTGGTCAAAATGTGTTGAGTAATTTTAAATGGTACATTTTTGGTTGCTATGAAATATAGTGTTATATGTTTCCAAGGAAGATGTAATGGGGAGATGCAATTCAGCATGAGTTGTATGGAAAATGATCGAGCTGTATAACATAAACAGCAACAAATGAGAACTGTATTATTCTCACTGTATTATTCAACAATCTGACTACTTAACCCTCACTACAATCAAAAGAGATTCTTTCTGTCTGAAGGGAAATAGGCATCACATGATCACATCATGTACTTATCCAACATTGGGCCGTAAGCAAAAAGTAATGTTACAGCCTTTTTCCAAAACTAACTGGGTTTAATAAAACATGGTTTAATACTGACTATTCATACCTTCACTGAGGTTTATAAGAACCCTCCCTTACCTTACTTTTAACTTTGAACTTTTTTGTTCATCTGCAAATCATGTAA
Source organism: Lepisosteus oculatus (assembly GCF_040954835.1). Lineage (NCBI taxonomy): Eukaryota > Metazoa > Chordata > Actinopteri > Semionotiformes > Lepisosteidae > Lepisosteus > Lepisosteus oculatus. Next base: position 13,938,670 of record NC_090715.1, read on the forward strand.
AACCAAATGAAAGAAGAAAATGTGGCATATTCATGCCTGAAACTCTCTTTTGCCCTTTAAGTGTTGTGCTGGTTGTTTCTTGGAATGGGATATGTGCTTACATTACGTTTATGCTATTTAGGTTTAAGAACTGGCTCATGTAGTTCTGTTCCTCTTTTGGATCTGGAAATGCATGAATCAAGCCGCAGAGTATCTTTTGTGAGCTCATCTCCAAAAGATCATCTTGAACTAAAGGGAATGATGGTGGTATACACCCTTAGGCTGATTAATGGTCACCTTCCAGATGCACAAAACCACTGCATAAAATGCAGCTGTTCCTGGATGTAATATTCCTCTTGGATGAATCAGTTTCAGTAGCTTTTCTATAAAATAAAGAACAATTCCACACCAGTTCATCAATGTGAAGAACATTTTTTTTTGTAATTTGTTTTACAGATGAACATTACAGAGAATTGCAGTGGCCCATTGCAAAGGAATTGACATTCAGATGGAAATAAGTAAATAACCATTGCTTGTGTCTAGAGCACATTTGCTTGATAGTCTTGGTCAAAATGGTGGCATGTCATAATACTGGACTCCTTGAAACTGGAAGCCATATATTTGTTAAAAGAAATTCCATTGTTTCATTAGATATTTTTTGCAGTGGTTCCTAGTAGATCCGTGCCATTTCTTAGCAAAGAGAATGGTTTGAATTTGAAAGACTAAAAAGGGAAAGGTATACGTTATATCTGTCTTGGGGCACAGCGTACAGTTTTTAACCTGAGATTCTGTTCTGCCTTCCCTCTCTTTCTTTGTCTCTCAGAGTTGGCTGGGAAAGTCCGTTTATCTGAGGCTGCCTTGTTTTTCTCTGTTGGGGATTGATACACTGAAGATAGATGAGTGTTTTGACATGGAGAGTGCTAGACAAACAGCCTTATCTGCACACTTCTTTATCCTGACCCCCTGAACAAGATGCTGAAAACCACAGTCTTTTTTAGGGTGGAGGTGGTGTGTGTGTGTGTGTGGGGGGGGGGATTCTGAATCTTCTGCAGACAAAAGAAAAGGGAGTGCTTTTCATTTCGCTTATAAATATATTGTCCCTCTCAAGACTCGTCATGAACAACATAACGGGATTCTGGGAAATTTGATTGTAAGAACTTTCTGGCCATGCTCTGATACGCAAATTGCAAGTTTGTTTTACAAACATTTTTCAGTGGCAGCAAATGATTGAGACCTAGAAAAAGTTTGCGTAACTTCTTATCCAAATAATTTGTTCTGTTATTTTATAAGTAATTAAAAATATCAAATGTGGACTCTGCTCTAGATGAGGAAATAAGAACATAAACTTAAGATTGGCCAGATGGCCTCTTTTCTTATCGTGCCTGTCTGGCTGCTAGCAGCGAACTGATCTTATCCAGCTGTTCCTTGAAGGAAGTCAAGGTACCAGCTTCAACAGCATGACTGTGCGGCTTGTCCCAGACACCGACAGTCCTTTGTGCTTGCTGTTTTCAGATTTGCAAGCACTTCCCAATAGTTAGTTAGTGCTCGAGTTGTCTGGTTTGTGTTTCATAGCAGATCTTGAAGAATTTCATTGAGTGGGATGAGAATTTCATCAATACCTCTGAGGATTTCGAACAATTGAATCAGGTTCTTCACAATCCAACCTAAAGAGATTATATTTTTAGCTGGAGATTTGAACTTGGAGGTGTAAGACATTACTTTAAACTGTGGAATAAACCTAGTGAATCTTGTTTGGATTAATTCCAGAAGAACAGTATGTATTATGGCAACGTAGGAACCACAAATTGTACAAATTATTCTAAATGAGATTTCATGAAATCATTCTGTTCTTACAGTATAAAGTGTCTTGGAATTAACTGTTGTTAACTGCACAAAGAGTCTTTAATAACTTAATGAGTGTTGTTGGATCCCATATTTGTTGTGTATAAAGACTGAACATAAATAAGAGTTGTGTTACTGGTCTGTAAATAATACCATTTTACACAACTGGTAAGATACCATCACACCCTAGAGATTTGTTTTACATTCTTCTAAGACCTGCAGCACTTCTGCCTGTTCTATGCTGATATTATTCATTACAGAGTTCTGTCTGTCTTTAACCTGCGCTATTTTGTATTGTTATTATCTCCTGTGAGACTTGTCCTAAACAATCCAAAACCATTCATCTGCTGTTGTAGTACTGAAAATAACTGCTATCGCTTTAGTCTCCATTGCCATGTTTGTTTATATCACTCTCCCAGAATCTTTCTGATAACTTTTTTGACCTGTGCTTGTGTTTCTGTGATCTTCAGCTCCACCTTGTTCTTCTCCACTTGCTCCATAAAGTGGTTCCTCTTATAATGTAGTAATGGATTTAGTCAACCTTTGCCAATTCCTTCTGGGATGGACTTGTCCTTTAAAGTGCTGCCATTGATTCGCTGTTGATTCTATACTCAGTCTTATCATTTTTGATTACATTCGTATTTAATCGCCTCTTAGAAACAGAAGAGGAGAGGTTAATGCATTATTTTGTCTTTGAATTATAATAATCTGGGAATTCACACCTTGACCTAGCTGTTAAACAGGGTTTATGACAAAGACACAAAACTATCCTGCTAATGTCCATACTAAAAAAAGAGAAAACGTCTTTGCTGCAACACTGTGTGGCTCTCCTTTGTGATTCAGATCGAGCAGATCAGTTTGCACTTGCACTTTTCCCCCCTGAGTTTAGGGAGTCTGTCATTATTTTAGTAAATATGTTCAAATCAAGTGTCTCTCTTGACTGACTTACTGAGGCATCATTACATTTTATTCAGACACCGGCATTCGTTGACATATTTCCTGCTTAATCTCTTGTAGAAATAATCAAAAGTTGTACTCTTTTGTTTTCTTTACTATAGAAAACCAAGATGCCCTGGTTTCAGCACAGTGGTCACTTAAAAACCAAACCCCCTCTAGTGGCATGGAGTGAATTTTGCAGACTGGTGGTGGTCAGTTTCAAAGTGCTGTGGAAAAGCTTTCAGAAACATTTTCTTTAGTGTCGTTTGCTTAACAATTCTAAGTGTTTCACTGGAGACTTGCCACTGCGAGAGTCAGTATTGCCGTTGAACAATTTCAACAGAGGAAACCCTTTACTTTTTAGTAACCCCTGGTTATCACAGTAACGATCATCCATCCTTTTCAAAAGTCCAAGTTGTTTCATCATATACTACAATGCTAGAATCAGAAATCGCAGCAATAATGATAAAACAAACCCCTCAGGAAGTGGTTTCTGCATTAGTACTGTTTAGGTAGGACAATCTGTTTGATTTCAAATACTGTATTACACATGAAGGATGTGAATATGATAAATTTACAGTTTTTAGTTTATTTTCATAGTAATGCAAATTGGTGCAGAAGAACATGAGACTACATGGCTCTAAGGCCTTGAGGTGTCTACTTGTGTTATTTGGAGAAGGGTGACTTTTTTCCCCCTTTACAGAATTATTGAGCGCCAATGTTCTGGTATTTTAATACATGGAAATTGTCTTCTTCTACAATATCAATTTTCATGTGAAGAGTACAAGACAGTCGTGTAAGTGTAAGCATAGGTGTTGCAATGTCAAATATCTATTTAAAGTGGAAGATTACACACTGTAACTGTGTCACTGGACTTCATGTGAATTCATGTGTTAGCTACTGTATAGGAACTTCTAGGGGGACTTAAGGGAATGTGTCTAATAAGTAGTAAGTATATGACTTAAGGCTCCTTTTGCAGTTGTACTATACGAGTTCAGAGTTAACTATGGCAGCTCCCAGTAGATACAGTCAGCGAAGCTTTGAAAAAACGGTGTAATAATATCTATAAATGGGAGTGTGTAAGTGTATTTTGTTTTATTTAATCCTGATATTACTCAGCTTGCCAAGTATTGCTTTGAAAAATGTTATGCCTTTTGTAGACATTGTTACAGAAGAGGTTTGCTTCTTAGCAGTGCAAGTTTTGCCGCTGTGTTTGATCCCAGAAATAATGCTGGCTGGATCTCAAGGAGATAATGTTCTGTGTTTGTGCAGATGAGCTGGAGCTGTGCGTTGCCGATGGAGACGCTAAAGTCCGGGCTAGACAGAGACTTCTGATCGACACCGTCTGGGGACCGTACAGAGGGAAGATTCAACAGGAAGACGCCACTGAGGAACAGGCCAGAGAGGTGAGAGGAAACTCGAGCTGGTGAATGAAATCATTTTGAAGCCCCTTTTTCTAATGCGCTCTGAACATCCTTCATTCAGCTGTTCAAAGCAGTGCTATCGTTCTGAAACATCTTACTGGACATTGTTTTGTCTGTTCATCAAGGCATTTCAAGGAAAAGCAAGACCCTGCTTTGAATAAGAACTATTCAAGGAGAGAAAAACGTACTTTTATTATTGAAATTTGGTAAATAAAATTCAGAACTTGGCAGTAAGGATGTTGTAGCTCCCTGAGAGTTCTCTCCTCTGAGGACAGATTCATTTTTCTCCCTACAATGTCTTTCAAATTCCTCGAAGGAAGATTTATTTTCAGATATATTATTCAGGTTTAAAATCACCATGGACTGTGATTGTGTCTATGGAGCTACTAACTGCTCATCCTAAGTGAAGCTAATTCACTTATTTTAATTGATGATGTGTTATAACTAATAATTCATTTTACAGCATGATAATGTCCCAAAACATGACAAAACAAGGTGTTTGCTGGGAGAAGAGAAGTGGAAGTTCGTAGACTGATCAAGTCAGTCTCCAGATTTAAATTCGATTGTATGTGGATTTAAAATTTGAAGCACTGGCATAGATTCGAATTGACTGAAGTGAGGCACTTATATGTTAAGTGTTTTGTGAGGTTAATGGATTGCAAACCCCATGTGGTTATTGTTCTGAAATGTGCTTCCCATACTTAGGATCACTTGAAATCACGGGGTCGAATTAAAATGAGATAAAACATGTTAATTTATTAGATATTTTATTACCCTTATCATTTGGATTAATCTTATGATCACTTTTACAGATTTCTTGATAGTAAAACAAATTAAAAACTTTGGCTTTGCTGTCCCAGTACCTTTGGAAGGCGCAAAAGATGTGGTCAGATTGATTGTTCTTCAGATAAACTGGCTCAAATTAAGAGGCAAACTCGCACAGAATGGAGTTGCAATGCATCGTTTGCATTTAGTTTTATCAGGAGCACCTGTCTCTTCACTGCCTTGTGTTTAATACTTAGGTGGAGCAGATCTTCATCCCAGTCCACTTTGCCATTTTCCTTTTCTGATGATTTAAACTGGCTCCTCCAGTTAGCTTCTGGCAAATCATGCAGTGCTCCTGCAATCACAAACGAGACGCATTCAGAACTCGTTAGAGCTCAATCGTAAATTATCCGATTAATCTCATTCTCTCGAGGAGAGACGCATAGCCAGTGCTACTGACTTTTGAAGCTTTGTTTCGTTTTTGTTTTTGTCACGTCCTGCTCTTGACAGTCTTCCATATTCCTGGTTTTTAAATGGATGTCTTAGTGTTGGCTCTGAAAAATTTTCACCGCTTTCACAGATTAAAATGTATGTTGTGACTTTTTATTTGGCGTTCCATGGTCTGAAAAGTTCCGAAATGCTGCTGGTTTTGTTTCTTGGTGCGTCTTTTTCAAGCAAGCGTACACCATCTTATCTGTTAAAAATGTGACCTCTGATTAACCCTTACCTCCCTCCAGCCCACCCTCCCCCTTCTTTTTATCTCTCCCTGGCGCCATCCTTCTGGACAAGAGTCCAGAATGATTGATTTCTCGTTGATAGTCGCTCATTTCTAAGATTTCATTTATTATCAGAATTCTTCCCTCCCATCCTCTCTCTCTCTCCCCCTAATGCTCATGTTCAGGCAAAGGTTCTTATCATTTTGGCTTTGTTGATGATTTCCAGTTTGGCCCAGCCTCTTTCCCCGCTATCTTGGAGCTGAATAACTGAGGAAGGGCTCTGAGTATTAGCTAGAGATAGCAGCTGATGACATGTTCCAATAGGATCTACATGGCTGTGGCATCCATTCAGAGAAGTCTACAGTCCCAGGCCTGGTCAGTCTGGGGCTGACAAGAGAAAACCACTGCAGGGGGTTGTTTTGTTTCTGTGAATAATGATGAGGCATTTATGACTATGTAATTCAGGTTAGAAAGAAGGGAATGTCATTTGTTCCATCTTACTGTATTTGTTTGATTGCCTTAGCTGCCTATTGATCCAAGAATCTAAGTGCATCTAATTTTGTATGTGTCCCAAGTGTGTGTTTCATTGTTGGAGTGGTTCTTTTCATAGACTTTGGATCACGTTTTGGTTTCCACCAACCCTGTTAGCGCAGAGCTAAAGAGATTTCATCCAGCAGTGAACTGAAGTGTTCAGTAGTTTATCAGGGGGCAAGTAGATTTATAACTGAGAACAGGAAGCACTTCTTTACACAAAGAATCGAGGACTGCAGAACAAGTTACTCAGCTGTATAATCGGCGCTGCTACTTCAGGTTCCTTTGAGTAACAGTAGGATGGGATCCTCAGATTAGAGTAAGCTGCTCAAAACCAAAACAAGCTAGATGGGCCAACAGTTTCCTCTTCATTTGTAACCTTTTAAAGTTATGTTCAGGAATAGCTTGCTCTATTACTCGGGAGCTTGCATTGGCTTTTGGTTTTCATTCAGCCTGAGCGTGTAGTAATTCAAAGTCAATTGCATTTCTTTTCTTTTCTGCATTTGTCCAAAATATTCATTTAGTTTTATATTTAATGGAACCCACCGTATACTGGCATACAGAATCAACGCAAGCCTACAGAAGTGCACACCAATTTGATCTGCTGCATTTCCTAAAATACCTGTACCCCTGTAGTGTATTGCTGTTGTGTGGCTAGATAACAGTTACACCTGTTTCTCTGTTTTCTTCTAACTTGAGTACACAGAGCTGTTGCCATTGTGTTCATGAGAGATTTATATTAATTTTTTGTCAGTCTATTTGTCAGTAAAGCTCTTGTCCTGTAATTGCACACAGATGTCTGGGCTGACGGTCTTGGAGTGGAGAGTTAAGCAAAATTCCACATCAGTGTGCAAACGGGCTGTAAGATTTGAATTTATTTAGTTTCGACAGGGGACAGGATAGAGGAGAGCTAGATGGAGATTTATAAATCTTCAAAGGGCAGAAGAAAACCATAAAACTCCAATTAGTGCGTCAAACAAAGTGGTGTCAGAGGGATTATAGGACATCTTGCTTACTGAATAGATGAAGCTGATGCAGAACTGGAGAGACATTTTACATTTTCCAACCTTTTTGTTAAATATCTGCTGCTGCCATATTAATGTAATGGTGTATGTTTAACAGCAAAAGATAAAGTACTTCTGGATTCTGGATTGTTCTTCTGGATTGTTCTTTCCAGCTGTTTCTTCCTCAGCTTGTTGTAAACTTATGCATTTCCAAGCACAGGTGGTATTGTATTTAGGAAGTGTAGTGTACAAAAAAGACTGACATTCAGAGAGGAAGAGGCGAGTAAACACAAATCCACTTTTTGGGATTTAGTGATATCCCATTTGAATTCAGTCAATAGCTTCTGGCATATTTACTTCCATGATTTATGTTCAACAATGGTTCAGACAATGATCTGGCATCATTCCATTCTGTTGGTGGCAGACTCCAAGCAAAGCCAGCATGTAAAGCATTTTATGAACAAATTTGCATCTATTTGGCCCGTAAAGATCTGCTATCGGTTTAATACTAGGCTGCACTAACGCTCAACAAGGCCCACTCCCTGTGGTAATATGCACTTTCACTTAAGCAGAGAATCTGAAAGGATATCAAAACAAGTTAGAGCACTAAACGGTTCATTTACAAATGAGTCCCAGTGCAGTATTTGCACTCTTGAAGATGCTGCAGTTTGCCAGTGAATCAGAGTGTTAAAACCTTGGGTCTGTGCTCATCCGGAGCAGCTGGGTTTCATAAATGGTTTCCCTCATGTGATGTGTCCCAAAGGTCGCGATAAGCCCTAAAGCCCTACCTCCAGAACCACACTTTTGCAACGTGGAGCAGGTGTGGACTTAAGGTGCGAGAGCTTTCAAGGTTGCGCTGTTACCAAAAGAGTCTTAGGACACGCTTGGGAGGCATCACTTGCCGGTCACGGCCAACTTCCAGACTGAATATGATCTCACCTGTCCCGACACAAAAGAAGTACACAAAGGACAGTACGTGTTCATTCGTGTAGTACGGGCTCGACTCAAAACAGGTGAACTAAACTAAATAAGGAAAACTTGGCAATAGCACTCTGTTAATTCAAAGCTTTGTACTATTAAAAGCATTGTCTTTCCGTGTACAAAATGCACCGTACTGTAAACAACTCTTCAAAAGTCAAAATGCTGTAGTCAGTTAACAAAATAATATTAATAGCTTTACCTCAACACTTCAGACCTAGAGTACATATGAATCTAAAGTAGCCTAATTGTTTTTACGTGAAACTCTAAAAAAGTTCAATTTTACTTCAACTTCAATATTTTCTTCTCCATGGCAGCTTCACTCCGATGTGATAGGTTACAACATGAAATGTCACCTTTCCGCGAGGAATGTGGGTTATAACCTTCAGAACTCTAGTCTGATGCGGACTTGTTAGAAGGGTGCAGTAAGGGCTGCTTGGGGTGCTGTGAAACACAATTTAGAAGTGGGACACCCCAAGGCCTTCATATGATTGCAATTTTGCAAGTATGGCTTTTGGGACATGGTCATTGTACGCACCTGTCCGGCTGTGCTTGGAAGGATAATATCTGAAGATATTCCGTCACATGACTTTCTCTTATACAGATTAGTAGGTCAAAACTCTGGAAGTGTTCTCATTTTTTGTTACTTCAAAACAATACATTTATCAAGATCTGAAAAATATTTTTAGTTACTTCTCTGCAGACCTAAAAATCGTTTAGAACTAAAACATTTTCCTGCAATTTCATGTTATGTTCACCATATTATAGTTACTGTTTGCTTTCAGGTTGAGTGTATAGGCCAGTCTGTAAACTGCTTAGTGATATCTTTTCTTTTCAAGTAGAAACATAATTTGTTTTTTAATTTGATAGAGTTACATATAGAATTCCAAGGAAAGGCAGGTTGCTGATCTCCGTGGTGGTTGTGTATATTATTATTACAAACTTAGTTTTGAAACCATCTCTTAGTTGTCATCGTACAGTTATGGAAATGTCACCATTTGCATGGTTTAAGATTCTGCAGTTGCCCCTGTGGTGACTTATCTATTCTGAGCAATTCTTTTCTTGTATTATTAAATGAACCAGTAAAATTGGTGCTACTGTATAAGAATTACTGGAGCTTAGTTCCAACAAAACAGTAATGTTTGACATGCAAAACTACGAAATCTAATCAGTTTATTTCTGGTTGCTCAGAAGGTTTATGAGAATCCTGGAAAGTGTTAATAGTACTTTAAGGAAGAAAAAAGAACAGGTATTATTTTTACTCATGAAATTGACAGATTTGTTTATGCCAGGCAACGTATTGTGCATTTGTACCAATTTACACTCCTGTGCATTTTACTGAAGCATCGAGTGCTTTACTCAGGGGTACAAGAACAATTCCCTGCCTGTGATTTGAACCCACAAACCCAGTTCTAAGGGTATTGAATGTGGTTATTATTCAGTGACAGTCTTCGATGAGATGAGAAGAGATGAAGAAGGCTTTCAAAACTGTTTTCACCTGTGCAGAATTTGATTTTAACCACCAAAGCAAACTGAAATTTCTTTAAATCTTAAAACGTTTTGAAAAAATATTTTTCCACCTCCACCATGGCTAAATTTAGGGTGATTTGTTTTCTTAAAATCTAGGTGTTATACATCTACCAAATCTGGATAACAATTCATGCATCAAAAGAAATACGAGAAAATGTAAGTATAAGAACATATTCAAATGGTCATTCCTCTACTTGCCCATTTTGTTTTATACTTTGTGTCATTTCCAGCGGTTGTGCTATGAATGTTACAAGACATTTTAACCACGTATCCCAGGAAAAGAAAGCAGTACAGTCATTAAAGATGCTTTGTCTTCATTAATGAACAGGTCAAGTTATATGATGTAGATGTTATTTGCAAATTGCTAACCAGCCTTGATTCCTTGAACAGCTCTGCATGGCGGGTAGAGTCTCAAGGGGTAGTGGGTCAGAGCTCTCTCAGCTCTCAAGGTAAACCAGGCTGGTGGTGTCATGGAGGCTGAGCCACCCATAAGTCAGTGTGGAGTTTATAGGAAGTCAAAACGTGATCGGCTCTGTGGGAGGGCAGGCCAGCAGCATCTTCCTGCATTTTCTCCTTTTCTTTATATGTGGGACTCTTTTTAATCTGCAAATGACTTGGCAAACAATACATAACAAAAAAATGGCAATTCTAAATATATAACATATAAGCAGCAGATTTTAAGAAAGCATCTGTGAGTGACCTCTTATAGCCGTCTGGGAGGAAGTGTGCTGGGGGTCCTGGATGAATTACAGAAAGCACTGTGTATGCTTCTCAGCTCTCCCTCATAAAGCAGAGGTCCTGCATTTTCCAGATTTTGCATTCACAGCTGGCCTGCTGAAGGGGAGTTTCCTCATATTCCAAAGTCATCCTATTGCAAATGTAATATTGTCTTCAAAACATTGCTGTTAATGGATCTTAATCTTCCTTATGCATATTAAAATATTAACATATTAATATAGCCTTTTCCTCAATTGGGTTCTATTGAAATAATATTCTCAGTGAATTGTCACGATATTGCATGTCCTCTTGTTTTTCTGCTGTGGGTGGTGTGCTGTGAGGAATACACTGTCACCCTGGTTGGTGTGTGTGACAAGGAAAGTGCCTTGGATGAGACATGCAAGTTGTATGTTGCCAATTAAGCACAATGCAGAAATGCTCTTAGACTGCTTTCACGCCTCTTGTGGAAATCCACCCTGAGGCATGGCACTAGACAGAGCTAATACCTAGTTCAAAGCTTTATCATGCATAAATGTCTTTAATCATGTTTTAGAAACAACCACAGTTTCATAATCCCTAATAATCGTAGCTGGAGAATTCTGCTGATAAACCCCACCACCCACGGTTTTTAAGTCACAGCCCTAGACGTGGTCATCAAAGGACATGTCAGGTGACTAATCTGGCAACAGCCCAGGCAGAGATAACAACTCTGTGCCATGGATAATTGTATAAGCAAAATCGGGTATTTTAAATATCCCATCGCTTTAATACTCTGTCCAGTTCAAGCAACCCATTCATTTCATCTTTCGTTCTTGTGTTTTTGATCTTGACGTTTTAGATTGTTGCATTTGGAACAAATGTGTTGGTGTTCCCTTCGCACGTTGATAGTTTGACTATATCCACCTTGACATGCTAGCTGTTTACTGTAGGTCCACAAATATACAAGAGAGAAAATTCAGTCTCTCTAAAGGTTTTGTTCACAGTAGAATGAAAGGGAAATGATGTCACGTCTGTAAGTGTTTCAGTGGCTGACTTGTGAGCTCTTCTCTCAGATTGAAGCCTTACTCTCCCATATTCAGCTGCCCTGCAGGGCCATTCCAGTTTTTCATGGCCTTTTAGAAACTCTGCGCAAGGGTGCATGTGCTTCTTTTTTTCCACGTTAGTGAAGCAAGCAGAAGAGCTCATATGCAAATACACTTAGAGGCGCATAAAGTGAAGTGTGCTGGTTTTGAAGAGATTGCGAGCAGTTTGGCAGACTTCTGTTGTGGGTGAGGAAGGGGAATACCTCTGCTGCAGATTTCAGTAAGCCGCACATAATGTAATTGGTAAACATCAAAGATGGCTATTGTTTTTATCTGCTAACCGTTCCATATGCAAAAAAAAAACACATTTCAGAAAAAAATACTCAGTGACATCTAAGTAACAAATGAGAATCAGCGTGGACTTTATAATTATAATTATAATCTGCAACATGTAAATACAGGGAATTAAAAAATATAAAAATCTCACAAGGTGAGATGGGTTTTTTAGAGTTTGAACAGAAAATACACTTTAGGACCACCTACATTTTCTGACTGAGGACAGAAGTGCTTGGTTTAGCATTCGTCTTTTGATATCTCTGTACTTCAAGGAGCAAATAACCTCAATGGCCAGAGTAGTACAAAAATTCTAAACTTTTGTAGGCCAGGCGAATGCAGAGTCAACAGGAAAACCCTCGCCCTTTTGGTTTAAGTTGCTGTTAACAATAATATGTAAAGACCACTCACAAGACCGGCCATCTTTAATTTAACAGGTGTTTGGAGGATAAGTGGTCTGATAAAGTATTACGGCTTCCCTTTGCATGTTTTCTGAATAGCTGTGATTGGCACATTTTGTACTTTTAGAATGCTTGATTCTTTTTGTTCTCCTTGTAGAGTAGCAGTAGTAGAATAGCGAAGTAGCCCTATGCGTTTTCAGATCTTGGCTCGCCCCTCTGAGCTCCACAACTGCACAGTGGGGAGAATAGAGCAGACTCTTTGACCGAGCAGTATCACAACCCCATTCCAGAGGCTCTGCTGCTGTGGGAGGAGAGGCACTGCCTGCCTGCAAGCACCTGGGAGGCTGCAAGGCTCACTGTGTCACTGACAGCTGAGAGAGTGCTAGTTGACTAGTTCCTCTCTGCCCTCCCAGCACTTGGACAGTCCCAGTCATAGTCAGCTAGTGATGTGACCCAGGATCGCAGATCTTAACCCTGTGCCTGTCTGAGCCACTCGACAAATGCCTTGATTGGTTTTGCTTCCTCTTGACCTATTCATGAGTTTTAAAAAGACCTGCATCTTTAATCCTCTTGAACATCTATGTCATACAGACTACTCAAACAGGATTTCTAATAGCATAGATAGATATAAAGAGGTCCCACTACCTTTCAGTTAAAATACTAAACTTAAACCCTTCAGTTATCTAAACTGCTTTATATTTTGCAGTTTAATGGGGGTGGGGTAATATTGAATCTTAAAGCCTAATCTCTAGCAATTCACAACGCTCTCCAGGAGTGGCTCATTTTGAAATCTCTTATCTCTTTTTTTAAGTTTTGCAGTTCTATATTTTTACATGACATTTGCATGCATCTCATCATCTTCAATAATGTTTTCTTGGAAACCCAGGCTCAGGGATATATCTGTCACCGAGGACAAGGGCACCAGCGGATGTGCAGATCGAGTTGCTGATGGTTATCGTCCAGAGGGTTTACACACTGACCTCTTTGTTAGGGACCGCGCTGGCCTCTCCCTCCCCATCAGTTGGAGATTTAAAGTGACCGTGCCTTGGCTGCTTTTTAAAGACGGACCACTTGGCAAAATTCATAGTGAATGTAGTCTCCCGAACAAAAGCTTCAAAAAAATTAGCAGGACTATACAAAAAAATACCACATAATTCTGAGGCCAAAAGGCCTGCAGTTTCCTGTAAATATCCTACAGTACTTCCTTCCTATCCTGCAGGATAGAAAAAATAAATACATTTTAGGAGACTTGTGAAAATACGTTATTCAATCAAAATTTTAGAATTGCGCATTGACTCTTAAATTGGGTATGCCTTCTTGAATAGCATAACAATTTTAAAAGCTATTCCATACTTGTTTAGTTTTGTCTCTTTGAAGCTTTTGAAAGAAATATTGCATATACTAAAAGCTTGTGATCTTTGCATGCATTCAGTTGTTTTATTTTTTAGTACTATAGTTATAAATGAGCATTCATTTTTGAAGGAGCAAAGCAGACTAGCTTTTAGGCCCTGATGATAGCAGGCATTTTGAAAAACGTTCTTCAGTCTCTTGCTTTCTCTTTTATTTACAGTGTCTTCCATGACATCAGGCCTGAGAAAATTTGTACTTGTGTAAATCATAAGTAGCACTAAGTTAAAGGATTTCTTATCATACATCACGTTAAAGCAAAGAGTTTTTTGCTTGTCAAATCAGTGTTTTTCAACTGTAATCATAATGGAGGGCTGACATCAACAGTACAGTTCACATGCTTGGATGTTCATTGGACTCTTGATTAACATGGTGCTTCTGAAGACACAGCTACTTGTTTAAATAGGGACTTGTAGTATGAGACAGCTGAATAAAATGAGGGAGATTTTGGCAGTCTTTGTTTTTGAAAGTGGCTTGAAGTGTTTAGATAAGTATTACAAGGCCTGATTCTTGAAGAGTGCAGACTGTGAGAAGACCTTATTCTGGGGTATAAACTCTTCACAGACAGAGAATTAATCCAGTTGACTTCTCCATATTTAGCAGTGAAACATTGCCAGAAAACACAAGTAGAACAACTAAGTAAAACTACATTTAAGACTAAGAACTGTCTTCAGTATTTTACACAAAGTGTTGTAGGAGTCTGGAAGAAGTCATAGGAAAAAAACAGCTTTCTCCAAGAAACAGCTGAGTGTTGTGAATGAGAAAGGGTAACTTTCTTAAATTATAGTCAGAGAGGGGTAAAATGTACTGTTTAATGTAGATTTACATTGTCCTAATTAAAACTTGATTTCACTTTCTGGAGGAAAATTAAATGATATTTCTGTGTAGACTGTTTACTGTTTTTAGTCTTTCTTTAAAGATCAAATTAAGATATTTTTTAATAAGTAAAGCCAGCAGCCATATCACCCTGCAACTCACAACTGGCAACCCACTGAAGCTCAGCAGGTGTGAGCCTGGTCAGTACCTGGAAGGGAGACCTCCAGGGAAAAACTAAGGTTGCTGCTGGAAGAGGTGTTAGTGGAACTAGCAGCAACCTTAGTTTTTCCCTGGACTAGCTGCCAAACAGCCTAGATGGGTGAAGGTCCTCCTCTTAATTTCTAACCATTCTTATGTTCTAATTCATTGTTAGTGGAGTAGACAGTCTGCACACTGGGTGAATAATGGCCATTGTCTTTCACAAGCCTGAGTGCCTTAACTCCTCCCTACCGATAATAATGGGCTCCAAGTTGTACAGTACCAGCGATTTACCAGACCGATCATTCTTTACATACTGCCTGAATATGGCCAGAATACCATTTAGAATGAAAAGACTGCATGTAAAGTTGGTCACGTGTCATTCTTTTGAGGTTTGTGAGAGTCTTTTCCGTTAGCTCTACTTTAACATAAAAGCATTGTAATTACTTTTACCTGCAAGTGCCTGAAAAATTAAAAGTCATAAAAGTGAATTTATGTATTTATGTGAAGTCTGTGAAGCACACTCATACGTATGAGACTTTAAATTAAAATACAAGGAGCACTAGGGTAAGTATTCATCACATAATTTATCTCCGTAGGCACATTTATCTATGCTGACATAAAAATGACACCATTTCTGACCTCTGTTAAGTGCATATGTTTGTTCCATTTTTTGCAGATAAAACTTAATTGAAACAGACTCTGGGTTTAGTTTTAACATTATCATCATCTTAATGACTGTTTGACATAACAAGATAGGTTTGATGAAGAGCGGTTCAACTCTTTCTGCGTCTCTTCTCTTCTCCGGGGCTGTGGACAGCACAGGGGCCTGAATTCTTTAAAGTTCTTGCAGCAGCGCCAGCAAAAATGGTTGAACACACCGCAGAGGACATCAGGAAGGCTTTTTTTTTTGCTGAAAAAATGGATAGCAAAAATAAACTGGGCAGGCATCATTAGCATTCCTGTTTTATCATACTTAGAACAGGGTGTTTCTCGGTGTGATAAGCTGAGGGGTGATGAGGGCCCTGACAGAGTTGGGTTGAAAGACTGGAGTTGTGATGGGAGGGAGGGGGGGGGGCGAGGAGAGGCGAAAGGAGGGGGGGGTTAATATCAGACCAAATAATTAGATTTCATATCGTTACCCAGGCAGCAGTGAAGGGATAAGAGAGATTAAAACATTCCTCCTCTGATTAATATTCATAAGAGGCACGGGGCCGGAGAAGGGGCTTAATCTTCGCGTCAAAGACTTATTTTTTTTCTCCAGCAAGAGCTTAAGATTTTCAAAGTAGCTCCGTTCCGGAGGAGGAACTATGATGCTTTCGGTAGAAGGCGCTTCATTTCTGTGCGAGGCGCTAACAGCTGTCCAGCGGAAGCTTGTGCAGTGAGGAAAGCATACAGGACAGGTGTTTAGAGGTGATATGGAGGGAATAGTACCAACCCCAGCTGCCACTGCATCTGCCCCCTGAAACAGGGTTTTTGTCTCTGCTCCCATCCCTCTCCTGTAGCAGTGTTAAATGCCACGAGAATATTCGGGGTACCATATGAGACAAAGAG
Source organism: Lepisosteus oculatus (assembly GCF_040954835.1). Taxonomy (NCBI): domain Eukaryota; kingdom Metazoa; phylum Chordata; class Actinopteri; order Semionotiformes; family Lepisosteidae; genus Lepisosteus; species Lepisosteus oculatus. The sequence continues at coordinate 13,954,823 of NC_090715.1, forward strand.
AAGCATGGAGCAGTGGTTTGGGGTTTGGACTCCTAAGTAGATGGCTGTGGGTTCAAATCCCCACTACCTATAGGACAAGATACTTGGTTGCTCTGGTCCATCAAGATGCATAAATGGGTACTAGCATTGCCCTGAGTAACCCTGTTAGGAGATAAACATCCCCTCATCCCCCCAGAGCCGTCAGACTCTCTGTCTATCAGCACTACAGAAACTCATGTCATTTCCCACCTGATGAACCATTGTGCTCATGCACAATATGATGTGATGTTTTTTACAGTTTAGAAAAATGCCAGGCTTGCTGTTACAGCCCTCTGGGATTGGAGATGTTCAAAAACTGGTTCTGCAGTAGATCTATTGCTTTTGCGCTCCCATTATTGAGTCTAGGCCAAGCTGTAGGCTTGTTAGTGATATTCAAGTAGCGTGTATTTTCCAATGCCATTCAAGGAATTATTTGGTGTTGAATCCCCTTTCAGAGATATCTCTCACTGGTGTGTGCTGTTATTTCTTAACACTTCACAAAATTCTGCTATAACAAATAATCTAAAAATGAGTGTTTTACAAAGCCATGCTGTATAAGGTTGTGTAAAAGGTGGGCTTTTTATAAATGTTTTTAGTGACAAAAAAATAATAATAAGAGGAATGCCACCCTTTAAAGTTGACTTAAATTACATTTTTTTAGAAGACAAATCAGACTGAAATCTTCAAACTCACCATTTACCTGTAACATTGGCAACAGTGATATACTGTACTGGCCCCTGCTGCCCCATAGATGTCAGCCTGTTCCAAGAGCAGCAGACAAACACTGCTTCTGAAAGCCACCCTGCGCTATAAAGAATACTGCATTAAACTGTCTGAATAACAGTTCAAAGCTGTTGAAGGACACTACTGTCTCACACATATATGTTAATAGACTGCCAAAAAAGATTTTAATGACTGAAGTGCAGGACCTTCCATTTTTTTTACCTCTTCGTTCCCAAACTGCTTGATTAAAGCCAGTGTAAATACAGTACACCTTGCTAGCATTTTTGTCCTGCAAGATCGTCCTGCACCTTGTACACACAGAGAAAACCTTTGCAGTTTACAGTACGGCGCTTCAAATCATTAACCCTTTTGTTCATGCGTTTAGAATGTGTTACTATCTTAATGAAATGAATTCATGAAATTGTGCAGAAGTGTGTATGCGTGTGTTTCTGAGGGCTATTCTATCTGCATTGGCCTTTCCTTTCAAAATACAAAATAAAGTCTTGTTAAATTAGTCTGAAACAAATTAGAGCAGGCACGCAGTGCTTGTGGCTGCATGCTGCAAAGATATTGGGTTTCAAATTAAAACAAAAGGGGAGATATCTTGGAATCAGAGAGTGTTCCCGATGAAATACAATACTGCAGGTCTTTAGGCTAGAACTGCCATAATTAGAAATAAACCTTTTAGCATGCAGCCTTCTCTTTTTCTCTTTCTCACCCTCTATTTTAATAATTTTTTGCTCTAGGTTTGAACTGTGTCTTTCATTCTTTCAAGTCTGTAAAATCAATTTGGTAGCGCGTCTGTAATATCAGCCCCAAATGTGCCCCCTGGCACAGCACATAACTTTGTGGAACCGATTGTCTGTGCAAGTCAAAGTACAGCCACAACACGGTCTTAATGACAGATTGCTTAGATAGCTATAGCAAACTACTGCCCCCTGGTGGCTCCCTTGCTAACACGCCAGTGGTTCTCAGAGTTTTTAAGTTATAATAATAATTCCTTACACTTACATAGTGCTTTTCTGGACACTCCACTCAAAGTGCTTTTGGTAATGGGGATCCCTTCCACCCCCACAGCCTCCCCTGGATTGAGTGTCTGTGATGACTGAAAATGTTGAAGCCCAGGTGACAGTTTTGTCTAACTAGATAAAATAAGGGAAATAAGGTCCAAGGTTGGGGGAGGGTATTGCAGAGTGTGTCCATTTCACAGCCTGTCGCCCAAAATTCAGATTACACCCATAATGAGGGTTGCATGAAACTCAGATACTCATCGGTAAAGGCGGTTTCAGAATAGAGAAAATGAATGAATAATGTGCTCGTGTAGACTTCAGAGAACGTCATGCCTTGGTGAGAAATCCAGTTAATCACTCAAGTTGATAAAGGAGTAAATGGGTGGTACAGTTTTCTGGAACCACAGTTCTGCTTTTAGTTTATTTTTTGTGGAAGGTCAGTCTTCCACAGAGAACAGGGCTGTGAAGGAATGGAAGGAACGCAGTTGTACCTGGTGCTGCTTTTATACAGAAAAGGCCTGATATGTGTTTTTTTCCTGTAGATGATCACATTAAGCACTATTTGAAAAGCTCCCAGGAATGTGAGAGCTATACTGTACATATATCTTTACTGGTGTGCTCAAAATTAGTCTTTGTCCTAGACTACAGACGTGGGGCTAAAATAACCTCTGTCAGCAAGACTTTAATTTCTCCAGCTGGTATATCGCACTCTGACCTGTGGTACAGTTGCATTCCTCCTGAGACACAGAAGAGGCCTTTAACACTCAGGGGGCCTGTTGTTTTTGATGCCATCTGTTTTATTTCCAACTGGAGTAAAGAGGCAAGGGCTGAGTTGTCCTCATCTTGTAGTCTTTTTAATCTCTTTTTCTCCTTCATTTGCTTATGCAGCTCATGCAAAGCCTCCCCTTGCTAGGCCGGTGTGTTGCCCAGGGTGGCGCAGTGTGAGACACGCCGCACGCCTTTGTTTCTTTCATCTGGGCCTCTTCATTATCTGCTTCAACGCAGGTCACGAAATAGCACCAGTAATGCTTATTTTTGTTTTTTCTAAACATTCAAAAATGCACTGTAACTCAACTCGGGATCAGTATGAGGCTTCAGGGCTGCTGCACACGTGAGCGGGAGACTGATACTGTATGTCGTGGGGAAAAAAGTGTAGCTTGTATTTGGCAGTGCTCATTTCCATATTCATATGGCAGAGCTATATTATATCCACACAATTTTGGGTTGGAATTGAAGCAGTTGCCACCATTTCTTCTGATCTTCACATCATTCTTTTTGCCTCTTGAAGGCCCTTAGATTTGCCCTGTAACTGGCATCTTCAGTTCACTGGTTCACAGCCAATTGGCAGCTTTGTCTAACCCTCTTTTAAAGGGTCTTCCCCGCCTACGAGCCCCTTCTCACTCTGATACAGGGATTTATGTCGGCCTGTCCATGCTGATCATCTCCAGCATCCAAACCATCTCAGACCATTCTTGCAAATTCTTGCAGCCTGACCTTTTCTGCTCACCCTCAATCACACACACACACATCGGTGAAAACGTTTCAGGCTTTTCATTTGCACAGCATAGATCTCTGCTTTTAAGTCTTTGTTTTGCTACTATTTAACCATATGTACCATGGCTGGCCTGAGAGCACAATCTGCTCATCTACCTGCCTTCATCTGCCTTCCTGAAATCCTTCAGGTTTTCTACAACTACTTGCCCAAAGTACCTCAGTTGTTGATATTTACAAAAAATGAAGGTACACATTGGAATACATGGATTTCCAACTCCATTCAATCACAGCTTAAATAAAATTAAGTTAGATAAAATTATAGTTCAGTAATCTCCAAGCGCCTTATTTTGTATGTATTTTTTTTACCAGGGGCCCACATTTAAACTTCTGCTCGAAGATGAAGAATGCTGGCTCTTGAAACTTTCATTTTCCTCCAGTGAAGGTGCAGCAAATTCCACTGTTTACAGCAAAGGTGGGTGTAAAGAAAGAGCTTCTTGAATCTGAAAAATGGTTATTTGTATTTTAAAAAATCAGATTAAAAGAAAAGAAAAGATCTTAAACTGGAAAAAGGAAAGAGATGAAGTATAAACTTGAAGTCAAATCTTCGCTTTTTAAAATCCATTAAGTTTATTTTTAATTGCCTTTTTTAAATCTTGCTTTCAACTTTCACAAATTATAAAGTTATATTTGAATGAGCGTAGGTTTTTTCAATTTTTTTCAAATTAAGTAAAACACTTAATTTGAGTTCTTTGGTTACCTGCTTTCATGCTTGTGACCACTAAAGGATGTGCTAATTTCCTTTCATCCAGAATTACAGGAGCAGGACATTTTATTTACAGGTCACAACCAGTTCATTTTTGCGTTGGCTGAAAGCTAGGTGCTAATGAATGAATCTGCATGATTAATATTCAAAGGGAGTTTGAATATAGTTCACAGAATAGTACTTCAAGAGTTCTGCAGCTTTTCCATTAAAAAATGACCTTGCCCTGAATGTTCTGCATCTGTTTTCACTTCCAGGTGAGGAGGTTTACTGCAAGCTGACCCAAGGGGTGTCAGAAGGGGAATGTTTGACTGCTGTTCTAACAGCGAGCCCTGCAGAGGAGTCCACTCTGTCCAAGTCCAGTACTGCCCGGGTGAAGGAGGAATCTCTGCCCTACCCAGCGGCACTGCACTCTGACATTCAGCTTCTCCCGCAGCAAGCAGGCATGGCAGCCATCTTGGCCACAGCCGTTGTCAACAGTAAGTCCAGCCCGCAACCATTCAGACACCACAGTAAGGGCCTGTACAAAGCCACAAAAGCAAATAGTTTACCTGTAATATTGTCTTCCACCCTTCTGTCCATTGCAAACTTCACACTTCAAATAATAATAATAATAATAAAATAATAATAATAATAATAATAATAATAATTATTATTATTATTATTATTTATTGGATTTGAAGATCTACTGAAGGCTACCATGACAACACTCTAGAATCAGTTTTCTAAAAGGATTCTTTTTACTTTTTTAAAATCTATGGAATTGTAATCATGCTTGATTCATACAGTACACTCAGCTATATTCTCCTGCTGCGGCATCTAAGCTCAGCACGTAACATACATAAAATCAGGAGGTTTACTGTTCACCGGTGCACTCCAGCTTTATTTTTAATTAGCTAGCTTTAAATTGGCTGAGCTTGGACCCTCCGAGCTTGCTGAAATCTATGACAGGCAACACCAGGTGGCAGCACAAGTTAATGGAAGAGGGTGGCATATTGTTCAGGGCAGACACGGCAACATGGTCATTTAACTGTATGATTCATGTAGTCATTCCATATATCCATATAGTGCTAACTTAGTGGTTGTTATTATTAAACTGAATATACTGAACTTGTATTGGAATACTTACTTTTAATACATTACAATCGAAATGGGTTGAATATTGAACTGTCGACATCACACAAGCAATCATCATTGAAACTGAAAGCAAAGCAGCTCGACATACTGTGCATTAATTTTGTATAAAAAAAAGAGTTAGATTTAGAGTTATGAATAGAGGTGGGGTTTGGGTTAGGCAAAGCGTGCAGTACTTTCATAAATATATACAGTATAGATTCAGATTATATGCGAGAGAAACTTCTTGAACTTTGCTTGGACACAAATATAAATGTAGTGATGAATTCACTGTTCGCCCATTTGAGATCAGTCTATTTCTTTGAATTAATATTTAAATAATAACTTCTGTGTGCTCCACTTGTACATGTAGTTTTCCAAACTTGTGCTGGTTAGGTTAATTGTCTCTACATAGTCCCTGTGTCCGAGCCTGTGCTCTGCAGTGGATCATTATTAATTTGCCTCTAAGTGATGGGTGTATCAGACATATAAGACAAAGCAGAGACACAGATGCATCTTATTAAATAATTTGCGGACAATAATTGTAGTAAAAAAAAGATCTGAACAATTAATTTTGATCCTTTAAATATTTCTCTCCAGACTTTTTTTGGTCAAAACGGCATTTTCCATTTGACATGGGTTTTTAGGTTTGTTCAAACTGACCTCAGCTAATTCACTAACCCCTAGTTTTCTATTCAGTGCTATGAACAGATATTCTGATCACATCAGATCACAATGATCAATATCAGCCCATTTTACAACAGTGCTAGTACACCTAGTACACAAACTCCTCACATAGATGTAAATATCATTAATAAGACTGAAAACAAAACCGAATTCTTTTCTTAGCCCTTGATGGTGATATAAAACTGTGCTGGGTCTCCAGCTCAATTGGTGAATTGCTTTTCACAAATATTTGAGATGCGTTACCTGGCCGTGGCTGTAAAGTAAGTGCAGGACTGCTGATTTATATTGTTCACCTTCCCTGTGTTGTTTCCAGAGGACATCTTTCCCTGCAAGGACTGTGGGATTTGGTACCGCAGCGAAAGGAACCTCCAGGCTCACCTCATGTATTACTGCGCCAGCCGGCAGAGACAGGAGCCCTCCTCCCCGCCTCAGGAGAAGCCCAAAGACTCGTACCCCAACGAGCGCGTCTGCCCCTTCCCACACTGCAACAAGAGCTGCCCCAGTGCTAGCTCGCTGGAGATACACATGCGCACACACAGTGGTAAGACATCCTCTCACCTGTGCTTCTCTGACACCCCAGCAAGGAGAGGCTGAGACTGAAAGCCCAGTTAAATGACTGTCCATTCCTTTCTTTTCACTTGCTGTCGGTGTAACTGATGTGAATCCGTATTAATTTGTAATACAGTAACTCCCTTTAAAATAGGCTGACAGCCATTCCAGGTTTTTTAACTTTCCATATTTCTAGAAAAGGTGTTGTGCTTTGCTTTAGCTTTACCGTGAATGGGACTGTCTGCTGGTCTGGGTGTATGAATGTAAACCTAGTGTTCTTCAGTTTTTCCCTGCTGTATCTTCAAAGTCACCCGAACTTTTGGTCAAAACTTCTTATCTTTTCAGGGGAGCGTCCCTTCGTCTGTCTCATCTGCTTGTCTGCCTTTACAACGAAGGCCAACTGTGAGCGCCACTTGAAAGTCCACACCGATACACTCAATGGTGAGGATCTGTCGAAAGGGTTTTATTGACCCATGTGTTGCTGGGTTTCTAAATTTGTGTGTTGAAACTTGTGCACAACTAAGACTTACTGTCTGTTGGAGACCATCAATGATTAGATGAACTGATATCACTTTAATCCTTCCTTACACCCTTCTGTGCCCTTATCAATGTCTCCAATGTAAAAGCTTAAAATTGTATTCCAGAAAGGGACTAAAATGACAGTAAGTGTGCTGTTTTTTCTGTTGATAGTTTGTTTGGAAGCTCATTTTCCACATTTGTGCTCACAGAAATGCTCTGATTCTACTTATACCAGTAAGGCTAAGCTGGCAGAAGTTCTGTTTCATGTTCTGTGAAAAATTCTCAAGGTCAGAGATAATCTGTTCATATCAACAGCAGTAATAAAGCTATTTTGTCTGGAACAGTATCTGGTTTACTACTTGTCTCCTTTCAAACGTTAACAAATTTGGGTTTCTTACAGGCTAAAGGCAGTTTATTCTCCCCATAAAGTAGATATTCACAGATTTATCTTTATTTAACTTCTGAAAACAGAGACCTTTTGGAAATGACTGATTTACAGGGAAGCACAGTGACATGTTGGTCAATGCTGTTACCTCACAGTTACAAACTCCTGGGTTCAACTCAGAGTTCAGGCATCCATACGTGTGAATGTTGCATGTTCTTTTCAAGATTTCTTTAGACATTTGTTTTCCTCTCACCTCCCAAAAGCATACTGGCTAGGTTGGATTGCTGTAAATTTGTCTTGAGCCCTGTGATATAACGGCATCCCAGCCTGAGTAGGTGTGTGCTGTCTGTTCCACTTGGCTTCCCATGCTCTGGAATAGACTCCTGTTTGCTATGATCCTCAAGTGTTTTGCTAATAATGCGTGGATGGAATTAGTCTTTGAGAGTGTTTCGTAAAATGAACACAGAACTTAAAATGAATTGCTCCACAGTGTAACATCACTGTGACGTTTTGCCCTCTGACACCCAGTTGTTGGTTCTGCAGGAGTCTGCCATGGCTGTGGATATGTCAGCACCACTCGGGACATTCTGTACAGTCACCTGGTGACCAGCCACATGGTCTGCCAGCCAGGGTCCAAAAGTGAAGTTAGCTCTCCAGGACCTGGCGTTCCAGCGATACCCTTAGCAGCAGGTACGAAGCCCTTTTCAAACACTTTGATTACTGTAAATGGGCATCAACCAAAATCAATAGTTCAGGAGGCCCTTCTCCTGAAATAACAGGGCAAGTGATGCAGCTCCATACAAAAGCTTTCATTCCTGCAAAGGTTGGCCAGTTATTCATCTTGATTTCCAAACTATAAACTGCCATGTGATTTTATGCTACTTACATACTGTACCTATATCAAAAAGATGAAAAACTTTGCTATAGTACTCGGAGGTTGTAATGCTGGCTTTATGTGAGTATTCAAGGTAACTGCTCTGGGAAAACTAAACCATGTTACATCTCTTTGTAACAAAATGCTGCCGTAAGCAATGTTTTTACATTGTATATTGCCCTTTATTCATGAGAAGGGCGACATTTTGTTTCTGCTTGATCTATTTAGGCAGATTTCTTAAAAGGAATACAAATATCTTCAGAAACGTTCATTGATATCATTTGATTGATTGATTGATTGATTTTATATCACATCCCTAAAAAGTAGAGGGAAAGTTCAAATGGTGTCAACAGGACTGTTAAAACAACATAAAAATCCAATCTACTAATCTAGGCTGATTAAATATTAAAATCTGCTGCAGTGTGAACTCTTTTTGATATATGCCTTGTCTTCTATTGTAGGCCTGAGTCCTACAGAGTCTGGAGCAGCTGTGAAATGCCAGCTGTGTGGACTTCAAGCTGAGTCCCCAGCCAGTCTCCAGCAGCACATGCTAACCCACGTAGAGGGGAAAGTACAGAATGCGCAAAGCCCTGCCCCAGTGCAGAGCCCACCCAACCCCCTCGAGCAGCCAGAGCGACAGGAAAAGACTCTGGAGGGATCAGTTTCCTTACCGGAGTCTGCCAGTCCAGGAACTGATGGGGGAGTGATAACTCCTAGAGAGGGTAGTCCGGCGGGGGAGCTGTCAGCGGTGAAAATCAAGGAAGAACCGAAGTCCGCCAAGGACTCCGAGTCGGAAAATGAAGCCGAGGACAGCAGCGCAGAAGGGAGAGCCCAGGAGAAAACTGTTAATGATTCTTCTTCCCAGACCTCCTCGCCCAAAAGTCTGCACTCCATCAAAGTCAAGACGGAGCTCTCCAGCCCAACCCCTGGCTCTAGCCCGGTCCATTTTGGCACAGGTTCCATGATTCCTGGAGGGACTGTTTTTCTGCCCCAGTACATGTTCAGCACAGAAGCCTCCATTGTACCTCAGGCTTCTGAAATCCTGGCCAAAATGTCGGAGATGGTGCACAGCAGACTCAAACAAGGTCAGAGCGGTGCCCCTCCCTTTTACGCAGGCTCCCCCATCCAGAAAGGGGCCACCTGCTTCGAGTGCGACATAACGTTCAACAACATCAACAACTACTATGTCCACAAGAGATTGTACTGCTCCAGCCGGCATCAGCAGGGAGAAAACCCCATGGCTCTCCCCCATGCAAAAGACAACCCCACAGCTTCAGTCCCTGCTGCATACAGCTCTCCCCCTCCTGCCGCTGGAAGCAGAGCTCCCTCTTCCTCGCACAGCGACACAGAAACGGAGCCCTCAGGAAGCAGCATGGATGCCAAGGCAGTTGAAGTGAAGACTGAGGACCCTGGCCTCAAAGACACATCTTCCGAAGGAGAGAGTGGGAGTAGAGTAAGTGAGGGCAGCCAGAGTCCCAGCAACTCTGTGGAGGACATAGAGGACGACCCAACCAAGACTTTCTGTGAAGCCTGCAATATCCGGTTCAGTCGCCATGAGAACTATATGGTGCACAAACGCTACTACTGTGCTTCAAGGCATGACCCGCCAAACCAGAGGACAAGATCCGGCAGGGTGACCTTCCTACCACAGCCAGTTCGAACCAGAAAACGCAGGAAGCTATACGAGATCCACATGGCCCGCAATGAGGCTCTGGGTAATCCAACTTTAAGCATCAAACAAGAGCCTATAGCCATGGTTGGGAGACCACTAGACCCTTCGCCCATGCCAGTAGCCATGATCACAGCAGCAGGGACTGGCACAGTACCATCTCCTAGCTCAAGCCCAGAAGGAGATGGTCCCATTGACCTCAGCAAGAAACCCCGCCTGCAAGAAGATCAGCTGCCCATTCCCGTGCTTCCCCTAACCGACTACCACAAATGTACAGCATGCAGCATCAGCTTCAATAGCATAGAAAACTACCTAGCCCATAAGACGTATTATTGCCCTGCTACCACGCTACAGCAGAAAACATTCGAGCAGCTTCACAGAATGAAACGGTCCTCCTCTAATTCGCCAAAAGCCAGAATCCCAGAAAAGGCTGATTTCCAAGCGGAACATTTAGACATTAAGGGGATCAAAACAGAAAAGAATCCTTTGGCAGTCCCTGTTCCAAGTCCAGCTTGCACTAATTCCACTACTTTGCCTGGAACTTCTTTGCCAAGTTCAGAGGGTGTCACTCCACACCAGACTGCTTTCTTGAAGGCCTTACCTGTCCTGCCAAACACTTCCCCTGTTGTTTGCCCCTACTGTCCCCTCAACGGAGCTATCAAGGGTGACTTGATGGAGCATTTCAAAAATGTGCATGGCCTTCTGTTGACCATGCAGGCTATAGGACATGCAGCACAGGCTGGCAACCTTAAGGAAGTCTCCCAACAAAGTAGACACCAGTCAGAGAGCCAGCCTGCCCAGGCCAGCCCAATTCCCAGTCCCAGAATTGTTCCCAACACGCCCCCGAAGCTGGGGTTCAAGAGCCGAAACGACAACGTGAACGGACGGGAGATGAAAGAGACGGGCTCACCCTCCTCGCCTGTTGTCAACGGCAACCCCGCCGGGCCCAGTGCCACCTCGCCGAAGCTGGCTCCGCCCGTTTCGCCTGCTGCCGCCACAGCTGCAGCGGTGTCACTTAATATCTCACCAGTGCCTGAAGTGCTAAGGGAGGCCTCGCTCAAACCGCTGACACCCCCTCTCCTCGCAGACAAGCCCACCCCTGCACCCAAGGGGACAGCGCCCCCCGTACAGAATGGCAACAGCCGATACTGCCGCTTATGCAACATCAAGTTCAGCAGCCTTTCGACTTTTATAGCTCACAAAAAGTACTACTGCTCTTCACATAGTGCGGAGCATGTGAAATGAATCTTCACTACAGCAGGTGACTTTCATTCTGAAACTGCACCACAGACTGTGTAAATGCTACTGACCCGCCCAAGATACCTAACCCAGAGAGCGATGGCTTAAAAAGTCCTGTCAAGTATTCTCCAGCATGAAGGGAACAGAAATTAGGCTGTTAAGACTGTTACTTGTGTGGCATTTGGTTGTCATGTTGTTTCCTAATGCCTGTTATTGTTACTTAAGCATCTTATTATTTGTGTCATGGGTCAAGTTTTACACTAAGAAATCAGATAGCTGTCCACTGAAGTCCAACTTTCCTACCTGCCCTGCACCCTACCATGGATACAAATCCTATGTAGAAAAAAAGTCTCATGCATTGTGTTGAAGTTTAGCTTTTACCCTCTTAATAACCCTCTTAATTTTGCTTGGCAAAATTTGTTTTATACAGGTTTTACTTTTAAATAATTAACATAATTTGCCCTCTTTTAAAATGTTTATTTCCTAGAGATTTTAATTATAATAATCACCGTCAGTTGTTGGCGATACAGATCTGTATTATATGGTCCTGGTATTTTCTGGACAAGTGTAGGTATTTGCTTGCCAATGGCTGAGTTGATTTGGGTGTTACTGAATGATATTTAAATAGATTAAAATACTGTATGTTTTTGTTCAAACACTGGCTGTCACAATGAAATATTGAAGTGGTTTTAACGATGATTATAATGATCAGGAGAGTACCACTAATAAACCAGATTTTATTTTTGAAGAAGGAAAATGTGAAATACAGTATTTCTCATTTTAAGTTCATGTGAACAAACTACCTGAATTTACTATTTCTCAACCTTGTAAGAACCTGTTAATGTTATTATTCAAAGTTATTCAACACACGCTTCAGAAAAGTTTGTGTTAGGGTCATATTTCTTTTTATTGCACATCTCTTTTTTTTTAACTAGGTGGCAGTGTTCAGTTATTAATGGTGAACAAATGTTAGTTCTTAAACACTGGTTCTGAACTAGGATGGAAATATTTTTATCAATTAAGTTCAGCTTTTCCCCATTTTTAAAGAGGCTGCCAGTTGTTAAAATTTAGTATAGATGTGGGAACAGTCATAGAAACACTAAGAGGTAAAACTGTAACACCCTGATGCTTCGTAAAAAGTAAAACTAGTCGGTTTGTGTTACTTTTAAAGTTTAACAATTACTCCTGTTTGCTCTGGTACTGCAGTACAGCACATGGTGACTAAAACATTATCATTCTTCACAAGTTGCTATCAGCTAAATTTCACAACAGAACAGGAATATCACCGATGCTCTATGAGTTTAACTGCATAATGGATTAAGTTCTTGACACTTGGCATTGGAGATTTTTGTTTATAGAGCTTATTGGTTGTTGTTTTTTTAGAAAAACCTTGGCTTCGATTTTAAAAAAGACGACGGCTTTTTAATGAAATGAAAGATAACTGATATCAAACATTTCAAAAGGACATGTTGTGATTGCCCACGTGTATGGTCTGTGCAAATGTATCATTTCATTGCAGTGTCTTTTTATAAAGCTGCAAGATAATCTTGATCTTAACTGGCCATTTATAGAAAGCCTTAATACTAACAACAAGAATGAAAATGCTATGCTTTTTGCCCAACTAATTGGCTTAATATTTTGCTTCTGTGAAATGTTTTTTTGCTTATGTACTTCTTCTTCACATGACTAGTGTGGCCCAAAGTTATATGTGTATTTTTTCTGCTGTTGGGACTGGAAACACAAATATGCAATCTTTAATTTGTAAAATAACTGCTGAGATGTTTTGTTCATTTGTTTCATTCTTCTTCTGAAAGGTGCTTTTTAATTTATGGTTTAGATGGAGTGTTTACAAAGAATCTTTGTTTTGTACAGAAAGTAGTTCAAACAAGTGTCACAACTGAAAAGCCAGTGCTGAAAAACTGAGTTTCTTTGAAAAAAAAATCATTTCTAAAACAATTGCACTGTGTTGTACAAAACCTTGCTGAATGTTTTAGGTTAGAAGCTTTTTGTTTTGTATTGTATTTATGTTTTAACACAGCACTTTTCTATGTTCAAACCTAACCCTGAAGGACTGGTGAATTGAAAAATAAAATATTTTGTGAATAATCCCCAAAAGATGAAAAGATGGAAAAAAGAATGAATGTCAGATTTCATTTCTATCTATACAGCCGTTTCACTACACACTTGTCCAAGCTATGCATGAAAATAAAGAGTCCAGCGGGACATTTAAAGTGCTTGTCTTCTCTGCTGTCTTCTTTTTTTCTTGCTTTTCAAGAATTAAGATATTTCACACACATATTGCATATACAGTATGGGGGTTATTTTTATGGATGCATATGGGGGGGTATTTGCTCACATATCTATGCCCCTATGTTTATATGGTGATTATGAGGCACTGGTTTACATTAGCCGAGCAGAGCATGAGATGGCGCTATATATGACAAAACGACAAAACATGTATAAGGAAATACATTCAGAAACAAAGGATAAGTAGTTTTTGCCTGGGATAGAAATGTTAGGTATACATTTTCTCAGTGTGTTTCTGGTTAGGTGAATGTGTTTGGTTTTTTTTATTTGAATGTAATTTAAAAAAAACTTTTTTTGGCCTATTTTGCCTGCAGATTTCGCTTCACAAAGTATGAAATGAACAACCTAGATTTGATTACACCAGTACTCAAGAAGGATCAGAAGCTGCATGTAGTGCATCACACTTGATTCTTAGTAGACAACCATATAATTTTCACTGAACCTAGTAAGGTAATTAAGATTAAAAATTATTCATTGTATTTCTTAATTCTGACTGTATCAGCTGCTCTCGAAGCTAACATTCTCCTGTTATGTAATGGGTAGTTTAGGATATTAAGTAATGTCTGCTGCACAATTGCAATTGCAATTGCAATTAACTAGAACTGCTGTTAAAGAATAATGTTTTCTAGCTCTCTTTCTGTCTGTCTCTTTCCTCACCAAGATGTCACTTTGTTCTTAAGATGTCAAACTGCATTATGTAGCTGCTAAATAATTGCTCTAATATCCTAGTGGATTCAGAGTAAGAGCTGTAATGTGATACTCTGATGATTAGCTTGTTTCTTCCATAATCTTTTTTGAATAGATCAAAGGAAAACAAACAAGAAAAAGAGCATGAAAAAAAGATTGACGGTCTTATTCACCAACAATGAAGAGTTTGAAAGTGACAAGTTTAGTTAATAAAGCCTACTGTTGCCATAAATGGTTATTTCTGAAGGACTGGTTGTCCTTGTCTCTATGAATTCAATTTTTGTTGTAGTTTGAATCACCAATTAAAATTTACACCAATTTTTACGATTTCAATCCGCCATACGTATGTACCCTTGTATTATGTCTTTTTAAATACCTTTGATTGTGGCTAGAATAAAAGACTGCTTGAAAAGCAGCATCAGATATTTACTTACAACGTGTATAAATTGAATGTTCTGGCCTTTGTTAGATATTCTGAAGATCAACATTCACGTTTCCTGTGTAGTTACAAAGGTATTCGCTTTGTGCCGTGAAAGGAAACATTTTTTCTACCACTTGCATTGTTCTGTCTAATATTTGGATTTGTTAATTTTCTTGATAGTTTTGTTGAGTATCACTCCAGCTAAAGATGATCACTAGCGTCTTCACTTTATAGTGACCAGAAGCTGACTTTTTTTATTTTTACCCAACAGAATCACATTGCATTCATAGATAGTTTGACCTTTTATCACTTTTATGATCTACTGATTGATGCCTCTCCTGAATATCTGCCCATCCATTTTCTAGCCACCTCTTTCAATTCAGTCTTACTGGGGGAGCTGGAACCTATCCCAACAAGCCAGTCCAGCTTAGGGCAAGCAGACACAAACAGAGACATGCAGACAATCGCACCAGCGCCGAATTTCCCACCTCTCCTCAGCTCTGTCGACCTCGCACAATTTGATTGGTCCCTCTGCCTGTCGCCTGCTCCCAACCTCCCCCTCTCTCCTGGCTTGTGTTTTCCCATGCTATATTATCTGTGCCGACTGCCCTATCCTTCTTACACCCGAAGAAGGCTCCACAGACTAAACATTGTGTTTTCTTCTCTTTTCAGCATGGAATAAACCTATTACTTGCTCCTTATATTTATCTTGTGTTTAGGTCTCTTGAAAATAAATTATGTGAAAATATAATTGACTTTTTAATCTGAGTGCAGCCCTTCCTGCAGGCATAGATTATCAGGGACCAGACATAGCTGTCTGATATGCTCAATTAAGACCACTAGATGTCCCTAGCACTATTTTCTAAAAATGAAGTGCTTGTGAGGTATTCAGGATAACATTAAAATCAAAATACACTGCAGCTCAGTGGAATTTATAATAATATAATTTGATGTATAATAGTCTTTAAATTGGAATAACCTAATATCTTATGACAGGTTAAAAGGGTAATCAAACATGATTACTTTCAAAAGAAATGTGAGAAATTAATATTTTAATTTTACATAAACACTGTGTTCATGCAGTACATACAAGATATAAAAGCCAATTACATTTTTTTGGGTAATGCAGTAAAATGCAAGGCAGTCAAAACCATGGTTAACTGATGCTGTTTTTATTAGCCTCAAATCCATATCATCTGCTGAATGTTGTGACGTTTTTTTTGCTTATACAGTAAGTCTTGTGCATCATCGAAGAGCTCTGTCAATAATTCTCTACAGTTAAAGTAAGGTTACTCAAAGGGAATGGGAGGAGTGAGAACCTTCAACAGAAATCCAATTTGATAACCTCTAATAGACCACTAGGGTTGAAAGTCAACAGATTCCCTAGGAAAGGTCAGCTAAATTCATCCATTTTCTGAAGTGTGCAGTGCTAGACTCTCACAGTTCCCTGCAGCAGACATTTCTGTGACCCAGCCATGGTGTTCTACACCTGACGTGCCAACCTCAACCAGAAAACAATGGGTTTACTTTTGGATGTAAATGTTCCCCACAGTTTCATTTGTATAGCTTCTACATCATGTGTTTGATGCCATATTGCCATCAGTAACAAGGAGGTTGTCTCCATCTACCTTAAATGTCTTATTACATGCAATAAGAGGCAAAATCCGAATGAATCCTTGAATCAGAAAATAAGAAAGGTTATGAATGGCAGAAAATGTAATTGATGCTATTTTTTTTTTGTCTTGAGACACCGGAATCTTTCAACCCTCCATCCTGATACTACTTTCACTTATTTCAGGTTTTTCTTCTGTGGTCCTAATGTTTATGCTGTCTCAGACTCTTCCTTGTTACAAGACTTTTGTTTTTGCACTTCAAAACGATCAGGTCCTGATATTCTTTCTGCTACTTCTCTCTATATAGCATATCCCTTCCCAATTATAAGGAAATGTATTCGATGCCAAATAAAGGGACATCCAGATTGTTGAATTTTATTTACAACAACCATTTTTTACTGCATGAGTGTTTCACGCCTTAAACATCATTTTGCCTAATAATGTACATTGTAATCTAATTTCCTGACACCACCAAGGTTGAGAGATCTATAGATTGATTCTGTGTGCCTGCAATCACAGTGCTCAATAATACCGCAGGAGATTTGACAGAAGTGGCTGTATGTCAAGAAAACACAGCAAGAAACACTTGCACTGAGTCACAGTTTTAAAGGAACTGCTGGAGTCCTTCATGACTGTGGATAGGCTGATGTTTCGTCTTCCATTCTAAACCTCAGGACAATACATCTGAACTGGGAACAATGAGTTTCTAATGGTGCAGAAAAAAAAACAGTGGAGCCCATGTACAGTACTTGACAGAAGCTAGTTATAATATCATCTCCGTGTTATACAGTGACACACTGGGTGATATTTAATCAGTTAGATTATTGGTGAAAGGTAGAAATAAAAACAAATAATCTCCCATTGATGTGATGATTGTATTTGCTATGTAAAGGTGGTGGTTGGGTATTTGTATATCAGGTCAGGGGACAGTGGTTTCAAATGCTTTGTTATATATCCTGCAATATCTCAAAAATAAAACCTACCATACCATTATCTTCTTCCTTTTGTATCTGACTGTCAGAATCTGAGAAAATTTATATCATCAATTAATGGTATGCCAGTCACAAAGCCAAAAGAGATAAAAGTATTTGTGATGACTTATATATTATTGTATACATGGGACATTGCAATCAATATATCCATAGCATCAAAATGTCTATATAATGTGACAAAACATTCTAATAGTGAGAGCACAGGACATTGAAGAAGTCATAAAATGTTGGTGCAAAAAAAGCACCAGTTAACTGAAGTGCTCATGTGCTGAAAAGGATTTACTAAACATAAAACATTCAATAAAATAGTAAACCACCAGTCAGTGTTATAGTGCCAGGTTAAATACCTTGAGCTCCACCCCCTTGCTCCCAATGATGGACAGAAGGCCTCACTTTAACCATTTAACCTGAGAGAAAATGGTGTGACAAACAAATAAGGACAAGACTCTGGATCCGCAGATAAGAGATCAAAAACCACAAATACATAGATTGACTTTACAATAATATACACCATACGAAAGTACAAAGAATACAACTTTTTGTTCCAGGATGACAAGGGCAATGGCTAAGCCAGTACAGGTTTATGATAGACCTCACTAAAAGCCATGTGCGAACACCAGTCTTTCATCACAATCAATAATATTAAAATAAACTCATGAAATGAATGGTCTCACTTGCAGGTAGAATTAATACATCAGTCCTAGCAATTTTAACTCAAACTACTATATGTTATGTCAGATAATTTCTCAGCAGATAAAGACCCCATCACATCTCTGGATACTGAGTTGCAAAATACACCTTGAATAAAGAAAAAGACCTCAGTTTACCCCAAATCTCTGGCACATTGCAAAACATTGATACTGTTTGAAAAAAAATAAGCTTTTTTTAAAGCAATTAACCTTTTCTTTGGAAAGAATCCAAAACAAAAAGTAACACAGGAACACCAAACGTCTTTCATCTGTACTTGCTAAGTCTTTGGATAACTGAAGGAAACTAATTACATTCAGCATTGAGATTCTATTAATTAAAAATTGCTTTATTTACATTGTACAGCAAAGGAACATTTAAGTGACGTGGGTATGTGAATGTGATTCACTGTGGTTTTACAGCCCCTGTGAATCATGAGGGCATTTTACTGTTTAGCTTTCAGCTGATTGGTACAAATAAGCATGAATAAATGATTAAAAAAAATAAATTAGCACTTGGAATTGTGACCAGTTAATTTCTTTTTTTTAAAAAAAACACAGCCTAATTAAGCCAGGCTTACGTAAATGAAATTAATTTGGGTGGCTAATAGCTGACTCTTGAAGCAACATTAACAAAAAAATGCAAATAAGTTCACTGTACGTACGAGGTTCAATTAAATGGGTTTCTCATTCACTTTGATTTGTTTTTCAAAGCTGCAGAAGAAGCTGAGAAATTGAGATAATGTTTCAATATTGTGTGAAGAGCAGAAAGAGGTTTACAGTACATGTGCAACGAGCATTGTGGGTCTTCAAAAGAGGACAAACATGGGGGTTGATGTGTTGCACGTGGCCTTTAAGAACCTTACTTTGTGTGAGAGAAATTCTTAAGCAAACAACCCACTTCATGAGTGCTTTAAACCAGGGGCTGGCAACTGCTTTTGAAAGAGTGATAAAAATCTTCCATGTGTACTTAAGTGGGGAGCTTAGCTGGACAGATTGTGCTTTACTTACTGTGGGTCATATTGTAAATATTTCATTTGTGTCGCCCAGCTATTTAATTTCCAAAAAACCAAAGCTAGCCACCAGGTGATGATAAATAAAATTTGATGTGCTGCATGTATTGTACAAATATCAGGACTGAACTAAAGATACTCAATCCAAACAAACAGTTAACAGCTCTTAAATAAAAGCTATACCTAATAACCTATGGCTACGTTTTTCGATTTTTTTTTTCCATTTTATAATATCCTCCATAGAGTCGTTTTAGCTTAACCATGTTAACCCCGGAAGTAAATTCTGTGAGACTAACTATAGACTACTGTATTGCTAATAATCAGGAATTATTCACTTTCATTACAAGCATGATGAATGAGCAAATTAGGGATTTCATTTCAGCCTAAAATCTACAGTTGTGTTAATTTATATTCCTTTATCATCCACTTTAGAGAAGGATCAAAACTTGTGACTTATAGATGCAACAAAGACAGAATATACACAGAAAAATAGAATTGTTTTGTAGCAGGTGCATGGATATTAAGTTGAGTCTTCACATAGGTAAATATAGCAAGTTGTTTATATCAGGTAAATATAGTTCTGATTAACATTTGTCATCAACAGTGGAGGTTTCTGGCTAGAGCCACAAAGAGCTCATTTATCTATACAGAGTTAGAACTGACTGCACTGCCAGCATTAGAAACTTGCAGGGGTCCAATAAATCACACAGTATTTGGGTAGCTGCAGATTGACCAGACTTTGATGAATTCTCTTGGCTTTCTAAGAGAGGATCACAGGATTTTACAATTTCTGGGTACTGTCCTGATGTCTTCACTACTTGGGGATTTACTGCATCTTTGTCACTTTTTCTACAGATGAGTGTGCAGATGGAGAATCTGTCATAACTAATAATTAATACCATTATTTTTAGCACTAATATATATTAATCCATCAGCACTGCACTTGTACAGATCATATTCTAAGTTATTTAGGATGGACAGCTGCTACGACTCACTTTAATGCCCCTTGGGACGTGAATCACTGAGAGCCATTCCTAGGAGAGAATTATTGATTACATTCTGTCCTGTTTCTCTTATTATCTGTTGAACTCAATCAACACAACTTGCTTGCCTGTCTTCAACAGGAATGCAGACTGGAACTTAGTTCTGCCTCTGGGTTAGACAGACACTTGTTCAGTTTAGAAATCTGGCAAAACAAATCAGTCTGCCCTTTATTTCCTTTCTCCTCAGGGGAAGCAGAACTCCACAAGACATCCCTGCTGGAGCATCAGTCTCACTCAACGGCTTGGCAGAACCAAGGCTCACGATATTTGTTGCATTAGCAAGGTGAGGTACCAGTATTACAAACTGACACTGTTTGTTAAAGGCTTTTACAATGTACTGTAACAATGTTACAAAGAGAGCTAATGAAACAGTTCCAAAGTGTGAGCTTCCATTATATGGAACTGGGGAGAAAACAGGCTACTTAGACCTCAGTGTAGGTCATGCGACAAAGAAAGTGTTGTGAAACAGCAGTTCCTCCCAAGCTGTTATTAAAGAAGACATTCTAGGGCACATGGTTCTTTTTCACAGTGACAGTGCTGTGCTGAACTGGACTGAATGTGCTAAACCTTCTCTTCTCCACCAAGCCCATCCCCACAGCAGTGAGGCGCCACTGGACTGAAACATCGCAACACGTGCTTCATGTCTCTCGCATCTTCCGCAGGTCAGACAAAAGGTCAGAGAAAGAAATGGATCACTGGTGGCAGAGCCTGAGCAATACTGTATTAAGTATCGTTTCTACAGCAGTGTTTGACGAAACAAAAAATGTAGCCCATGACATTCGCATGTCAAAAAGAACTTTTTAAGTGCTCTGATTTTTTTTTTTTGCGCTTTTCAACCTCTTGAGATACTTTCTTGGCAGTTTTGATAGCTATGAGAGCACAGTGACCTGAGGGAGCTGACAGTACTGTAGAAGCCTGCTTTTTGAATTTTGCACACAGTGTTGAATGTAAAACTCCCATTAAATAGCCATTTGGTCCCATACAGGTTTTTACCAAATGCACTTTCAAATGGTCTTGTACAGAATATACAGTACCAATGAGCCAGACATATATTTTTTTTATTCCTATATCCATGTGAAGCCTGCAGCTTCCATAACTTGAAATGGCAACAAACAAACTGAATATCGCTGATTGTATGTACATTTCCTTGTAGCTTTACAGATTATCTCTTACTTTTTACTTTCTATATGCAAAATGCTGGAGCACTTAGCTCAGATGGCAAGGGTGTCTAGCTTGTAACCGGAAGGTCCTGGGTTCAACCCCAAGTAGGGGTTGCTTGCTCTAATTCCTTCCAGACGGCTCCCAGGTCCACTCAGTCCACTCCAAATGAGTACCGGGGGTTAATCCTTCTGGGGGTAACAGGTTGGCCGGTGTGTGATGCTGATCACATCACCTCCACCTCCAGTGTTGGATAGCCAAGAAAAACGGAGCGCCCCCCCATTCCCCCATGGGCCTTTATGACCTGAAAAGGGGGCCTACCTAGCTCTACACAAATTGCTATAAACTGGCAATCTAACTCCCATCCTTAGCTAATGATGTGCAGGAGCTGAATATGGTGCAAGAAAGGTACTGTAGAAGTAACAAGCTAAAATTAAATTTCTTAATAAGAGCTCTATGAAACAGCTTGACATATTTCATGTACCTCCGAACTACTTAGCCTCTTTTTCTAGTGATCTTATGCACATTTAATCTCACTAACTTTTTGTATACACTTAATGGGAAACTGCCAGGTGGGTCCTCCATTGAACTACAGTACAGAAGTTTACTGACTAACCAAGAAAACAGAGCAGTAGACTGGTGGACGTACTGAGATCAGAGCTGCCAATACTTTGGTATTTTTAGTTATCATGAAAATTTGATTGTGATTTTTTTTTAAATATTTAACTTTCTTTTGTTCTGCTGGGTCAAATATACTGTGGAACTGATTGCATGTACTGTAGGTGACATTAGGGTGTAATAAACCACAGTCACAGTAATTTACAGTGATTGTCCAAGTAGTTTTCACTTCTCATTATTAGGTATTTTATTCCGTATTTGCACTCCAGGCAACTGAGTCATGAGCTGATTATTTAAGACAGGTTGATGTTAACCATGAATAGAGTGCGGTAGATTGCATTATTCTGAAAATCACAATATTTTCCTATATAGGTATTAAATTATTTATTATCTTTATTATATTTCTCTATATGAATATAAAAAAGCATTGTAATATATAGCTATACTGTCATTGTGTCATTTTTTGCAGAATGTAGTAAAATATTTTCAGTTTATTGGATTCTAGCTAACATAACATGCAGTTGTGTTATCTATAGTTTTTAGGGATAGTTGGCACAAACTGAATATTGCTGATTGTGTGTAGCCTCACAGATTATCTTTTACTTTTTAGTGGCTTTAATTTCAGGCTGAAATTCCATATTTATAAAGTACTCCTCAAGTATACTGTATAGATACTGCTGACATTCTATTTTAACTCAGTTTTCCTCTCTGCATTATCCTTATATGCATGTACTATGCACCCAGTATTAGCTTAGGCTATGTCTTATAAATCGATTTCTCTATGACCTAATCTATTTCTCCTGTTCATAGTGCTGACAACCTCACAACTGTTGCATTATCATTTTGTCCACTTACACAGCAGAACAATTATTATTACAGCACATTGCTATCGAGTTAACTCGCATTGCCGTTTTTCCCCATTCCAGGATTCTTTTTTGTGAATAACAAATTTTAATGCTTCAAATCTTTCTTTATTTAAAATGAAAGCTCTTCGTTTGCAGCATAATATACAAATATTGAAGGAGCTATTTACAGTGAAAGGTGCCGACAGCTTTTGGCAAAGAGGCCAAAGATGATGTTGATACCAGGCTGCCATTTAAACACAGTGTAATTGTGAGAGCTCTATCAGGAAAAAACAGACTGTCAAGGCTGGTAGCATAGTTATTTGCTTAGTAACTGAATCTGCCCCAGACCTGTGTGTGGTGTACTTTTTGCAGTTATCTTGTTATATGTTTTCATACATATTTTGTTAATTAATTGATTGATTTCCCTGTTTACGCCTGTGAAACCAACAAGAATAAACATAACAAGGCTGTTTCATCCATTTTTGGTTTTACAGGCTGCGTGCTCTCATCCAGCACCTGTGATGAGCCTTTTTATTATTTTTTTTATTCTACAGGTCAACCTGAGATGGATACAGTAGAATTGTTATCAATTTCCTCTCTTTAACATTATTATTGCCGTTATCACTAGCATGTGCCATGTAACATTGATTTAAAATAATGTTACAATTCTAGCAATCTCAAGTCCAAGGTTTGGACTTTATTGGCAGTGTAGTTTAGCATTTCTAAAAGGTGTTTAGTTTGCAGGATTTTCCTATTTCATCTGATTTTTCATGAAGGTGCTGCCAGAACACGGTTTCTCTTTATGTCCTTTATGAGCTTAATCTGGGCTGTCGTAAATGTTATAAATTTCGCCTCCTCAGGAGCTGGTTCAGCATGACATCTGATGAAATGAGACTTTGCTGCGCGCTGCTAAAGAACAAATTACTCCAATTATGAGGAAAATCTAATACACTCAATGACTGTACATCATTTCGAGAATCAGTCTGGATATTAAAGCAAGCAGGTTTTTCTCATTAGCTGTAATGCCAGAATAAGGTGGAAATCTTTCTCAGGGTGCTTACAGCACGTACAACAGTGGAAGGGGAGGGGGAGAGGTAGGGGTTGTGGTATTTAGAACTATGTCCTCAGTGAGACTCCTTCAGCCAGCTGATGTACAGAAAAGTAACTATTACTATAAGTGCTCTTAAAATATTATTTTTTATTATTACTCCCAAAGGCTAGAGAGAAGGTACCAGTTTTTCAAACTGACTAATGGTTAAAAACCCCACGACCTACAGAGTGTTGTGTTGGTACCTGGTGAATAGATTGCTCATCTTCTGTTTATTGAAGTCCAAATAACTATGTTTGTCATTCCTTAAATGCCTTTCGCTTTCAGGTGGAGGAATAAGATGCTCTGAAACATAGCAATTCAGGTTCAATTTCCATCTATAGGAAAAGTTCCAAAGGTCAAGGGTGCTATCCAGTTGTTTCATTCAACAGCAATAAAACTATTGAAATCGAATCTATTGTGTGCATCTACAATAGGTTGAATTTTTTTTTGCCTTAAAAAAATAAAAGGGAGAGAGATTCCACATTGCTTGCTGGCTTTATGGGTGCGAATAAGGGTGTGGGTGGCACAATGGTTAGCAGTGCTGCCTCAGGGCAGGGGTCTTGGGTTCAGATCCTGGGGTGCCGCAGTACCTATGTGGAGTTTGTACTGTATGGTCTCCCCATGTTTTCTCTGGGTGCTCCGGTTTCCCCCCATAGTCCAAAAACATACTGGTAGGTTAACTGGCTTCTGAGAAAATTAGCGCTGGTGTGAGTGTGCAGATGTCACGCGTGTGCGTGTGCGTGTGCGTGTGTTCCTTGCCGGGATAGGCTCCGGCTCCCCCGTGACCCTCTACTTGGATGAAGTGAGAATGGACAGATGGAATAAGGGTGATGTGAGCTTTGCCAACAGAACTTTAAGCTTTTGAGCGGTTTCTTTAGACTCACAGAGAAATAAAATGTCATTTGCATCAGGAGGCTTTGTTTCTTACAATACAACCCGGGGGCCCGAAATATCTTGAACAGTTGATCAGAGCTCAGCTGTGGCTGGGGTTTTTAAGGATGAGTCTTTGAGAAATCGTGCATGAGTCATGTACACTAACACCTCTAAACCTCATTAAAAGTTACAAGTGGTGGACAGGTGAAGGACACTGTGGATTAGTGTCACCGTTGCCCATTACACTTTACTGCAAATCTGTGGTGGAAGAAGGACGTCTGCAGATTCCTCCATGTACCAATTTGCAGGATGAATAGATAACCTTTGCTGACGTACTCTTTGACTCACAGCGTTCTTCATCTGCCTTAACAACTGAAAGGCATCATTCACTTTGATTGGAATCCTATTTGTTTTGTCTCTGATATAATTCCTTTTTTTTTTGCTTTTTAATGAGCCGTTTTAATAATCTGCTGTGGAAAAAGCTCAGATTACTCTATTGCACAAAAAAGCAAATGTATGATTCATGCTTAGATTACTCTTAAAACTGGTTGGATGAGCACCGCACAAAGAAAACAGAAAGATTAGAAGCATCACCAGCACAGCAATTACAAAAGCCAGAATGTTCCTCCAGTCACATTCAATGCTGACCTTTGTTCATGTGCCAGTATTTTCCGGAGATGCTTGAACAATCACACTAAAGCACAGCTATTTCTAAAGCCTGCTAGCAGCATTTCCCTAATCTTGTTCAGTTGGGGAGAGGACATAAAAAAAAATAACAGAGAAAACCTGTCTACAGTGCTTTAGTCAGTCTTTCAGTCCTGAAACATCTCTCTCAGTGAGGTGATCTGTCATATTTCTAGGCACATCTGAAAATGGGTATACTTATGAAAAGTTTTTTTTTTTCCATTGTCAACTTCAAATTAATCTTAAAGGAACAAGAAAAAAAAATCTTTAATTTGCAGCTCAAATCACATCTCCTCTTAACATACAGAATATAGATTAATACAGTAATTAAGACATCAAAGAGTATTTCCCTTCAAGTATTCACTCAACTGAAATGATATACTCATCTTTGCTTGTTTTTCTCTAAACAGCAGCTTCCTAAAATGTCCCTGAAATTGCTTTTGTACATATCACTATCATAACTTCAATGGAAAAACACCACACAGTACATCCAGTATAAACACTTATTGTTCTATTCAGTGTCATTCTCAGGTGAACAATTATTTACAGAGACAAAACACTTGAAAATTTGAAGGCATGTTAGAAACTTCACCATTAACTCGATTAAGTAGGTTCCAGAGATCATTATATGGCTTTATATAGAATAGATGTTCTAGCATTACAGTTAAACGGCAAACTCAGGAGAAGATCTTTATTAACTTTCAGTTTATCTTTAATTCAAGGTCTCTTGCAGTTTTCAAAATCCTTCTGCTATTCTGGTCTTGAAATGAAACCAATCTGTAGTCAATCTGTCTTGCTTCAAATTAGATGCTCCAAATTAATGATTTCATAGCATGTGCACTGGTATCCTTATGGTAAATAAATTGAAATTGGAGGCTGAAATAAGCTAGACAGATGGGAAATGAAGAGAAAGGCTGACTGGGGCCAGCGGTATAGTTTATCAGGAAAGCCATTACACTTCACAGCTTGTAGCGGTCAGAAATCTTTACAGCAAACAGTTTTCATGAAGAAAAAAAACAGATGTGAGCTGAAGCAACAGATAGGTAGTGAGATACAACATTTCATCCTTATTCAGACACCCACTTTATCGTTAGAGGGTCCTTGTGAGCAGAAGCCTAGCTCAGGAGAGAAAGTACCCAAGGCGGTTCAGGAAAGCTACTGTACATCTGCACTGGTACAACTCTGGATGGACACGACACAAAGCGGGACTGCAGCCTGGACAGAACACCAGGCCATGCATCCATTCGGGGAGGAAACTGGAGCACCTGGCAAAACTCCACATGGCTGCAGGTTTCAGGGAGAGCTGTGCATAGATGGCATCTCAGGCTGGAATCGAACCCAGGACACAGGCGCTGTGAGGCAGCATGTCGCCATGCGGCTTGCTTGGCAGCTATTTGTCATCAAGTTTCCAAAGAGGCAATTACTGTATGGTCTCTGTGATTTGTCAAGACATGTGTGATTATGTACATACAGTACACAGAAATACACACAATACAAAGCAATTGCAATAAAATGAGTTTAACGCCACTGTTCAAATCTAGGGCCAAATAAATATATTCAAACAATGTATTCACGTCCTGGTTCTGATGTGTTATGCTTTCCTGCGGTCGCTGTATATTACTGTAATCTGTGCTCCCCTGTACCTTCAAAAAATGCAATCTATACAAATTTTTTAAAAGTTGGTAATAAAAAATACACCTCTGTCATCTCTCATCAGAAGTGTTATGCCTTCGGCTCCAAAACATGTGAAGAGCTTATGAAACATTGAAAGCATTTCTGTGTGTCTGATGAAAGCTCGCTTTAGGAGTAAGCCTGTGCAGAAATGTAAAAATGAAAGGAATATATTGCAGGAAAGGATTTTCAGTGCCAAGACACTACATGAAACTCAAATCAAGCTGTTGCTGATTAGTTTACTGGTAGCTTCCCAAAGAGATTAATCACACGGGGGCAGGAGCGGTGCGTCATCTGAAAGAGTCTGCATTATAACAATTTCAAGCTGCTTTACTCACACCATACCACAACAGTAAGAGGGAGATAGAGAGGAGAGACAATGAATGGCGGGGTGATTTAATTCTATTTCCATTTTTGCTTCCATGGTTTTGTTTGGATCCCCTGTATGAATGTCTATGAAAAGATTTAATTAAATGGAAGAAGCAAAAGAGAGAACACTTATAGCAGCCCTTTGAATCCTTAAAGTCTGATTGCTTCGCTGAGATAATTGTTTGCCTGAAATCCCAGCCAGTGGTCAAACGCCAGTGTGTGGAAGTCAAAGGCAGCTACTGTATGTGCAGAGCAGAGGGAAGCGCACTCAGTCTCCAACAAGAAGAGATGACTAGCATGACTGCACTGATATTTTATCAGGTGATAAAGCAGCAGACTGTGACTTTGGTCTATAATGGAGTCTATAATAGAGAACAGAATTCTCGGCTACAAAAGGTTCAATTTTCTGTTCCTACCGCTAGGTAGGCAGACCTAAGAAACACCTACATGAGCTCTTTAAAGCTAATTCTAGTTCTTAATTAGTTTTAATTTTTTCAGCTCTCTAATTTGTGGAAAAACAAGACTGGCATTAGCTGAGCAGAACGCCAGCAAGGCTTTGCAATACTGTAGCTGTGCCAGAACACATCAGCCCTTCCATGTCTTTCAGTCACCATCTTCTCAAACCCCTGTGGTATATGATTACTGAAAGCAACTGCCTAATGAAGCGAAGTTTCTGAGACAAATATCTAAATGATGGCATGTCCTGTATTTCTAACAACAAGTGAGCCTGGTTAGAAAGTGACATGAGAGGAAAGCTGATCACAAATCATTTTACTGGATTTTTGGCAAGGCAATACATATGACAATGTATTCATGGCATGTCTTACTGAAAATTATTGTTTGAAGACATGGCAATGGTGCCACTGTATTCGTAGCTGAATACGTTGATGAAGTAATGATCTTTATTGACCTCATGGAAAAACATGGGTGTCTTAGAAACTTAGTGAGCTTAGTGACCTTTACTAACTTTGCATGCAACATCTTCTGTGAGTTATATTTTAATTATTTTATTCTGGGCAACAGTGCATGTGCATTTGTTTCCTTCGCATTAACTCCGTAGCAAAGATCTTTATTGTTATGAACATACTGCAAGATCGTTTAAAAACAATAGGAAGCCATTCAGCTCATCTGCCTTATTTGGTCATTTATAGCTAATTGATCGGAGGATCTTATTCTGTCATTCATAGAGAGAAGACAGGGAAACTGCTGAAACCACATACGTCTAGAACCCTTTGAAGAAAGTAGTGCCTTCTGTCTCATGTTTAAAATGCATTTCAATGTAGTTCCCTCTCGTGCCCTCTGGTTTGTGTTCCGTGATTTATTCTGGGTATACTTGTTTGAATTTTCCCTCGAGATGCTTGAATACTTGTATCAAGTCTCCTCAACTTGCATATGGTTAGACTTCTCTGGACTGATTCCAGTGTAGCAATATCTTTTCTTTTTTTTTTTTTTACAACGTGCTCACCAAATTTTCCACAATATTCTAAACAAGGCCTTACAAGTGCATTACACATTTTTTAAATTCTATGCTTTTAGAAAAGTATTCTACGGTTCTGTTTGTCTGGCTTATTTCTTCCCATGCTTGTTAAGGTGTAGTACCATTGTCAGACTGAAGTCTCCAAGAAGAACTACTGACTCTTGGCAGAAGTCAATTCAATTTGCTGCAGCAAATGACTGGAACGATCTGCAAAGTGAACTGAAACTGTCCGCCTTCATATCCGAGGGTGTTTTCAGTTACGAAATTAAATCTTTTCAAGCTGCCACTTGTACTTGTTAACACTGCAGCATGATGCCCTGCTATGTCATTTTAAATTGATCATCCTTTTCTTACTTTCTCCCTTTCGTCTTTGGTGTAACATTTGCTTGAGCCTCTTGGCCAGCTTGTCATTGTAAATAAGAACCTGTTCTCAACTGGCATACCTAGTTAAATATATTACATTAGTATTCATGTATCTAAATGAAGAACCAAGTACCAGCTTTCCATCGGAAAAACTGGTATGTTGAATCTGGTTGCACCAAAATTTTCTGTGCTGGCTGTGTGATGCTAACACAGGAACTCAGCTGACTTCCCAACTGGAACTGATCTCAACTCTGTGCAGAACACAAGCATAAAGGCACTGGGAGCTTAACTTGTGCATCACCTGGAACACAGGTGTTAGCTCAAAAACACAGCACAGGACAGGACAGCTCTGCTGTAATTACACAGAATGCATTGATTCAGTTCAGTGGCAGACAATGTAACCTCCTAAGAACATACTGTACGCAGTTCACAGAGGACTTTTAACTGGGAGGATAAACACCTCCTGGTTATCAAACAGAAGCCTCTGACCATGTGTACTTGGGTAACAAGACATTGTATTCCTTCTATTCACTTCACTCCAAAGCTTTAGGTCAATGTCACAGAACTGTGGAAAATGAAAGGAACACTTGCAAACCTCACAATAGCCTGTGTTACATTCAACACATTTCTGAAGAACTGCAGTGAGTTTATTGCTGCCCACTGTCAGTCATCTAGATTTATTATTGTATTAATGGAATTAATTGAACACACTCTCATTGCGGTAATGATATAAGGATCCCTGTAGAACTGCCCAGATTATAACCAGCAGGGACCAGGAATAGTCTCTCCTATAATTACTATCTCCTGGCTGCCTTAATACTCTGAACCCTGCCATAAAAATACTTAGCTGCACTTTCAAAGGTAGAGCTGCATAAAAATGAGAGCTCAGTCATTCACATTTTGTTATCTGAGAGGCAGATGGAATGACACTGAGTTGATTAGCACTTAAAATTGAAAAGAACAGCCGCAAGAATTTGTACTGATTAATCAGCACTGAGTGGGATGAAGTGACAGAAAATGATTCACCTGGTTAGGAAGGAAAGCATTGCTTCATCATGACTATGTTCTGAGAGGTCTCAGAGGTGTGTTTGTGAGGTGAGCTTTCGCTAACTTCTTTACCTTAGCCGGTTGTTGTAATTAACATCTGCGTATGAAAGAGAAGTGTCCAGAGAGGTCTGGTGTAGTGGAACAAAGCTGGGGGTCACTACAAGTACATGCCTTTGGCTGTCAAGAAAGAACAAACCGGTAAAACATTAATAGATGTATTATGATTAGACAAATAGCTATTAATATTTAGGGTTCATTTTATATTTCTGTAATGTCACAACTACTTACAGTATGATGGTTTTATGATCATAATAAATGTGCATCTCCACAACTAGCAGTGATACTCATTCTTTGGTCTTGAGGATCCACAGCCTTATGGGTCTCATAAAGAACTCAAGCTTCTCAAAGAACATACTTAACTTACTTTTTTGAAAATCATTGGTAAGTCTTAACAAATTACATCAATTTCTCATTCAATTAAATCAACAGGCACACTGTTGGAATGGGCTTTCCAGACCAGGAGTGAAATAGTGGAATAATGATATACTGTATATATATACTATCATATATACTACAGTGTATGTATGCTAAAGAAAAGTTCAGAAGACTCATTTGAATATATTAAATATACTGTATAATAAATGCTAATAAACATAAGAAATGATACATTTTATTTCTAGTAGTACCCAATTCATATCCATAATGTTTTTAAAGGTCCATTTTGATTCACTAACCATAACCCTAGCTCCATACAGTACATGGTTCATCACCAATATACAGTAATCACATTTGATTCATATTTTAATGTAATGAAACCAACTGGCAAAAGATGTTGGCCAGTTGGCACAAATTATGGTCATGACCCAGCTGTATTCAATTCTTTCAATGAGAAAAGTTTCAGAACTAATGCCAGTTAATGTTGTGAGAAAACTCTTCAGACTACTCAGCTTTCTAAAGATTCCCAAAACTCTATAGGAGGCAAAAAACAGAAGCAAAATCAATATGTTGTTTCTAATATTCCCCACACAATCTTAAATGGATTCATTCAAATGTCCAGAGAACCATTTTTCAGGGCACACTGCCCCAAGCTGAATTTAAATGTGTTGAAGGTTTTGAAATCAAGAAACTGACATTTTGAGAAAGTTTGAATTAAACCTTTTCACCGTGGACTGGTTTAGAGGGATCTTTTTCTGAAGAGAATGAGGACTTAAGAGACTTTTAAAGTACCTTATCTTTTTTTTCCAGTTATGAAACTGGTTTACTATATCAGAGCACCAATACACTAACTCCGGCTAAATATGCCTATATAAACTCTTGTGTTTACCCTGTCATTTGTATAGCTTTTGTCTTGTCAGGAAGGTTCAATTACAGTACAGGTCAAAGAAGTTTACATTTTTTATAATTTATAAAATCCTATAATTTGGTATATATGAACTACTGATCCCAACATAGAACAGGAGTAAACCGGTATAACCAATTCAAATAATTTGTATAGATATTGAACTGACAATACTGGAGCTCTGCTGTTGTACCTGTGACCAAGATACTTCACCGAAATTGCTCCACGGAAAAAAGTGATAAGCATCAGCCAAATAGATTAGTAATAACAATAAGACCTCTTCTGAAGGTTTATTGTGAGATTTTCCAAACTTAGGCTTAAACCTGAGTTCAGCCATATATTCATTGAGTTCATCGAGTCTAGACTTTCCTTTCCTTTGTTGCACTCAATTGACTTAATGATGAGAGTCCACATCACATCGAAAAATCAAGAGGGGCTAAGTACTCATGGGAGCTAAGGTTACCTTTGCGCTCCTTGCAAATTCAATAACAGACATATAGAGATGTTTGTTTACTGTAAAGTTGGAGTTTGAGAGTCAGACAAAATGGACCATGCAGTCATATATAATTTCACAGCTTTAACATGTATGGAGCTAGGGTTAGGGTTAGAGAATTAGGCAAAATTGATCTTTATAAACCTTATGGATGCGATTTAGGTCCTACTAAAATTACTAATTTAATGGCATTTCTCTGCTTTTTGACATTTTAATTTTTGATGTTTTTTAGCATTTATTAGGCCCTTGAAAATGTCCCACTCTACAAAGTGGTAATTCAAAATTTACAAGTTGAGGCCTTTCATAACCAAAACCTCAGTTAATTTGCCCCTCTGAAACACAATGGAAGACTTGGTTTCAAACAAACAAACTTTGCTGCCACTTCTAACCCTAACCCTTGCTGCAGCCTTTTGAATGTCCACTATTCAATACGCTCTTAACATACGTAGAGCTTCACAAGAAATAATTTTCAAACTCCAGTTACCTAAAACTCTTAGCACAACACTTGAAAGCTGTCTAAAGAGCACTCATTTCCATTTTAACTCTGCATTTATTTATTTTTTTCAATTCCATGCCATTATTGTAGGTCTATTTTCCTTAAGGGTTTATGCTTCACTTTAGTTTTTAATGTGTGCAGGTGCTTAGCTTAAATCTCACCAGAAATAATGAAGTCATATTGTCTTTGTTGTAATACAACCTACATACATGAAATAAAATCTTCTCATTTTAGAGACTATTGTTTCACTAGAGTTGACAGAGTTGACTGATTTAAGTTGCTTTTTACTGATGGATATTATTTTAGTGGCATAAACATTCCCACTGAAAAAACTATGCTAATGAAGACTTCATTAAAATAATGTGCTATGTGAAATAATGCTGATGGCAGACTCCTCATCAGTATTCAATAACAGGTCTGTCTTTTGGAATGTCAGTGATTCAGAACCATCAGTGCACCATCTAATGCAACTCTCATTTCATCAACATGCACTAATTGAAATATGCATTTTATATGGGCTCAGATTAAAGCCCTTTGCAATCACAATTACATTTTGCTCACGTCTTTTCATCAGGGCAAATGCAATCTTACATTGGGTCACAAAACCTTTGATTTATTTTTATAAACACGTGTTCCCAATCAATTTAAATTTTAACTGTGGTCAGAGATGAAGTACAAACTTAACAGAAATTTACCAGCTACCAATATGATATATTTTTCTTTCGAGCCTTTGTGATCAACTTTAATATAAAGTGAAATCTCCTGTTTCTTCTGTTGTTTGTTTTCTCCGTTAAATGCACACAGCATGGTGCTGTCTAAGCTTTCATCAGAAAATATTTTTTTTTGTTTCCTGCTGTAGTTGAAGGAAGCATCACGATGCTATAACTACTCTGATAAGTCACCCTCTAATCTCTTATGTAATGTAAAATGAGTGCATGTCTAGGAAATATATATTTAAATTTAATTTTACAATAACTTGAAAGGCAAAGGCTATTTGTGTAAAATTATGCTGTAAAATGACTGCTCACCAATGTGGACATTTCTGTTAGAAATGTTCTGCACAACAAAAACCTGCATAGTACTCTGAAACACTGAACAATTTTAAAGACCTTGGGACAACAAGAGGCCATCCACATTCAGTATTCATTTTTCTCATTCCATAATACTACTCACCAATTAAATGTCCAGATAGTTGATAGAATCTTCAACGAACATATTAATTGGAGCTGACTCTAATCATCCACTATTGAATATACTGTACTGTATACACTAAACTCCTTATTTTGACAAAGGCACTAATTGAATGCACAAGCCATGATAATAGAGAACCTGCTTAATTGAACATGAATTTGCCAGGCCTCTCAGTCAGTGGTTAAACCTTTTTGTACTGTAGTTGATTATTACTATGGTTAACCTGCGCATCTGATTCCCTTACTATTGAGAGGGAGTATTTCTCCAAAAAGGACCAAAAAATGTGTTTCTTTTCAGCCTTTCCTTCACTGAACAGAGCAGGAGATACAGTATTAAATAACAAAATCATTATCATAACCATGTTACTTAATTCATACATGGCTATTATCCAGTCATCCATGTCTTCAATAAAAAAAACACCATATCATAATTGATCTTAATAAAGACAAGTTCCTAGCAAGGCAACCAAATTTAAAATAAGGTAAACTGAATTTGAAAACTGAGAGGCTATGAATTTTAAGAAATTGATGTAGTATATTGCACTGACTGCACTGAAATTTCCTTCTCAGATTTTCTTGCATTTGTGGGAGAAATTTGGTGTGTTTTCATGAACACTTCTCTCTACTACAGTCAAAAATGGCAAAATGGTTGAAAAACCTGCTCTCTGAGTGATTTAACACTCATGAATATGTGTCAATGCCTGGATCTCTGTGGATTTGCAATCCGATAGCTGATAACTTTTGGATGTTCTTCGTTATTTTTCTGTTTTTTAAAAGACGTTTGGAGCAATCATCACAGTATGACAATTAAGGCATGGTAGCACTTTACCAAATGCAAGAAAGGATTGGGTAATTGCATTTGAAAGCCATTAAGATGACTGAATGACACATTCTTGGGATGCTTTGAGACAGAAGAGATTTTTTTAAGTGCTCCAGAATCCGAAGAAATTCATTTTTAATTTGAGACTTTAAAAAAACAATTATGATTGAATTTGTTCAATGTCCATGAACAAATAATTTGTTCATTTGTACGTGATTAAATCTGGTAATTCTCTCCCTTTAATTAACACACTAAACCAAGTTACTCTTTAACTCTTACATTTTAGGTTCTAAATTCCAAGAACAGGATTATTGCATCTTCTGATAAACTGATTTGCCTATTAATTGACAAATCACTTGTGCAATCCCCACTTGTTTGATATTACAAGTGTTCAATTGAGATGAAAGTTAAAAATACTTAATCAAAAACATTTTGAAAACAAGTAGAATATTTTTATTTTCTCACTCTGGAAGAGGGCTACTCTTAGTGATCTGTTTCATGCATGTTAATGAGAGTGGGAGGACTTGAAAAATGTTTTTCTTCCATTGTACAAACTGAACTCGGAATCGTTGTATTTAATCTAAACTATAAAGTCTTTGACTTTGAACATTTGTAAATTTTAGAGACGGCATGCACTTGGACAGCTCTAAAACACTTTTGATACTGGTTCTCCTCCGCTGTGCACAGCACTAAAATTAGGGCATGTTGGGAATGACAACACTGCAGGTGGGAATACTAGAAATTATTTGAAAATTGGGGAAAAAAACTGACATATGTAAACCCAGTCACCATTTTTCACAGTCAGAGGGCCCCAGCAAGAAAAGGGGGAATAGTGCCCATCAGAGAACCATGTCTCTCTCAACAATAGTGCTGTAATTCATAGATGCTGAGCAAGAAGCTGAAGCCAAGGACATTAACCAGCCCAAACACAAAAGCATTAAGACAACGGGTTATTCAGGTTGTCCTGGAATCTCCCAGGACTTACATGCAAGGCATTCCTCCTTCACCCAGACGTTGCTTTTATACAAAGGGGATTCTCCCCCCCCCAGATCTCTTAGACCAGAATCAGCAGAGATGGCAACCATATCAAACAATGTGGCACTGCTTAGGGATTCTCAGTCATAAGCAGCTCGTCACATTTCCCCCACTTCATCTGGCACACTTGGTCTATAAGGTTCAACCTGTGCTTTGAATTAGTGTCACAGCTGTTAGATGAACAAGAAACATTTTCTTTGCCTTACTGTTCTTTTTATGTTAAAGCCATGTCATTTCAGCAAGCAGGCGAAACATTGCACAACTGATAAAGACTAGTGAATGACTTTGCACACCAACTGTGTATTTTCTCAGCCTCTTGAGAATATCTCTCTGTTTGGGTTCATTAACAAGGGTCATTATAGAATGACCTGGCTGACCTGACCAAAATGAAGTGTCTTCCACACCCTTTATTATTCTTTAGAAATTATGTTTCTCACTAAGTTTCGCAAGTGATGAAGGAACCACAGCAGTTTCTCGGGACCTGGCGATTCAGCTGTGAGGAAACCCTACGTTGATTACTAACATAGTTCTCAAGGGTCTAAAACCCTAATGCATGAGATTTTCAATTGAAATTTGAGATTGTTCACTGTTTGCATTGATGGCTGACCGTGAGATTTCATCCCAATATGTGAGACATCAGAGCTATACAGTTAAGTAGCACCAGGGCTATTGTCTAGCAAATGATCTTCAATTTCAATTCAATTCATTTTGATAAAGCACCCTTCACAACAAGGTTGCATGCCCAAAGGTACTTAAAGCTGTGTGACAATACATGACATGGAGGCGAGGAACCAAAAACACCTCTGTAAGGAGAAGAAAAATCTCTAGGGGTCCAAGGTCAACTGGATGCCCAACCCCTCTGGGCATGCTAAGATTATACACTTCTAAAAAAAAGTACTAAATGTGGAGTATCAGGTCTTCCATCATGTCCTTCTGTGTGCCAGTACTCCATGCAAAGCTCTGTAGACCAGCAAATCCTCCTTGATCTTGCAATATATTACTATGAAACAATCATTTCAGTATGAATTCTTGTATTGATTTTGTCAGTGTTCATGCATTTTTTGGCCAAGCCGTCGCTCTGACTTGTATACAACTACAGGAAACCATGACGAATTATTAGGACTAAGCAGAAGCGGCAAGAAAGTGGTTGAAACTACCTTTATTCCCATTGGTCTGACATAAAAGGTATCAGTATGTATTCCTCAGGAAAAAAAAATGTAATTATGCATACTAATGGAGCTCAAAACTTTATAATCATGTTGTAAGTGGAAGAACCTTCTGCTACAGCCATCCTCTCATGCTCCTTCTGTGACATTTTTACTGGGTCTTTCTCATCATCTGTTTTTCATTTTCCTGAGGGTCTCTGTTGGGCTGGCATTTTACTGAAATGTATCATAATTGCTTCAGAATGGATTTTCATTCTAAAACTGACAGCATGTTAAGTGTTCCCCTGGTAGTTTGCCTCAATCTCGTGCTGGAGTGGTTTCCCGAGTTTTCTGCTGTGAACACCACCTGTATGCAGTCAGCCGGAACGAACTCCTGCCGTCACACTGTCATGTTGTATTTTTAGTTTTTATTAGATAATTATCGTACACAGTACAGGGATGTTGATTAATGAGCTTAATTACGATGTAAGAATCTCACTGCTACATCCGAAGATCAAAGATGACAGTAATTGCTGTTCAATCTGTTGAGACTGAAATTTAGATACTTGAAAGAAGACAGACACCCTAGGACATCCTGTACTGTATGTCATTATTTTTAGATGCGGATGCAATCCTACATTCCTTTCCAGAGTCTCTTTCCAATTAGAATTCACATTTTCACCATTTGTGTCTTCCTCGGTTTAATTAATTATAGAAAGCATGGTTAATAAAATTGTAACAAATCCTTATCAGGTATAAGATCTTGAGGCAGGGTAGCTGTAGAAAGTTCAGTAGCTACGTCAGCATGCATAGGCTACAAGGTAACAGGTAAAGGTTCATTCATAGCTCAAAGGTAATTGGTAAAAAGGTGTCACACCTGAAGAAGGGCTCCACAGCCAAAACGTTTTCTTTTTTTGACCTTTCAGTATGGAATAAATCATTACCTGCTTTACCTGTTCTTTTGCAGCCATTATTAGTTAATTGGTTGAGGGCTAGGAATACACATTCTCACATGGCTTGTGTTAAGTCTTAATTTGGTCTAAAAAAAGTTGTGCAGAGTGCAAGTGGTGTTGGGTGTTTTTTTTTTAAATAGTCTGTATTGTTAATTTATAGCTTGAAATGGTCTTGAATAAAGCCTCCAGGAAATTGCCTTTTTTGGAATCATGGTGGGCTTTGTGCATACTGATGCTTAGGGGAAAGGTTTGTCATAGACCTCTTAGTAAAGATTCAATCTGTTTTGTTTTTTTGTTTGTTTCTGAATGGGCTGCAGTGAAAAACTGGGTATATTCTAGCATTGTAATGCATTAGCCTGGTTATACTTTAGTGCATTCTGAGGTAGAGAAAGAAATAATAAAAAAGCAAATGGATTCATTAGTTTTGGAGACCTCATTTGCTTCCATTTTTTATGGGCTTCTTATTTATGGACTTTTTATTCTTTGCTTAAACCATTTTCATCTTAAACGTTTGAGGATGTAGGCTGATCAGTGAAATAGCATTTTCAGTGACATTGAGAATAAAGAAGGACTTGGAATTCATCCTCCAAGGGTCCTCTGTCTGCTACTGCAATTAGACTAAGGTCAGGTGTTCTGTAAGCCTTACCATGCAGATTGTGCCTTTTTATCTTTTGCTGTAAACAATCTTTTATTATAAACAAGTATGCAAAAGGATTCAAGCTTGAATGATTGCTTAAATAATGACAAAAATGAGATCATTAAAATAACGTTGGCAATAAACAGTTCATGAAATTGGTACACCATGTTCTGTTTTCAGCTCAGACAGCTTGCTATTGATAAAAAATAGAGATAGCCTGGTTCATGAGTACAGTATGGGCTTTCAGTGTGTTGTATATGGTCTTTAATTACTGTACTGAACAGATCTAGCACAACATCTGTAAAAATATTAATTTATCATAACATTTGAATTTTCAATTAAAAATTATTTTCTTGTATTATTGACAATGCTGGGGTTTAATTCCTTAGCTGCATTGTAACAACATAAGAAAATATTCTGCAAAGCAGCCCAGCTTCTACAGTACATTTGAAAAGTGGGCTTTTTCTATATTCTTCTGGCAACCAGTATGATTGGCACTGAAGGTGGTGTGAACTGTATGAGCAAGTGGTGTTTGTAGCTGTAGCCTTCAGCTATTCTGTGAAATGCTCAGACTTTCAGAAATGACCCACTGTGGGGCATCTGAATCTCTTTTGTTCTTCTTGATTAATGAACTGCAAACATGTCTATTGTCAGCTTCTATAATTCAATAAATTGAGTGTTGACTCTTTTTGACCATACAGAGAAAATATTTTTCACCAAATCATCTTATTAGCGAGGTCTGGTTGGTCGTACATATGAAAAATGTCAAGTCAGGTGTGGTGCACAACCGATCAATCAATGGGGAGATCCATGTATGGTGCTGAGCTTGCTACACAGGTCCACACCTGTGATCAGGAATTGATCAGGAATCAGTTTACATGGCACTACACTAATGGCATCCTGGGACCTTGGTCCCCTTCTTGTGGGCTCATCTTGATGAGAGAATTCACGCTTGCTGCATGTATAGTAGTGTCTTGTGAAAAAATGTACTGTTTGGATGCCTTGCACACCAGACTTGAGACACACTGAGCATTCACAGGACTCGGTATTAAATTATTCAAACAAACCTCATCCTGTGTAAGGGGCCAAGTTTTTTTCTCAAACAGCCAAATATATAAAGGAGCATTTCGAAGTGTGGTGTTAAAATTGACCATATAATTTTTAAAATTCAGCAGCCATCTGCACTCAACTAATTAGAGATCGGCATTTTAATTAGCGAACTATCCCTTTCTAGGAAAATAATTTCCATAAGAACACAAGCCAAGCCACTATTATACAGATCGAACAACACTCAGAAATATGAATATTTTAGTTATGAACTTATTAGCTTTTAAAACACTTAAAATTGCCTAAACATTAATTTGCAATCTGAGTGGAGATACTTGTAATTTTTTGTAATCTAAAATATCCATAAAGTATTCAATTAACCTTTCCATAATATCTCCTAAATTGAAGAGAAATACAGGTTTTTAAAGTTTTCCAAAATAATTCTAACAACCCACATGAAGCAATTATAAAGATTAAACAGTCTTGACTCTCTGAAGAGGGAGATCCTTTCAGGTAAAATTATAATTGTAGAAAAATAGGAACTCCTGAAATCTCTTTGCTGCAGGGCCAGTCTGCCAGTACAATTTATGCTCTTGACCACTGAGTCTCTTAATGAATGCCAGTACTTTCTTTTTCAGTGATGCCTTTACACTTGATACACCTTCCTGGCTGTAATGCCTGATTAGATAAATGGTCTAGTCTAGTAATGTTAAAGCCAAACCCTGTTATTTACCACTTAACCCTGCCCAAGCTCAACTTGAAACCCCCTTTCATCAAAGATCAGAAAACGAGCCATGTTCGGTGTGTTACACCTTACCCACTGACTTTCAGACCACTGAGTGCGTAGTCTATACAAATATCACAAATTGGTCTATGCTTTTGCTTGTAATGTCTGGTATTTAAATTCTAAAAGAGTTATCATGTGTATGACAAAAATCTCAATAGAAACTGTAAAGTTTAAGCAATAAAGGGCCCCATAATGCCAAGTACCACAAATATGAGGCGGAAGGAAGTTTGATTTAGTTTACTGAATCATTATTTTAAAATGTAGGCAAGAATCTCAACAGCCATCCGTTTACTGTAATATTCAATCACACAGCAAGTTCTTCCTGTTCTATGGTACCTATTAAACAGGAAAGAGAAATCCAGGTTTCTGCTGCTAACTGAACAGTGATGTGGTACTCAAGAGCTCTGCTGTTTGTGTGTTCTTCTCTGTTGACGAGTTGAGTCACTCCTCTAATTTTTAGAGTGCATGTTTTTCTTTACTTTAAGAC
Source organism: Lepisosteus oculatus (assembly GCF_040954835.1). Taxonomy (NCBI): domain Eukaryota; kingdom Metazoa; phylum Chordata; class Actinopteri; order Semionotiformes; family Lepisosteidae; genus Lepisosteus; species Lepisosteus oculatus. Next base: position 13,995,249 of record NC_090715.1, read on the forward strand.
AGAAAAAAAACCTCGATTCATTTGTTCTGAGAAGCAGAAGAATTGAAACCGGAAAGTCCAAAAATCACTCGATCTTGAACATTTTCTGCCTATTTGGTTTCAATGTGCTAGAGATACAATCCCTTTGTCTTCTTCATGCATACTGTTGTCTTCGCCTTTCTGCGGCAGCTGTAAATGGTAGAATGGTTGAATCCAGGAAATGGATGACTTTTCCTCCCATGTGTCTTTACTTTTTTTAACCATCGGTAATTTTAATATTTGCGTTGACTTCTATACTCAGACATTCCCATCAATGGTGTCTTTGGAATATAATTCACTCTTGGTGTCCATCCCATCCAATATACCTGTTAAAGGTGATTTCTTCTTTGTTCCTAGCAGTGGAGTTTGCCATCCTATACGATTCGATCCCTATGCCTTTAAGCCAAGGTAAATACAAGATCCTGACATTCCTGTCTTCTGATGTTAGCATCAATTATCAGCCAGTCATTACATGATATACAAGATGAGAAAAATGGATGCCTTGTCAGTTCAGAGTTCTTTCTCATCAGTGAAGTCTAAACTGATCAATTCCTTCAGCTGCTTTGCTTTGACAGATACTTTTCTGCTTCAATGACTGAGATTTTAATGAGACTTTTTATTAGTCCTATTAAAGTTGTTATTTTTGTGAAAGTTATATTTAGCTGGAAAACAATCTTCATTAAACAGTTTACATTTTTTTACATGCTGCATGACGGCCGATTAAAATTAAGATCTTCCATCTTTTGATTTGTTTTTTGGAGATACGTTTTATTGAAATTCTAATTTGTTACTGTAAATACCAAAAATGTATTACTAAATATTAGGAAAGAGAAGTTGATTATATTTGTGCCTACAGAATTAAACAGTAGGATTGCATGATTTTAAACCAGAAAAGGCCGTTTGACCCACCTAATATTTGCTAGTAGCTAATTAATCTGAGATTTAATTTCTTCAAAGAAGCTGATACTGTAGGTTCAACTACATTGCTGGATAGCATGTTCCATACTCCACAAACCCTACTTGTAAGGTACTACACCATTTTCATGGTTTATACTTTCTGTACTTGAGATCATCTGTGAACCTGACTAGTTTATTAACTGTACTAGAATTCAATCACCGTCTTAAATTGGGAAGAGCGGTAGTATTCTAAATCGTCCCCCAGAGAAGAATGGAATAGCTATGTTCCAATGTACTGAAATAGTTGACCTGTACATTTCTTTTCTAGTTAAAGGTGTTATTAATAAAATGACATTTTTAAATTGAGAGTCCACTTTTAAGTCTGAAAATTATATTTAAGTATAATAAAAAATATCAAATAATGTTCAGTGCAGTGTCTTTAACATTGTCAGCACATGTAAGGATGAACATAAAGGAGTTTTCATTCAGAAAGAAACCTTGAATGCAGCTGCTTTTTTTTGGAACCCATTCTACTCATTCTTTAACATCGCTTATGAAAATAAGCTTCCATCTGATGGTTTGTTCTTTTTATGGCCACCCAAATCTGGAACTGTTAACTGCCAGTCGTGTCACTGTACCATTATACTCCTTGCAAAATGACACCAGAGATGGATAATGCACATTTGCCAAGAAGACCTGAAATATGGGCAAAACAATTGTTGTGCCTCTCACTAAGAAAAGGATAGGTCTGCTCTGACAGTGCAGCGCCAGTCTCCAGTCAGAGGCCTTCACTGGCTGAGATGCTTAAGATTTCCACTCCTCTTCTTGGTTTCCTTTCTCAAGATGGTCAAATATACAGAAATTAAGTTAACAATCTTTAAAATTAGAGTCAACTTGTGGGTTTTAAATCACTTTCAAATCATCAAACTTTTAAAATCTGATATGGGCTGGGAGGCTTCCATAGATGGGACAGAAAGCAGTTTCCCAGTGTCTGAAGCCTCGTACCGGAGACCAAAAGCCCAAAGAGTGCAAATGACACATAGGTGTATATAGAGTATCAGTTCACTGATGTAGTCTGGTGCCAAACTCTGCCAAGCTGTTAAAGCACTTAAACTTATTTGGAAATTCATAGGGAGCCAGTGCCACAGAGGCAAGAACAGGTGATCTATGCTCATGTATTTTAATTTCTGATAAAAGTCCAAGCAGCTAAGTTCAGAACATGTGGATACACTAGCACGCATGGCATTGCAATCAAAACTCTGAAAAAAAAGCACTCTTTAGCTTTTCTGCATCAGATTGGGAGAGGTGTAAGGATATGTGCTAAATATATGAAAACAGATGCCTTCAAAGCACTCCATTATGCGTTACTACTTATGAGTTGTTTCAATTGATGATATCCTGTACAGTGCTATAGTTTGCTCATATTACTTACTTATTACTGCTGGAACACATTGGCTAAGTAATTATTGCCCATTCTGTTGCTGAGATAGACTGTGCACGCATTATCCTCTGAGGCACTGCTGATATTTGCTCAAGGATTATGGAACATCTGGCAAGCTTCCAAGAACAGCTAGAGATGTGGAAAACTCTTCCCTGTGGTGTTCAATTGTTATTGTCCTCATCATACTGCTTGCTGTGAGTAAGTAGTGAAAAGGGGGAATTGGGTAAACTGCACATGTATAATAAAAAACATACATTTCAAAATAAGTGAATTAATCTAAAAGTGAATGTTGCTTCATGATCGAGAAATAAGGTACTTTGGTCACCAGTGGAAATCAGGAGGATTTGCATTTAGAACTGATGATGAAAAACACAATACCCAAAAGAGGGGTTGTACAGTATGGGGAGCAAACGTGGTTGGGTGATTTCAATGGATTCAGGGATTGGTCTATTAAATGTTACGATTCAATGATGTCTGAATATCCAGGGCTGGGTTGGCTCCTTGCACTGCCCTGAATGGCTGAGTTCTTAGAAAAAAAGATTAGAGCTAAACTAGAAAAAACAAAGGCTGTTTGGTGATTAAATTAGAAGTGCAACGCTGATCTCAGAATGGTCAATTTAGACAGATCTCTTATGCTTACACAGTGCTAGAACAGAGTATTGCACATAATAAGGTGAATTTTCTCACCAGGAGCCGGAATAACGAGAGATGTATAGATGAGAACAGTTTATAAAAGATGAACGCACTTAACTATTCTTAGTCATCATAGGCAATACAATTTTCTCACTGCATTTTTCCTGTTTGAATGTAATCATTCGTCATATGCTTTTATTGCTTCTTTTTTTCCCCATTAACCTTATTTTTAAGTTTCTGTTTTTAAATAGTTTCCAGGGCATCAATGAGTAGCCAAATATATACTGCATGTAATCATTATTCAAACGATCTGTCAAAGCTTTGTTGTTGCTTAGATACTGTATTTATAGTTTTGAATTCTTCTGATCACATAGTCCTCAGACCTTCTACTGTATGTTTCAGCCCCCAGGATTTGTTTTTCCTTATCATGGGCTTATTTAACACTTAACTGAACAGATTTCATAATTAGCTCTTTTATAACCAACTTTCTAATCTCAATAGAAAGATAATGGTGTACTGCAGGAGTGCTTTTGGCAGCGGTGTTTGCAAAAGTATTGTATGCCCATAACCTTGTTGCGCCCTTGTGGCAGTCTTATCCTCTTGGGTTACCAGTCAACTGGACAGGTGCAAATCACACCATTTCCAAGACTTCCATGCCAATCAACCTTGGTTTTGCATGGTCCTCTTGTACAAGATTCATTAATGCAGTCTAAGAAATGCTAAAACTGTGGAATACTTTGCCTCCGACTGCAGAGATTGGACTTCCAATCCAATTTTTAAACAGAGAAAAACTTTTAAAGAATGAATAACATTGCAATTTCTATATGAAATCTGCAAATTTCCTTCAATGGATGACCACAATGTCATAGCCATGAGAAATATATACAGTAGATTTATTTTATCTAATTTCTTAGATACTGGTCATTTATAAGCGCACATGAGTCTTTATCTGTTTTCATTCGTAGTAGCAAGTTAAATCTCTAGGTCTGTGTGTTTACTGATGCTTTGCTGTTCACAACTAATGCTACTTGCTTATTAGAGAGAAAGTATTGGAGGACGATGGTCCTATTATCCTGGCTGGATATAATGAACTTGTAACAATAACTAAAGATGTTTTGCGTCATATCTCTTCGAGAGGATGAAATATATTGGCAGTGCACCATGAAGTACTTTTCAAATGTAATACGTAAATGGACTACAAGTAAGGCAAAAATGAGTTTATTGTATGAAGGATCACTTCTGCAGATGGTATAACACCCACTCACTGTGCTATACTTGTCTCACTGGAGGCTACAATAACATGTGTGCTACTGCACAGAAAAACAGAATGAAGGAGAAAGTTGAATATGTAACATAACAAAACCATGGTATTTAATTTTTAAAATTCTAAAAGCCATCAAAATATATAGCAATGCATTTTAGGGACAGATTGACTTATAAGTAAGTGAAACATACCGTGTTAAATGGAGTTCCATGATAAAACTTTAGGAGAAAGATTTAACCACAATTTTGATCAATCTTTTGCTTGCTAGAACACAAAAAAATCAATTAATTCAATGAGTTTATTCAACAATACTACAATGAGGAGGTTTGGCCGCATCTTGTAACCTGTTAGGATTAACCTGCACTGGCAGATGTGGTCAAGAAGAATCTTCCCCCCCCGTAAATCCAGTGTTTGAATTTGTTACAACAGATGCATATTTAAAGGATAAAAGAAATGATTTTTTTGCTGACTTTAATATTGCTGCAGAAATGAAACTGAATTATGTGATGTGCTGTAAGTGCATAAACTATATTTGTTTTGTTCTGTACTGGCTTCCAAATATGATGGTATCAGCAGTATTGTATTCAGGGTATGAAATGCTGATGTATCTTGTTTTATTTTGACACCTCGTATATTAGTGAAACTGTACTGTATAACCTGAGCTGCTATTCTTTTTGAGAGGCACAATAGAGGAGAGGGACAGTGTGTATAAATCAGTTAAGGGATTTTACAAAAAAAAAACACGGGAGAGTACAAGGATAAATACGTACTTTCATTTTTATATTGCAAATATTAAAAATAACAGCTTAATGAAAAAAATGGTAATTGCCTTTTATTTAAAAAATGTATTGTGTGAAATATCCACACAGTTGAGGTCTAAACATATTGCAGTCTGAATTGACCATATTGAGTTACACAAATGTAAAAGCTTTTTAAATCTTTATTGTAAGTCAAAGTGAATGAAAAATCTGTTTGTAGTGAGTTCCCTTCAATATTACTTATGACAGACAATTTTACTGCCTGTATGGTAAATTACACATGGAATGGCATACTCATCAAACTTTTCACTTAAAGGAAAATATTCTAACCTAACTACAAATCACTTTTATATTTAATAGCTGTGACAAATCCAGGTACTGTTGTTCAGCAGTTTAATGGATCACTTTCCTAATCAGTTTTTCATTTGCCATACATCACATTTTAAAAGTGAAAATTAATTAACTGCTAGGTAGAATTAACAAAGACTTTACATTATTTTAAATCACATTTACGTAAAACAATTAGAAACACTCATTTGCACGTCGATTACAACCAATTATGCATATGGGTGACAAAAAAGCGACTTGCAGATGCAGTATTTTGTTGTTGAAAAGTATGTTTAGTCAACTAGGTCACTGGAGACCGTTTCCAGATCACCTGGCACTCGTGAGGTAGCCACATGTACACACACATACGCAAACGTAAACATTTCACTATCCAAACAAGGGCGATAAATCTGGTTTCAAACGTAAACAACCTTTACCTGGTCTGGAATTCCGGGGATAACTTTGCTTGGTCTTTGGGCGCAACACACAGAGTAAAGGAAGTTTGTTCACGTATGGTCAAAATTAAACATTAACTGAACCCAAACACCCGTTTTTCTTTGTTCTATAAGTGAAATGAACTAAATTGGTGTTCAACTCACGTGTTTCGGATAAATACCTTGTTTTGATTTCTCCCCGGCAAAATGGTTTCTCCCGCAACTTGTAGGACCCAAACCTTGCCATGGCAACAGGGGCTGGCTTAGTAGTGCCTGTTTCAGGGTTGCGCATGCGTGGATCGATTTGTAAGAACATACCATTTAGAGGGGGTAGTATCCTCTTACAAATATGTACGTACATAAAAGGACATAAAATTGACTTCATAAAATTGAAATAGATTTGGTTAATAATATGTTATTTTTTAATTGTGTACTCACTGGTGAAAGGTGTATATCAGAATTCTGATAATTTATTTTATAGAATTATTTTTGCTTTATAGTGGAATATTCTAGGAGGAGGAGTTTAACCTAGAAAAGGAGCTCTTCAAGATAGGAGAATAGAGATAGGAGGAAGTTGGTCATAGAATATAATGGTAGCTGCCTACAATAATCTGTTTTTTCAATCAATCAATCAATCAATCAATCAATCAATCAATCAATCAATCAATCAATCAATCAATCAATCAATTAATGTATATATTATTGTACTATAGTTTTGTGTTTTTCCCTCTTGGTTCTTTTGTATTTTTCACTTTGTTTTTTGGGTGTGGACTACGCTGTTAAACTTTTGAAGGATGAGACTGTGACACTTGGACCTCTCCAATAAATGATTTAATATTTTATAAGGCTTCTATTAGACATACCATAATATAAATGCAATGTTCATCCAAAAATAATTAAAATGCAAAGGATATATTCATACTCTAAACTAGTTGTATGACCTATCTGTTGTGTCTCAATCCGATAAAAGCCGGCTTGCAATGAATGTGACATGGATGCCTCTTCGTGTAAAATCAGCTCTTGTTACACTCATTAATCTGTATTTATTTACTGATACTGGACCTGTTTAGCTGTTGTAATTGCAATCTCATTTAAAAGCAGCAAAAAAGCCAAGACTTCTACTCACTGCTCTATTTCGAATTGATTTTTTCCTGAGGTTTTCATACTGCTGTAGTAAACTGTAGAGTGTTCACTGATAAAGATGCCCATTAAGTCTAAGGAAATGGCAGTGCTGAAGTTGCATTTTTAACTTATTGGCCTAGAACAATGCAGCTCTGGGATCAGTCAGCCTGGGCTCTCAGTGAAACAGTGGCTCCTGCAGCTCCCCAGATACCTGCAGACCTAGGAGCACATCTATCACTGCTGTCACCTTTCTAATCAGCACAGCCTCTCCTGTGAGGCACTGGAGAACACGTGTAGCCATCTTCTTTCTCTCTACAGCACAGTTACTGGTCCTCGAATAAAGAGACAACTGCTAGTTCCAGGTTGGGTGGATATAAAATGAAAATGTAAAAACAAGGGTTAAGGCCATATTACTGGTTATTTTAAATAAAATACTTCTAGCCAACTCTACCAAGCCAAATTACTCTTGGCCAGCTAGAGGCATCTTTTCCACAGTCTACAAGGTCAGATCATCACTCAACTGCATCAATGAATTCCTGGTGTTAGTGCTCAATCTTTCATGAAGACTTAAACCAAATGATTAGTTGTTTTGCGTCATTCTGTAGGATTGGTGGAAACTGGTATATTGATACTAAAAATACTAAAACTACTATAAAGATCAGCAAAGTAAAACACCTGAATGTATCAATCAAATAGATAGATACTGTAGATAATACTTTATTAATCCCGTAGGGAAATTGATTAAACAAATACAAATATTGTTAAAAAGTGACAAGGCTGCAGGATTCTGATCAGATGCTCTTTTCATCCACCTTTGAAGAACTTCTTAATTCTGAATTGGCCAGGGCTTACTTTGCAGTGAGACAATCCTTTTACTGCTACTTCAAGTGAAAATGCCTTGATAACTAAGTTGACAAAACTGATACGTTTGTCACAAAAATGCTGAAACTTCATGCTTTTATGTCAAATCTTTTATGAAGTTTGCTCTTCTCTTTTTTGAACCTGTGCTGTCTGGCATGTGTATCATGTATCAACTTCTACTTGACCAGAAGATGGACATCCACTTAAAAACTATCCACTTCAACCAGTAGCAAACAGCTTTGTACAATGTAGCATGCTTGTACCATCACAGCATCACTTAATCAGGTTTTTTGTCTTTATTCACAAGTGCTTGATAAACTTTCTTCTTATCTTGTAACGAAGGTTTGTATTTTACAAAGACTTTCTGCAGGGATGTACTAATTAGTTCTAAATCATTAGTAATATCTTTCTAGCATTTACATAGAACATTTAATGAAATTTCCCTGCTGCCTGTTGAATCACTAATTAAGGTTGTAAAGCTGGAGACCAGAAAGATAAAACCCATTTTCATTAACTGCAAATTGGTGGTACTGACTTCCTTATTGGGCACCAGAGAGGAATTGTAAAACAAAGGTTTACTGATGAAGATTTTACCCAGCTGTAACGTGGTGAATTTCCCATTTTTCCAATTCTTTTTAGACAGAATAGAAACATTACTGAGTCTTTTCCTAACTAATACCTACAGTAGATATCTAATATACATCATATTAATGCTACATTAAGTAAATTAGTCTCATTCTCATTGTAAGTCCTCCTGCTAAATGCAGACTTTCTCAATGTATTTCACAAATGTTTGTTTGAGATATCCAAATTTCTTGACATCTGTCTTCCATTTTCCAGGAAGTCTTCAGCTGAATTGAATCTTGCCCCTGGAGATCCCTTCTTGTTCAGCTGTGGTCCATTCTTAATATTCCACACATATGATAATGTCACAGACTCTTCACATTTAAAAGACACTTTAAAAAGATTGGATGAGATCCTTGGATCAATTAACAGTCAATTGTAGTGTCTGGCAGACAAGACAAGACAAGCTACAGTAAATGGCCAGATGACTTCCTTCAATAAGAATGTATATAATGTTTCTTGAACTAATGTCACATGCTATGATGGACTAAATGACTAATGTTGAAGTGCTATGGACCAAAGCTGGTGTAATGGTCAGCAAAGCAAAGTACGGTATTTGGGTTGCTTTAGTATAAATACCAAGATGTATAGTGTAAATGTAAGCCACTTTGCATAGGGCATCAGCCAGATTAATTAAGTAATGGAGATGATAGCAATTCCAAAGCTGCTTTATGTGAAAATGTTTTTCATCTGGAATACACAGCTGTCCTACTTTAGTGGGACATAAAGCTTTTACTGTATTTTCTACTCAATAAATCAATGTGAAAACCATTTTAGGTCTGAAAAGAGTGGAAGTTATGCTTGTATTTTCACATATGGTGCAGTAGTTACAATAAAATCTGCTTTATTTTTATTAATATTGCAATAATCTATATTTGACATGTTTCCACTCTATCAAAAACAATTCTTAAACCTGTAGTATGTAAGTGTTATGGGTTCTTTATTTCTACTATGTGTAGCATATTGCTGATTCCTTATCCTTTTTTGGACTGTGAATAAAATCATACCGGGGGAATGTGATATCTTTTTGCATACTTTCTTGAAATTGCATTGTGTGTGATTCAAACTACTGTATAGCTCATGATTACCTTTCGCATATGATATATTGTATAAATGCAAAGCACATACATGTATGCAGAAATTGTTGGGCCAGCGTGATTAATTATACAGGCTGGTGGTTTGTACTATAGGTTCCAGGGAGATATGATCAGTACAGCCTGCTGGGGTTCTTAGTGAGCACTCAAATCCAGGATGCCTCTGAATGTACTGTATGATGTAACCTTACTCTTATCAAATTGATAGTTGGGCCTGTGTGATTAGTTATAACATTGACAATGAAGAGCCGATATCGAATAAACAGTCTGGGCAAAATAATTACAATGTTTTTCTTTTGTATCCTGTGTCACTATTTACTGTATGTTTACAGTAATGTCATGTGTGAAAGCATTCCATGAACCTGATCAGATCTCTCCACAAAACACAAATATTTAAATACTTAAGGGATGTTATTATGACTTTAGGGATGTTATTATATGTTGCAGTTATCAATGTCTTTGATCAGCTTTGATCAACACTTTAGTTGTTAAATACGTGTTCCTTTAATGTAGTCATTACGGAAATGCTATTGGGATTGCAGCTGACAAAATAAACAGATGAGCTGTGATGCATTGCTGACGAAGTGGTGGAGTGACTGGCCTTGAGTTTTTCATCCAGCTGGATTGTAAATACTTCAATTTTCTGTTTCATTAGTAAGCTCCAGAGCTGGTAGTGCCATCATGACAAATGCATGATGTTTTTCACTGAGCCGCCAAAACGGGGAATAGCTAAAGTGCACATTTTTCTTAAAGTAGGGATTTAGAATGGTGTAACATCTAGTGACATACTTCAACAAACCATAAGACCTCATCTGGAGTCCCACTCTGGTTCAATTACAGATTATATTTTTCAGACCTGCCTTGCACAAAATTCTTGCGGAAGCATTTCTGAGGAAAGTCCACCATGCAGGAAACTGTGCCTGAAGCAATCGGTATCCATTAACTGGTATACCATACAAAAGTAACCCATTTTACTTAGTACCCTCATTATGAAAGTTCAGTAAAAATTCAGTGCTGGACTGCTTTACTGTATTCTTGTAAAATGGGCAAGGGTGAATATGCAAACCAGAAAAGACTTGAATTTGTAATCCAGTGCTCTCTCCCAGCAGCTGAACACAATCTGTGACAAAGCTCAAAGAAACTTTTCAGGGCGACCCCCCCTTCAGTTCAAAGTGTCCACGATTTAGGTTGAAACGTTCCTCAATATGTCTCCTGCCTACTATCTTCGTCATACTTCAGTGCACTTTTGCAAGGAGTAAGCAGCTTTGGACAGACTGCAGTATTCCTGCACTTCTTTGAGTTACTGGTGCATTTCTCTCTAAAACACGGGATCAAGGGGTCAGTTACAGGTTTACGATGCCGCTTTTCTTTGTTCCTGTGTTTCCAGGGCTTTTTTTTTAAGTTCCACTAACAGACATCTACTGTACTCTGCGACTCAACCAAGCTAAAACAGGGAATGTCTCAGGAATGAAGCCTGAAAGGGGCTCTATTTCCTTCCAGTGAAAGAACTGCTTGAATTCTGGCCACTGCGTCATTGGACATTTTTTTACAGCTTGCAAAACATTTGGTTGGCAGGTCCCAGTCTTGAAGCCATTAAAAAGAATAGCTTTCTTTTTCCTGTGGGGAAACAGCTTTATCCACCTTTTAACTCCATCCGGTTAACAATTGTCTGGATGTTGGCAGGAAATTATAAAGTTCTCACATCCAATTGTGTTCCTTTCCAGGTCCAGATTTCTTGAAAAGCTGGCATTTGCAAGCAGAATCTGCTAGAATGTGACTCATCGCCAGTCACAAAGCAGATGAGGAGATATGAAAGTCACTTGCTTGTTCCTCGTTCCAGCTGCACAAATCACACTTGACGTACTTCACACCAAAGATATTTTACCACCTTCAGTCAGCCTGCTTTGTGCTAACCTGTAGTATCTGATTTTCTTCCCACAGCTTAGGCATCATCCTATCATTATATGCTTGAGGGAAGATGAAACTTCCAGGTGAGTCAAATGTCATCCATGTGCTCTAATCTGATTTGAACGTTCCAATGCGAAGGGCTGCTTCCTCTGTTGAACCTTTCCCAGTGCCTCAAAATGTGAAAGGAAGACTTCTTATACTTTTTATCATAATTTTCCTAGTGAAGATGTTCAAAGCCTATACATTCAGCGGTGCTCTTAAAAGAGAAATAATGCGGGGAGTTTCTCAGTGGCTTATGCAGTACATACACTTAGTATGAGTGTCGCTTTGAGTTGTGATGGGCTACAGCTGACAGAGCACCAACAGAGTAGCATTAGAATTAGTTTGCCAGTGCCCTCTTCAACGTCTGGCAAACAGTATCTCCAGGTTCATCCCAGCCACCTTCAGGCTCGCAATGACATCAGTGAAGGATGTACAGTACTGCTCCTCTAATCAGTATCAAAACCCCTGTCAAGTACTAAGAGCCTGCAACCAGTCAAAAGATCATCTCAATAGGTGAGAGGGTTGGGGTAGCTTTTATGCCCACCTGTATTTTGCCTGTACAGTACAGAAAATTAAAGATAATGTAGGTAAGAAATTGTTAAAGGACTAACATAGAGTTGGGGCTGGTAGGATCTCTAAAAGAATAAAGATTTTATATTCAATATTTAACATTGTTGGACATGATGATCTTTCAGTCACAGCTGCTTTGGTAACTTAGTGGGCAAGTTGTTGCTTTTCAGTTTTATCTAAAGCCTTTCTTTGAGGGGTACTACGACCTTAATGTTTCAAATGCTTATTTCACACATGTGGCAAGAATTAGGTTATGATATCTTAAACCTCCCAGCCTGCTCATGGTCCTGCAGAATGGGCATGGAACAAAGCTTGAAACAGACTGGTCGAAAACTGCACCAGCTTTCTCTGCATTATTACTAATGCCTTTTTCTGCTGTGACAAAGCCATTGAGACAACCATATCCTCACTCAAAGAAATCTAGTTTTAGTATGGTTTTATCATTTAATGGACTGTCTCCAAATACCATAACAACATGAAGTTCTTGTTGCTCAGTTTTCCAAAAGAAAATTTAACAACTTTTAAAAAGCCGTTTAAAATGCACACACTTTTGCAAAACAAAATGCAAACACTTTTGTGTTTTTGCAAGACAAAATATTTTCAAGGGGAAGTTAAAGTAGTTCAAAGGTTCAAATGCAAGACCTTATTTAGATGTTGTAGGACTTTTGAATCCAAGGTTTACTGTGTTGCTAATGCACTAGGGATGAAACGAGGAGTAGTATGTAGAAATCAGGACTCCAAAATGGAAAGTTGGAGCAGTCTGTGAAAAAGTATCTTGCTCTGTACAACAGAGTGTCAACAATAAGGAGATAGTCCACCCAGCAGCATACATAGGTACCAGCATTTCAAAGGATTCTCTTGGTTCATGTGCTTTCCCAATAACTAGTACATGTTCAGTCTGATGAAGCTGCAAGCTTGAGTATATATTTCAGGCAGTTAGACTGAAGCAGAACAGCATGTTTTTTGCAAATGGTATCATAATTTACTCTTAATCAATCTGTTGTAAAAAATCTGTAGTGTCAGATTCATACTCTTTTGGAAAAAAAATAGTCAAAGGGTAAATATGGATTATTCAAACTCCTGAATGGATAACTGGGGTCATACAGGTATTCCCTAACACTATAGTAGAGGAAAGTCAAAGATCTTGCTCTGCTAGAAGAGCTGCCTTGAAGTGAAAGTGATAAATACTAGAATGGGGATGAAAGATGTGTTTAATTAGATAATAAAATACTGTTTTCTTTTCAAGATGAATACATTTTACATGATAATTATTACTCTTTGAGATGCTAAAATGATGTAGGTGGATTGCAATTAAAATGTAAAATGGTGAAATGAAACAATTGAAGAGAAGCAGAGCAATTTATTGATTTTTCATTTTCTTTTAACTTATCTAAAAACACATCTTTGTGCTCCTACGACTACATTTAAAGTTGTGGGTGGGCAATGATAATGAGCTTCACTCAGTTTTCAACTCTGTCTCTATCTGCAGTCGGAATAGTGTCAGTTCTTCCATCCTGATAGAACTCCAGACTAATTTTCATCCAAAACCCTCTTATTGGGCAGTGGAACCATTGTTTAATAACTTTTATCATCATATATAACCACATACAATATTTCATAAAGCCTTATTGGTATGAATTGCACAGGACATACACTATGGGGGACAGACTTATTAAAATATGCAGGATAATGACATTTCAAACTTGTTTCTAAATCTTATGAACTATCTTATAAACTAGGAAAAAAGATCCTAGTCTTGCTGTTCAGAACCATACATGATTGGTTATTCTATCTTCATTGTCAATGTTTAACATGAGTCAATTCTTTGGTGTCAAAAACTTTAAATGAGAGATAGGGCTTTGAAGTTAACTCGTGATAAAAAATAGGCTTAGGTGTTTTTCCACATAACCTTTTCACATTTGTGAGAAACATTCTGATGCCCTGCTTGCAATTATCTTTAGGCTGTCTCCTTTAGACAGCAAACCATTTTGCATATAAAACACAAAATGTGAAGTGAACGCAATTTATTTCAAAATAAGAACTGCTGTAATAGTAAAATATTTTTCCTCACAGTTCTAAGCATCACTTTTATATAATTTACATTCAGATGGAAGGGAACAGGCTGTTTCTCAAGTCATGAGCAATGTCAGTAATGGCACAAGTTCCTTAGCAGAACAGATTCTTTGTTTAAACTGCTGTGAAAGTGTAGAGACTATTACATTAAAAAAAATAGAACTACAAAGGGAGACTGCTAGGATTCACTTCAGCGGACATAAACTGCATTGACTAAATTGAAAATTAAAATTGCTAACTGTAAATCGAATAGAAATATGAAATAATGCCTTTGTTAAAAAAAGCTCAGTATTTTAAAGTTTTACTGCTGTATTTAAACTTTGGAACAAGGAATGGATTCATCATAAACTGGAATCATTTATGATGGAATAAGTCTTTACTGCTCTTTCAAAAGCACCAAATACCTTCCTAATGACCTCTAAGAAAGCACAGGTCTTAATTCAGGATATAAACAGAGGTTAAGGAGCAAAAGCAGGTTTGCTTATTTGGAATGGAATAAATCCATCCATTTTCTAACCACTCCATCCAATACGGGGTCAGAGTGGAGCTGGAGCCTATCCCAGCAAGCAATGGTAGGATACATCCTGGATGGGACGCCAGTCCATTAGAGCACACACACAGACACGGACACTCACACCACAGCCAGTTTTTCAGAAGCCAACTAACCTGGTAGTATGTCTTTGGATGCTGGAAGGAACCTGGAGCCCCCAGAGGAAACCCCTACGAACATGGGAAGAACCTACAAACTCCATGCAGATAGCACCCCAGGTCGGAACTGAACCCAGTGTCCCAGCGCTGTGAGGTAGCAATGAAAACTACTCTGCTGCGTTGCGTAAGTCAGTATATGATTACAATAACTGATGGATGATAAACAGTGAGATATTGGGAGAGGGAAACAGGTAAATAAGGCAATTAGTTCGATGCCCCTTCTCCAGCACTACTACCCATCACCTCTTCTGTTTTCATTATTTACAGCATGTTTGTGCAACACTCCATCCCAGCAGGAGCATAAAGCCATCTACAATATATACAGGGCAGTGACATGAGAAATCAAGGGGAGCAGCTGGCTAGACCACACGATAAAGAAATGAGTTCAGTTCCCAGTGAAATTATGTTTCAAACCAGCTGGGGCTGCTGTTATTCCTGGATCACATACTGTACTCAGGGTCAGAAAGATTGGCGAGAGAGCTGAGTCCCCTCGCAACCTCCTACACGTGGTTCTCTATGCTGTCACACTCTTAAATGTCAGAGCAGCTGCCACTTTCCTGAATGTTAGTAGCAGTCTTTTCTTATCAGGGTAACCTGAAATCCCTTCTGTCTTGCTTAGGATCATGAAAAACAAGCCATCAAATGCAGGTCTGGCATTAGCCTGAGGTATTTACTGTGACATAACCCCTCTTCTTCAAGGGCGGAAACCACAAGCCATTCAAACATTTCAATGGAGAATTCAATGTGAGCCTTTATGGATAAAATCCAGAGATCAATTGACTGCTAAGAGTTTGCTTGGTCCCCTCAAGTGATACATTTAGCCAATAAATGGTTTGCTTTTGTTGCAAAACTGGCTTGCATTCTAAATTGCTGGGAATTGAATATGCAGTTGAGTTTCCCATTAAAAATAACCTCATCTGCCCTTTTCCGTGCCTTCTTTTCCCCATTCATCTGTTATCAGAATGAAACGTATTCCTGGTAAAGTTGCAGAAACCCAGAGCTCAGCCTGGAAGCTTAGTGAGCAATGCAGGACTTCAGCCTGAATGGGATGCCTTACGTCATATTGATTTGGAGACATGAGACACAGAGGCACAATGTATTAACAGCAGTGAAGCAGAGTTGATTGGAAGACATTAGAAGGCATTGACATGACGTTTTCTGCTCATGTCAAATCTAGTGCAGTTCTAAGCAAAGCCCATACAGCATGAAATGTTGGTGCCATCTGGGGACAGACAGCACTTAAACCTATACTGTTGAGTAAACAGTGAGATTAATGTGACATACAGTGCAGGTTTTATGATTAACTGTACCATTTCTGGGGCGACCCCTATGTCTGAAAAAGACTCCTATGGTTACTCTCCCCCCACAATCAATGTTAAAGTCACAGCACCTCAAGTTTAGAATATTGTAACACATACGGCTGACATTACATGTTGTGGGAGCCCGCATTGCCAGCGCGGTGACGTCACCACCCTTCCCTGTGAATAGCGGGGTCTTCAGCCACCAGGCTGAGGGGAGATCTCCCTTTAGCTCGACTGACTGGTTCCCTATTGAGTGACACCAGAGGCCCGGGTTTGAGCACCCAGCGGTGGGGGGCTGACCTGAGGCAGCAGCAGCGGTGAGGGTGTATACCCAAGTGAACCTGAGAGCTACAGTATAATTGTGCAAATACCAACTTGCAAGCTAACGATAGGCTATTTTGGGGAGCCAGGGTTTAGACTAACAGGCCTGAACGAAGTTGAGTGGAAAAAGACAAGAAAGTACCCATGCTCTTCTACTGAGCAAAATCCTTCAAGTAGTTTTTTTGTGTTGTAGAAATATAGTGACTAGGTCCCCAATCATTTCAGTCATCAGCGGAATGATTGCAGACCTGTGTCGGTTTCTATGCAGGGTAAGTTACTGCAGTAATAACTCGAGTCACTTCCTATCTGAGGACTGATTGCTCGTGTTTCTTGTGCTCCGAGCTAAGTATCCTCTCAAGAGGATTATTTGTGACCTGTTCACCCAAAAGATTTTTTTTATATTTTAAAGCATCAGTGGAAGTGTCTTTGCTTTTTGCTGTAAATATTCTCTATCGGACTGACACGCAGTCAGGAAAGAGAAATGATAGCAGTGTGATTGCAACCACAACCAAAGAAAAAAGCATGTCTCCTCTGGTTCTTGGTGTCTGAGAGAGCCAAGGCACAATATGCTGGAAATTCTTCATGCCCTTAGAGAGCATTACCTGAAACACTTGTAATAATAAGTACAAACAAAATCTGAATATCCTATGGGACTTCAATATGCAGTGCAGCTCTAGTTATCACAAAAGCAAAAAAGAACATTTAACAAAGCACCAACACAGTTGTTACAGATTTCTATTTTTTCCTCCACAAAACTAACCCTATTTACATGAACTATCTTGTTTAACCCAAATTCTACATCTAATAATGGCATTCTTAATCAGAGCAGGGCTGGAGAAGCTTCAGCACTTAAGGCCATAACTGTCCATGAATTTGGAAGACTGAATTGGAAAGCTAAAGCTACCTTAAATAACACATTTCCCCTGTAACCAAGTTATTTTTTAGCCTTCACTAAAAGGGGGTACTGTATGTTATCGAACACTAGTTTTCTGAAAAATAATTTGCCATTCCTAATGCATCATGACATATTAGTTTAGAAAGGTGAAGGGTGTATTTTCAGTTTGTAAGGACTTCTGATTTGGCAAGCTGAACAGAATGGACGAATGAACACAAACCGTTTTGATTAAGAAAGTTGCTGTTTTATATACAGTTTTTAGTGCACAGCAAAAATGTAAGTGTTAAAAAGGAGCAAACCAGCTGGCCCTGAACCATGTCAAATATGGATTGTGCTTAATGAAAAATGTGCACCCTTCATTGAAACTACAGGTGGTGAGACACCCCTTCTCTAAATGACCAATCTGTGCCTTGAGAGCAAGCTGTTACTGGATAAGTAGCTCAGGAGCGCCTAAAAGTAACCTGTTGATTTAGTGGATTTTTTTATAGCAGCTCACATACTGTACTTCTTATGATTACTTTCTCAAGGGATTTGATAGCTGCATTACACAATGAGCTCCTCCAGGTTTGCTCTGTTATCGAATCAAGCAACGAGCACATAATCTTCCAGATGCTGAAAGCAGAGCACACACCCATTCTGCTGCAGAAGAATATAAAAGCATCAGTACATATTGTCAACTTGTCATATCTATCCATTCAATTTCCCTTTCTGTAGAAGATGTTTTTATTCATGGTTGTTCCAAAAACATAACATTCAGGAGGCACTTGCTATGCTTTTATAAAAAAGGAACTTAGTCCAGTTGACATTTTCATTCGTTTCCACGTTTTCCCGATTTTCACCGGGTTTGATCATTCAACAGGTTAAAATCACCCAATCGCCCATGTCAAATCAACTCTCACTACTAAGATGATATAGTGCTTTTGCAACAAGGTCACTAGAGTATTATTGTTTTCTTCACACTTCACATACTGTAGTTTACTTCTTGGATTTAACCAAACCTGTCTATAAGAAAGCCTCAAGTTACATTCTATTGTGGTTACATATCCATAAATGTCTTAATGCGATGAGGTAGATGTGAAATTTTAGTGTCCTATTCTACTCAAAATTCACTAGGTACTGTTGAGGGAATAACTCTGCATTTGGGTAAATGCTGATAGTGTAAGTGATTTCTGGAAAACTACACAAAATATAAAATTCCACGATTTCCAGCAGTTTGAGCTATCAGTTTTGAAAAGCCTTCATCACACAAATACCTAAAAAGGTTGTGTCATCTTATTCAAGCTCAACACGCTCTCTTTGGGTTTCAGCTTAGCTACCATGGTAACCTGACCAGTTCTGAGCTCTGCTATGAATTCTTTGTGTCTGCTTCATTGTTCCTGCTGACAGTGACCTCCAGTATCTGGAGAGGTCTGCAGCCTGTCTTCCTTGAGAAATATTTCCAGAGCTGTATTTGGTATCTCATTCCCAATCCTCATCCTGGTGACCCCAGAGTTTGCTGATTTCTATTGTAGTTGAATTCCTCATTTACTTAATTGTGTCCTTTATTGAACTAATAATTTGACCAATTCAGACTGCTATATTGCATTCAGCTTTTACACTGCCAGAGATCTCAAGTTAATTATTTAATTTCAAAAATCGCTTGAAACTTTTAACTTAATTGTGGCTGAAAATCATGACCAATGTGTAATTAAGCAAAGTGTTCAATTTACTGTTTGGGAACTAAGAGAGTTCAGCTGGAACCAGCAGACAGGACCTAGAACTCAAAAGCCTTGTTGTATGTTATTCATAGGATTGTGCTACTGTTTGTTTCACATATTTTAGAAATACTTTACAAATACAATGGATGTTCTCACAAAATGTACCGTAGGATTAAACAAATAGTTTTAAAAATATAAAACAAAAAATAGAGCTGTACTTTTTTTCTTCTGCCGCTATTTAATACACACAAGGAAAGTCTTGTGTGGCAAAGTTTTCCTGTTTTGCTGATTCTAGAAGTGTCTGTGTCAAGCTCTGTTATTTAAGTTGCTGAATCGTTGGCTTGAAAGTTGAAGATTTTAATGTACTATCCATCTATTGACCCATTTTCTATCCACATTATCGAATTCAGTGTCACCTAGGAGCCAGAGCCTATCTCAGCAAGCAATAGGCACAAGACAGGATACACCCTGGACAAGACGCCAGTCCATTGCAAGACGGACACAGAGAGACACACACAAACACACCTGACCAATTTTCCTAAAAGCCAATTAGGGAACCGGAGCACCTGATGGAAACTCATGAAACATGGGGAGAACATAGAGGAATTCAACCCAGAGCCCCAGTGTCGTGTGGCAGTAATGCTAACCACTGTGCCAGCCTTAATTCGGAAATTATATGAATTCATAATATTGAATTAATATTCTTCAGTCTTCAGGATCAGACTTCTCTTCATTGAATATTGTTGAATTAATGATGTGTACATGTTCCAAATATTTAAAAATAGGTGCATATGAATGAGCTATAATATTTAGTGGATTGCTGCCACCCAGCACTAGAGTTGATTAAGAAATTCACTAATTTTGCATTTCACCAAAGGACCAAACTTTAGTTTCTTTGATTTTTCTTTAAGTAACACTGTACCATTTACAGTTTGTCAGTTACATTCATGGTTATTTGTGCTTTCCTTTGAGTTCAGTGACAGTTCGCTGACATGATTATGCAGGTCATGAGAACATCACAGAACACTGGAGTCTGTCAATTCACTCTTCTCCTGCAAGACCTCCTTCAATATCAGTGTCTATTCACATGGTCTAATGAGCAGCTGTATTCATTTTGATATAAAAATGGAAATTATCCTTAGAAGCCTTTTGTGTTCCAGTGCTTGGAGCTTCTTTTCTCTCTGTGTTTTTCCTAAAAAGGAGTAAAAAGCTTTCGGTTTCAAACATGTGCCTTTTGATTAAATACAAACACAGCCTGCTCCACAAAAAACAGAAAATGAGCATACTCTCTAATCCCATGGATATTTCTACAGGACTAGCCAATTCTGGATCCTCTTCTCTTATCCAGTTGCAAACAACAAGGTTATCGAGAAGAGCAATTACCAAGCACATTTGCTTATTCCAGATCTAATTGAAGTCGCTACTAAAATAAAAATAGAAACATCTCATAAATCCCTTTTCAACAAGGTCTGCATTGAATATGAATAGAAACTGAATTGGTGATGTTTCTGCTGTTTCTGTCTTGGAAAAAAACCCCAGCTTAATAGCTTAGAAACCCTAAAACCTGAAAAGAAGGTCTAATTAAATTTAAATTCCTTTGATGCCTGAATTAACAATTCCAACTACAGCTTGTGCATGTGCCATGAGATACCCATGGTAAGTCTAGTGCCTTTCTTATGGAACCTGGTAGACGAACAGGGGGGTGTGACGAAGGTGCTCGGGAGGCGTGGTGCTGGCAAACAGGTCCGAAGGGTGTTCATAGGCAAATCTGTGGGGTGGCAAATGTCCAGAGCCGGGTGATCAATCCAAGACGAACAAGACAAATTTAAAAACCGAAAACGGGATCTGGCGAAGGGTCGGGGAGAAAAAGGGGGAACAGGACCAGGTGCTCCAAGTCCCGGACTCGGCTGGTTCGGGACACTGATAGGAGGCTAATGCCCTCGAACCGCGGACGTAGGGCGACTTGGTGGTAGGCGGGCCTCTGGGCACCTGTGTTCCAGTGCAGAGCCCAGAACAGAGTGAGTGTCTGGCTTTTGTAGGGAGGCTGCAACAGGGAGCAGGTGCACAAAATCAACTAAAATGTGAACGAGCCGGAGCGCCCTTAAGGGGGAGGGATTACAATCGTGACAGTAGGGACCACACCCAGGGAAAGGGAACTGTTGATGCTGTTGACAGTTAACTGGCAGATGTCTGGGAGGCAAGCTTTCAATAAAGAGGTAGGGATGGGATCTTGGCAACAGAAAGTTGTTTTACGGGTGGTAATAATTTTAGTAATTGGATCAAAGCTAACTAAGCTAAATTTAGAAGAATCTGGTACAGGGGGAAAGTCAGTGGAAAAACTAGGGTTCAAGTAGTTGTCCAAATTCATTGCAAGACTGAGGCTTGATTCAGATAGTTGTAGTTGTATGGCATCGGTCTTTGACTGGAAAAAATTCTATAGGACCAATGCAATGTTTTTCACTGTCCAGGCATCTATTTTCTCTTTTTAATTGCTAACCTGTCTGTCTAGCTGCTGTGTTGACAACAGCCACATACCCAAAACAGTTATCTCAGAATGCAAGATACAGAGCTGCTACTGCATTTGTGGAGATACTGGTTGTGCATAATTCATCCTGTAATAATGTGGCTTTCATCAAAGCCTCTCAGTCCTGTAATACCTGCCAAGACGATGCAGAGCAACAAGAAAGTAAATAAGCCAGATTAGAGTTATGACTGTTGCATTTGTTGCTAACAATAGAGAAGACGACTGTCAGAATATTTGTCATATTTCATTGTTATGTAGATTTGAGGACTGAGAGTTTAACAGACATGCTCATGCAAAAAAACAACAGCAATTAAATATGCACAGTGGAATCAGTCAGATTGAATCCGCCAATGACCTCGCACCTATTAAAGTTTTTCATGATTTATTGCTAATTAGCTCATTCTGCTTTCTACAGCCCTATTTTAACTACCCTAGACCCAGCTCCTAATATGTGTAGGATGGGGTTTCTGGTCTTCCTGAGCTGTATTCCAGCAGGTGTTATGGGACTCTTACCATCACCACAAAATTGAAGGACAGCTGTTAAGATGGTAAAATGAAGCAAATAATTATTGGAACTGGATAGTTAACTGCCGCTGACACAAGATTCACAAGTGGATCAAGATTGTTCTAGTTTGAGAAAGTTTAACGTTTTTAAAAAAAGGGAGTATTGAATAAATGCTGACTTTCCTTGTTCCATTTAAGTGATATTCACAAACTGTAGTTGTCTTGTAAATTACCAGCAAGTTTTTATCATGTAAGTTAGATATTCATTTTATGTAATTGTGGTCTGAGGGTAATTTAATGTGGGTCACACTTGTAGTGATTGAAATTGAGATTGTAATTAGCCACTTTCTTATAACATTCCTGCTTTTACAGACTTCACATTACTACTGTATATGACCAGTTTATTTCTTTTGATGTTACTATTTGTGTGTATGTGTAGTGTTCTGGTTGGGTTAAATGTTTTTCCAATAAGCAATGTTCTAAGAACTTCCCATTTAACAGCAATTCCATGTCAAATCGCCATGCGGTTGTAATTCTGGATGGCAGTGAATGTGTTTTTCTTCACTTGTTTGATCCTGGTATGTAATGTGCATACTTTACATGGTCTTTGGATTTTTGTGTCTGGAACATTTTATGTGGCCAAATTCACCATTAAATTACCTTGTCTGAAAATGCAAAGAAATGGGCTGTAAATACATTTGTGGATTTACTCTTTTGTGTGACTTAATAAACCATTTCTGTACTTTTCATTTGTACAAAAATAACCATCCTTCCTACTGAGTAAGAAATTACATTTAATGGAATACTTACTTTTTCAGCCTTCACACACAGATTTCATGCACAAACTTGAACACCAAAATGAAAATGTTATTTATCAAGCAAAACGCAAAGAGCACAACGGAGGCTCTAAAATCAATTTAAAGGCAAACATCTTCATAATGTATATTCTACCTGTTAGTCCTCAGTAAGTGCAATAAAAGATGATTATGGCTCAATTTGGGATTACTTTTGCAGTTACTGGAAGATTTATGCAATGTAAAAGCAGACTTGTATAATATTGCTTCCATAAAGGAGAGCATTTTGGGGAAGAAAGGAAAGTGTTCCTGTAATAAACAGTGTGAGTGACTCCACATTAACAGGTCTGATAAAGGAATGTGGCCAGATGGCACGATGCTTCCTTGAGCCTGTTGATGAGTGTCCCAGTCCAGACTGAGTGCCTACCCTTTTAGTATTAAGAAGATAAGAAAGGTTACGGATGAGAGATTACCTGGCACTTCTAGCCCAGTCTAGCCTACTTTGGTACTTAGTAGTTGATTGATCCAAGAATCTCATCCAAATGTTTCTTGAAAGCCAGGACATCAGCTTCAGTATCATGTCCGAGTAGCTGTTTCCATACTCCCACAAAGAACATTACAAATATCATAAGGACAAGAACTCATGTTCTTTGTTTTAAATGAACTTCCGTATAGTGTCCGCTTCTGGCTGCGGTTACTGTCTCACTTGTCTTTCAGAAGAAATCAGCTGTGACGACTGTCAATTTTTTTAGCATTTTGAATGCTTGTATAAATTTCCCTTGTAATTCCCTATGCTCTAAACAAAGATAAATTCCTTGAGCCTCTCAATGTAGGGCATTCCCTTAAGCCCTGGTTGCTCTTTTCTGGAAAGATTCCAGCACAGTGATATCTTTCTATTTACATATACTGCACATGTAACAGTGGCACAATGGTTCTGCTATGTTGATGTTAGTTCTCTCAGTCCTGTGAAGAACAGTTTTTTTGGCAACTGGGAACAGATTCATTTTGTAGTTTCTTCTTTTCAGTGTTATGAATAGTGATCAGTTATGATAGATTGAGTTGGTCTGCATAGCCACTGTGAAATTTGTTTTGTTCACTGAGCTTTGTTTCACATGAAAGTGAAATTAACTGTGTTCCACCTTTGTTATGAGTTACTTTTCAGGATAAAATTAATAGACCTAGCTTAAATTATAATCAGGCTAATGCTTCACCACTGCCATGTGCTAGTTGGTTTTCTAGAGACACTTCTGAGTGTTCTTGCAAAAAGACTGCGAAGTGTTTTTACAACACCTGCTTTCTTTGCTATCCTTGCCCACACTCCCTGGCAGCTGCCTTTGTCTGTGTCTGCTTCTAGCTCTCAGGGAGGGTTGAAACCTTTTGTGAGGAAATCAGAATGGAACAGAAGATCAAGCAATGTCCAAATCTGAATGATAAAGAAACAGACTCTGACGTTTTCAAGCCTTTCATCTGCCAAGATGTGTTAAAGAATGCATATCAGAGTCCCAGAAATTTGTGTATCAACCTCCTAAATTATACATCTTCAAAAACAAAGTTTCTATTTAGTACCAGCCTTTACAAATGGTATCCTTACTTCTCAAATGTGAAACGCTAAGAGAGGACCTGTACTGCTTACTCTCATCTGATCTGTTGCATTGCAGAAGAACAGGAGGCAGCGAGAGAAAGGTAGTTATAGTAAGGTCCATTCTTTGCTACAGTACAAGCAGTAATCCACAATGAATATAATGCTAGCAAGCAATGCTTTCTTGTTTTTCACAGTAGAAAAGGTCACAAAGGAAGCTGCTGGAGCAAAGGAATTTGACATACTGCACACACCATAAGATAAACCATAGATGGACAGGAATACAGATGCACCACCAACATGCAGAAATCCACATGCAGACACAGAGAGTAGTACAAGTGCTTGAAAGAGCTGTGACTCAAAGTACAAGTGACTAAGTTTCATGTGCAAAGTCAGTGTAGAAAGTGAAGGTGCATTAACTGTCTCATGTGGTCTGTAATTCACTATTGTAGTTCACACTGATCCTTATTGCCCACACCTGAGTGTCTTAGTGGTGCCCATCTGTTTTTGCCATGAAAGGGGGAAATTCAATATCAGAAGGTGTAATCTAAACAAAATTATTCATCTGAATAATTAAGAAAGGCAAAGTTCTGAATACTCTGAAGTTCTGAAGTAACAAATTAAAATGGCTCTTTAAGTGATCATGTAAAATTAAGTCAAATCTGATAAAGGTCAAGAAAGCTAAAAATAAGTATGCAGAATCATGGGTGGCTGCTTTTGAGTCCTTTTCAAAATCACATCTCCTCTGTGGGCTGTTTTTCTATTATTTCAAGGGGTCATATTATTTTAATTGGGGGTTTATAGTGAGACTTGAACTTCTGCTTCTTTCTCCATGAAGAGCATTTTAGGAAGCACTCAATGTTATTCAGAAACAGATTTTTGTAATTGAAAGTCAGATGAGGTATTTGGCTGAAGAAGGGCTGCAGTGAAAAACATTTCTGAATTTACATCAGATACTTGGAATAAAGTATATACCAAACAAATACGGATGTGTGTATTTTCTGTCACATGGATTGAAAATGCAAGGTGATGTTCTTCAGCTCAACATATTAAGGAGTTTCTCAACTGCTAGCATGTATATTCTTAAACTATCAGCATTACCTTCTGAAAGAGTTAACATCTACACAATTACGAAATGCTTCACACAGCTGCAAAACTAACTTTCCATTTCAGATTTCATTATTCATCTTGCATGACCAAATGCTCATGCCATATCAAGTCATAATTAGTAGTGTTACCTCTGGGCTGCCCAGGTCCATCCACAGTGGCTCGCTATCCAGTAATGTTTCCTCCACATCTGCTCCTTATTTCCAGGCCTGCCTTGTTCACTACGATATACAGTACTCCCATGGAGAAATGGCATCAATACCCTACATTCTCTGTGAACTTCAAGATATTTGCAGGTGTGGGAAGGAGACTGAGGCCAGTAGAACATTTCACAGGATTAGTGTCCCTATCCAAACAAGGAAGTTTTACTCTTCACATCAGGTTAGTGCAATGGATTTGTATTTTGCATTACCAAGTTTGACTGGTCCTCAGTCAATCATGTTAAGCCATATTTTTAATCCTAGCTCCTCAATGAGCATTCACAAATGGATTTTATAGTAGAAACCACATTTAGGAACGATGGCCTCATGTTACATTATATATTTGTTCGAAGTATGAAACGTACAGATGGCAGATACAGTGTTTCAGGTGTACAGAAACAGTCAGACTGACTGCTCGTTGTCAGCCTTTTCCGGTGACAGAACAGGAAAGGACAGGTGCTTGTCTTTCATTTGCGACAGCAGCCTGATTGTGTGGGCTGTTTTCCCACAGTGACACCACCACAAGCTCCTTTCACTGCTTGCACCAGGCTTTCATACACCACAACTTTTTATGCTGGGAATCGCCACCTGTTATGCATCACTTTTACATTTTTCATTTGCTAAATGACCAGTTATGTTATTATTTTCACACAGAGGATGTAATCAAAGCATTGGGTGTCAGTAACAATGGGACTGGTATATTATGCAAAGACGATATTTGTGAAACAAGTTCATGAGATGCAATTGTGTATGTTGATAAAACATTTTGAAGGTAACCTTGTGAAATATGTGTGACCAAATTAGCACTCTGTATAGGTTTTTGTGTGAACTTTTATTTAAATTGTAATTATTAAAGTAATCATCATTGTTTTTGTTATTTGTATCATGTATTGTACCAGTAACTGACAAAATGCAGATAGTGTAAATCTGTATTTGTACTTGTAGCAAATTTACAAACCTGTACTTTTCCAAAATTATTTGGGTGTTTGTTTTTTGAGAGAAAGATCAATCATTGTTTAGACTAAATACTCACTACAGCAAATAGCAAGTGGATTTCATGTTGACATTTTCATGTATTTGTCAAATTAAGATTTAGTTTACAGCAGACAAAGTGACTGATATTTTTTCTTTTCAGAGATAATTGTTTTTTCAGAAAATCCAACAGTTTCATATGGTAAACATCATTAAGATTGAGTGAATGCCCAATGACGATTAAACGTTTTGTGTTTGAGTCTCATTATCTTCAATTGCAGGCTATAAATGGAAATAATAATTGCAGCTCCTTGCACTGTAATATTTAAACCTACAAATGAAGTATGATACACAGTCACTACAGAGGTTCATATCCTTAACCAGAAAGCAAGAGACTAGACCAAGTTCAGAAATTCACTATTTAAGATACACACAATGCTTCCCCATTGGATCAGATTTATATATGTTTTTATCTGGCAACAGTAAAGTTCACACCTACGCCATGCACCTAAAAATATTTATTCCCATATTCCCATATGCTCATTATTCCCATATTTCAGCATGAAATTAACCTCGACATGCTCCTTTGCTGACCTGCTCTATGCACAATAGATAAATTATGAGTCTGTGTCACTCAGGAATTATCTCAGGCTGCATGCCCAAGATAAATGTCAACAGTATTCAGAAATTTCTACTGAAAATATTAACTTCATTTCTGGCTAGGGAATAGTGTTCTACCCATGAGAAGAATATATATTAATAACTCTTATAATACATTACTCCTCTTACAATTAAACTTACCATCATTATAATGAATAATAACCTTTGTTTTATGTAGAACAGTTCATGGCACACCATCTGAGTGTACTTTACAATAAAACTAAAACATAAAAATACACCAATATTATCAGGGTGGCATGATGCCACGCAACAATAGTGCCCATTCTAGGAGTGCTCTCTGCTTTAGTTTGTATGTTTGCCCCATGTTAGTGTGAGATTCCTCTGGGAATTGGCTATCCACTGGTACAGTAGGTTAAGTGGCCCTGGTGCTAGTGAGTGACAGGTCTGTCTGTATGGGCCCTGTGTGTCACGGACGCTGGAAAGACATGTCGTGGAACGGCCAGGAGAGCAATAGAGACCCTATGCGTAGCGGTAAAAGGGGCAACACGGGGGTTAGCCCAGGTTCAGGGGGTCAGACGATGTCAGTATAGGAACCTATGCCTTCAGGCCGCAGACAGGAGCGACCTGGTGCTCGGCGGATCTCAGGACACCCGTGCCCTCAATGCTGAGCCAGGAGCAGAGCAGACACAGGAAGTAAATAGGCAACACAACAAGACGTGAATAATCACAGGAAACTAGGAACAGGATAGCAGTGGAGCACCTATTAGGTGTACATGGCTTGACGTTAACCCTCCTTTTCAAGGGCGGCTCCTGGCGCCCCAAAAAGTAAATGAGCTGCACAGCACTGGGGGGAGGAAAAACCTCATTTAACTTAAAGGAAACCTCCAGGATTCAATGGTGAACCATGGACCAGCACAACCAAATTGACATCCATATCAATTGCATCACATAGGGCATCTGTTTGGGCTGTTAGTGTGAGCACGATATGGCTTCCATGTGAAATGGGTCTGATATTGTGTTTCAGAATGTACCCTAATATAAAGATAACCAGTGAAAAGATAAAGCATGTGGTGGGTGCATGTCATTATTATCCAGATTACCCATTTTCCAACGATGATCTGAGGAATCTTTATTTTTGAGGAACTACTGTATAGAAGATTATAACGTGCAGTGTTAAATACAGACAATCTTCACCTTTCTACAGTATATCACCCTAAGTTTCCCTGAACATAGCCGCCATTTGCTATGATGAATGGATGCTAAATAAATGTAGATGAGGTACACTGACAATTAGGCCTAAATGAAAAAACAGTAACCATAATTAATACATTAATGATTAATTTCAGATTTAGGGCGCCAATAAGCATGTCTACAACATTGCAATTTACTGCTGGATTTTAAAGTGATTGAACAAAAAACAATCCAGTTCAATTCTCAATTATAATTTCATTTAAACTTTTTTTTAATTTTAAATTAAACTTTGTCCATTTTTTTTGACCGGCATTGATTATAGGTTTCCTTTGTGAAAAATGGCCATGAACTCTGTTTAATAACGAACCATTATTAAGCACGACATCCTATTGTCTTTTTGCTCACTTATCCCAAAAAAAACTTTTAAGGGCTCTTAAATACAACAGCTATTGTTTAAAAGAATACCATGTTTGTATGAAACGGAGAAAACATCAAAGATTTTATTTTAGAAAGGGCAGGCAAACAGGCTCACCAACTTCCTCATTTCCACATAATCACCATGGTGATGGACTCAGCTTAAAAACTGGGAAGGTTGTAAAAGCAATTGATCCCACTCTAATGGAATATAAAGACCAGTACAATGGGTGTCAGAGAGATAAGCGACATGGAGTGCTCTTCCCCAGCATTTTGATAGACTAACTGATACTGCTCGCAACTTTTTTCTTTACTGCCCATGATCTTCGGAATAAGCTCTAAATGCAGCTATAACAATATATGTCAAAGGTGTTATGCTTATCTTTTCCACATACAGTAAATGCACACATGTTAATGTATCCTATCTGAAACATTAAAGTGTTTTATTTTTTGCATTTGTACAGAACATGTACTGTATGTGTCTTAACCTACTATAGCATAATTGAAATTGCTTTTCATGGCAATGCCATTTAATCTAAGTTAATCAAGTGCCATTGAATTTTTCTGAATTTTTATCAGATATACTAGAGCAATAGCTGTATAGGTTTTAGCTATAAGAAAACTACATTTGAAAAACAGTAAGATCAAAATGTTTTGTTCACAATTTCCTTGACTTCCAAAGTTCATAATGTTAACTTGTAAAGAATATAAAAAAAGTTCCCATATTTACAGAAAGTGTTTTAAATTCTTCAGATTAAGAGTGTTGAAATAAAACAGCCTTTGGGAAAAGGAGCCATCATTCACTCTATTAGGCCAGGTGTTAATTGGGAGCTCTTTCTATTTTCTGATATATGCCATGATTTAAACAATTCAATTTAATTAAATTGTCCTTCTGGTCATGCTGTGGAATTAACTGTCATTTTCTAGCTCAAGGGTACTACAATGGAGAATAGTAGGTAAATAAACATTGAATCAAACACTTCAGAAGGTTATTGAGATAGAAGAGGGTAAGTGAAAATAACTATGGTAAATACAAAAGGGGTAAAACATTGCTGAGAAAATTAAGTAATGTATTAGAGTCTATCTTCACCTGGAGTTAGAGAGACTGGGAGACTGGGAGACACATTCTCACAGTGCATTCACACTGCAAAATCTGGATTATGTAAAATTTGAACTTAATTCCAATGATGAAGTTGTCACTGAATACATCTAATATACAAATGATGATAAAAGAATTAGTGATTTAACATTTGAGACAGAAGAAGCATCTTCTACAATATACTGTATACAGAGCTGTGTGAAAATCATCAATAAAGTTGAGAATGGAGTCTTACTGTATGCAATTCATTTTAAATGATGTAAATCACACAAGTTCTTGATTTTTTAGCAATGCAGTTGTACTGATTTTTTCTGAATTATATAGAATTCAGATAGGTTTTTAATCCTTTAATGTGCTAAATGAATATAATTGAATGGAGCAATCACTCAGTACTGTGTTACAGGCTCCAGCAAGCAGTAATGGGTATTTAATTTTGAAGGCAATCATCTCAATAGCTAGTAACAAGATCCTCTTGAGAATAAATCTAGCTCTGTAGCATTGCTGTGCATATTAAAGATTTTAGCTCAAAAATAGTGTATTTAAATGACTGAAGACATTTCCGTGAACTGTATCCTCTCCAAAGAGTCTTAGTTCTCAGATCCAAGTATTACCAAGTTTAAGTATTATGAGTTTCCAATGCACAAAAAAGACCCTGACTCTAAAGAGATGTTGTGATACTCAGATTTAAGCAATGAAATAATGGCTGAATTGAAATCAAACCAGCAAGCAAAAAAATTAAGTATTTTCAGTTATGATGTCTGATTTGTGCTTGCAGTTACATTCATCTGAGAAGAATTTAAGTTCAACCCATCTGCGAAATTCCAGCAATTGATGTATTTCACTGTTGACTGTCACAGAGAAAGACACAACATATTTGAAGTCTGAAATTCAAGGGGGTGATCAACATTTTGTTGTAATTCAGGCCATCAATGTTGGAATTATAACCTAAATAGTCCCTAAGATGCTATAAAAGACAAAATGTTCATGAACAGTAATCGAGGCAACTCCACGGGAATCACCTTAGGATATTTGTTTTGAAAAAGGAGGCCCCGACCTGCTTCCAACTTCATCCTTTCAATTCTTCTGACCTAGTTTCAATATTTCATAAATCCAAAGTGAGATTGTGGGAGTTAAACAATGTCACAGTGCACACTGTCTGCATCACTAAACTGCCATTCAGGCTGGCACAGTCAGACATATCCATTTGAATGAATCCGTTTTAAAATGATGTAGCCCCTTTTCATGGTTATCGACATTTTAAAACACTTCACATGGCCATATCACAACATGACACAGCGAGTTTGCAACTAACAGGATTCACAGTAGATAATAGCCCGTCTATAAATAAATAACATCTGCTATATTTTTCAGCTTCTCCTTAATAGAATAAGGTGGACATTTTTCAAGCGAGGCTGGAATAGATATCTGAATGAAAGAGCCCAGAGTAGATAAGAGAGTGTCCCCCCCACTGTAGTGCATTTGGGTAAAGCAACAGGCCTGAGGAGCACCCAGCTTTCAAGTGGGAATATAAGACGAAAATTGAAAATGTAGTGAACATTTAGTGGTCCTGATACAGATGAATGCTGAATCCAGCAAAATGTAAAGGAGTTACACAAAAGGAAGGTCAGACCCTAATCTTGCTTACTTCAGCTTACATACTGTACATGTGCTATAAATATCACACTTCTCGCTGACTCTCCTGTCCAGATTTCTCTCTCTCTTTGTCCTCCAAGCAGAGCTCTGCTAATGCATGGGTTATTATTCTCCTTAGTCAGTTACCCCAGTAAAACTAACAATGCCAATCATGCCCCTTCTCCATCTTCATTAGGATTTGACTAAACTAATCAAATGCTAATTCATCCACGTAGAACAAGTGGCTTCTGTTGCTTTTAAAATTCGGAGTATTTCATAAATAGTAAAGATATATCAGAAAAAAGCTGTGCAATTATGAGTCTGCTTGATGAACTGTGCTTTTTTGCTTTCAACATGCACATTTTAAAAGGATACAAAATGTACAGAAATACTCCTAAGGGATTATATGTTTTTGCATTTTTTAGTGTCCATATTTATTTTCACTTATATAATTAACAAGTCATAATTATATATATTATTCAATTAACACACTGTAAGCTTACTTTAACTGATGTTTATGCTCAGGATCCAAAAGATAAAGCAGTGCAAAATTAGGGGGTATATCTTACAACTGAAACCCACTGGTAAGTAAATATTATTACAGAAGTAGAAATAGTAAAGAAGCTCATCCGCAAGTAAGTCTGAACCCTCCTGTTAATCTGTCTAGTGTCTGTCAGACTAATTCTCTTTTTGCATTTAAATGCTTTCTTTTGTTAAAGTTTACAGTAGCACAGCTGAAAAGAAACAAGGTTTTCTGCATGACCTCTTTAATCCTGTGCCTTTTGTAAGCATCACAGCTTTCCCATATGTGTGGATTTGGTTGTTCTCACATTTTATACTGTATAAATACTGATTTATCTTTTCTAGAAAATATATTTATCTTGCTCTGGGTGCTGTTGTGAAGTGATTCGTGTAATCTTCAAAGAAAAGACTGTAAAAGTATTTTCTGAAACCCGAATGCTGAAACCCAATTTTTCTTTGCTTTAGAATATTTATTTTGTATTATTAATTCTCTATTTACTTTGTACACTATTCTGGTGTTTTCAGGTCTCCTATAGGTATCAATTGTCATTGCTCCACCACAGCAGGGCTTGTATAAAATAGCTGTCCAAACAGGCCATCTATGAGACACAACTGCATGACAGGGCAAGACTCCAGATGTTTAATGACCTTGCCGCCTCAGTGTCTTTACTGATTCTTAGTTGTTGCTGGCTTTATCCCCCTACCAAAACCTACATTCATTCTTTTATTCAACCTTTTATTTCAGAATCTGAGCAGCTGGCTTTTGAAAAACACCTGCCAATGAAAAACAAAAACAAGTTTCAGAGTAAAAAGAAGATGTCATACTCTAAACATCTGCTTTAAAAAAATTTAAAGGAAGTTTTAAAAAAAGTCTCTACCTGTCACACTAAATACTTGTTTAAGTGTAGGATCTTAGGTACCAAAGAAGGGTTAAAGTTTCATTTTTCTTATTGCTCTTAAAGAAAATTCACTGCATGTGGCTGAATTACTGAAACAATATGAAGCATACCTCCCGCAGATATCTAATGATATCTTATCACAGCATGCCATCTATATTAAATATTTAATTACAGGCATAGTTAATAGAGCCCACCTGTTTTCAGTCATGATACTGAATATTAACTATCAGTTCCTCTGACTGCGTGGAAATGGTGCTAACTATAACAGCAACAGAACATTAATGGCCATTACAGATCTTCACTTCTCATGACATCTCTGTATTTCTTTTTGATACAGTATATCCTTGCGATTTATTTGAGAAATGATAGAAGTGTCATGAGATCCAATCTGAAGGGATGACCAGCTTTTGTCATTAGTTACTCCTGGAATAAACTGTGTTTATTTAACAGTTTTTTTTTTCAAACCGGACAGTCCAAAAGATCTCCAATTGCTCATACATGGTGTCAACATCTGCTTTTGTCTGTGTGTCCAGCTATTTAGATACATATTTCCACTGAACATAGATTTGTACTGGCAGTTTTATGTATTTTACAATGCTTGACAATATTCCAACCAAATGTCTGAGTTACAAAAGGTATTGCCTTAATCAATCCAATGGATAAAACACAAATGAAACACAAGCTAGAAGACACAAGTGGTAGCTAAGGAGAAGGGGTAACACGAATAACAAGCACTTTATGCACAAAGAGGGGCTAAGGAAGACTAGCTGTAGATGGTGTGACAGCACACCCCCCCCCCCCCCTTCATGGGCAGCTGCTGATGCCCAAGAAACATAAGAGCTGCACAGAGAGGAGAGGAAAAACCTAATTTAACTGAAAGGAAACCTCTGGGAGTCCATGGCTGAGAGCTACCCCTTCCTCCAGGGTAAAAAACTTTATTGAGTATAGGAAGGGGGGGGCAGACTGGGTTGAGACAAAAAAACAGACAAAACACGTACAAAAGCACACAATAACAAAAATAAACCTGGAAGACCTGGGAGACAACCACATGAAAAAACTCACAATAGATAGGAACCAAGAGTCCAGGGAAACTGGGGTCAGGGAGACCAGGGAACACGGAAACCAGGAAGTGAGAAAAACACCGCACACAAGGAAAAAAATAAGTTCAACATTCTGTCACGGATGCCGGGAGTGAGATCCCGAGGAAAGCCAGGTATTCGTGCGCGGATGTTGGGAAGGCATACTGTTGAATGACCTGCTCACAGGCACGGATGTCAGAGTGTCATCCCATGATTAGAATAGGAAAACTGAAAAAAAAGCCGCAAAGCGATGTGGGAAAACAAAAACAGAAAAACAGCACAGCTCACGGGGTCAAAGTATGGCTCAGCATCCTATCACGGATGTTGGAAGGACATGCCATGGAATGGCCAGGAGAGACCCTATGCGTAGGGGCAAAACGGGGGTTAGCCCGGGCTCAGGAGGTCAGACGATGTTGGTATAGAAACCTATGCCCTCAGGCCACGGACAGGAGCGACCTGGTGCTCGGCTGATCTCAGGACATCCTGGGTGACCCAGAAATGTATAGCCCCACACAAAGACACACCGGAAGGACAAGCAAAGCACAGGGAAACAAGGAACAGGACAGAGAAGAAGCGCCCTCTAGCTGTAGAGGACGTGACAGAATGCGCTCGCCAACTATGTTTATCAAAGTTGACACCTTGACTACTCTCAAGAAATAATGAATGAAATCAACTAGGTACTGGTGGGAGGGGCAGCTAGGTGGGTAGAATTGCCCACTTTCCTTTCTAACCTTTCTTATGTTGTTGTTACAGTCGTCGAAACAATTATAACTTTAATGGTTAAATGGTCTTATACAACATGGTCTTAACAAACCCTTAACACTGATATTCTTCAACATCCCACAAGTAATCATTTTTAAATGATCCTCCATACACATCAAATCTGGATATTTTGGAATATTATTTTTTTCTTTGTGCTACAAAGTTTTTTTGTCCCTTAATACTTTTCTCCCCACCATGAAGGACTTTCAGGTATTCTAAAATGTGATGGTTGTAGTCATTTAAGTTTCACCAGGCATTTTTAGAAGAATACAGTCATTAAGAGAAGCTGTGTGACAAAAACCTTTATACAAGCTAGAATCAAGAATGTTGATTATTATTTGTGTATAGCTTAATTTCCTCCAACATAATAGACCTCATTCATTTTTCAGTTCTGCATATTTGTAGCTAATTAAAATCCCTTATAAAAATAATTTAATCTTACCTATAAAGGAATACATTATTTTGTCTAATCTTATACAGAATACCTACAAAAGAATAAATTACATTTTAATGACTTACATTACAATATTTCAAATTAAATATTTTAAATTGCTTTTTGGCATACTTTCATTAAATGATGCATTACTATTTTGTATTTTATATATGGCTTTTAACCCGAAGAGCAAAGCACCATATCAAATAACGTCTGTCAGTTATTTAATCCACCTCAGTTTAGTCCCCAATGGAGCCTCATGTAACCATATATAATTTTATTTATTTGAGATAAAACTATCATTTGGTTAAAAAAAATATGAAGAATCATTTATGCTCCTTATGATACCCTCTTCCAGTTTACAGCTGTTAATTGTTAATCAACTTGCTTTGACCCCGGCACCATAATGGAGGGAGGAGCGTTTCTGCCAAACACTTCAAGTTCAAACCTTACAGCAGAATGTGAATCAATTGGAGGAGCGCTCATCTCTCACAGATAACACTGTAAACTCACAGGCACCTATAAAGTCAAAGGGATCACTGCTGTATACCAAGCTAAGAATACACAACCTGACTACAGCCCAGCCCACCAGAATAATACTAAGCTGCCTGGGGAATCTCCATTATCACTCGGTAATGATATAGCCCTCTGAATTGTGATGTTTGGCCTTTAGGGCACCACCTGGGCTGCTTTTCCTGGCTGGACCACTGGAGATGCTCTGCAGAGATGTTATCACTGCCAGACAGGGAGGCAACTCTTGGGCTTTGGAGCTCTAGAGATTTATTTTCTCCCTTGGGGAATTCTTTTTTTTTGCTCTCCTCCAAGTCCAATGGTGTACTATAATAGTACAAAAAACATTGTAAAACACAGTTAAATATATTTACAGAAAACCCCCTTTGGCAATTTGTTAGGAAGTGTGCTAGACTTGATTTTAGCAGCAATTTAGGAGCAATTGTTATTTTGACAAAAGAATAATTGAGAATTCTCCAAATCCTGCAATAATGTAATTTCAGAAACATTTGGTGTTCAGACAGAAAGAAAGACACTGTCACTATTAAACCTACTAGTGATTTACACTACAATTTACATGACAGTAAACTGATCTAGCTGTTGTTTTGAATGTGGATATCGATGAGATGGAAAGAGCTGTGTCTGTCGGACTTGCTTGGTCCCAGTGAAGACAAGGCAGGAGGTGAGAGCTGGGGAATGTTCTGTCCAAAGACAAAGACAGACGAAGCCGGGGACGCGTGGTCCAGACAGTTGGAGGTCGGAGAAAAAAGGGGAAGGCTCTACGCAGTTGGCACTGAAGGAACCGTGAAGGCCTGGCACACTAGAGGAGAGCAGGGCAGGGGAGCTACGTGGCCAGGCAGAACTGCACAGTGCCAGGTGGATGTGCAGGAGTAGTTAATAGGAGCAGATAGGGATCAGCCTGGCAGTGCGGGGCTCAATCAGGATCAGACTGACGGGCTTAATCAGGCAGATCCAACCTTGTTCTGGTGGGCGGGCTGGGCTGAGAGCACTTCCCTAGCATGGTAGGAAGTTCAATGACAGAGCGCTGGACCATAGGCAGATCAGGGTTTAAGTAACCTGGTGCTACCAAGGTGATTACCCTCCAAGTGGCAGCTGTCCCGAACACATTCTCAGTGACTCCATGTGTGATTGCAGCCAGTTACTGTGGAGACCAGGGGCTACAAGCACTAAGTCTAAGTCTTGAATTTCTCAGGACTGTGTAACTCATGTTCAGAGAAAAGAACCACGTTGGAATCCTGTATATATTTGTTTTCTTTACTCTATTGGTGTATAAATATAACCAGAATCTAGATACTCAATTTCCATGAAATGTTATGAAAATAGCAGACAACATTTCTAGGGGATTTTATCCAGATGCATTTTAAGACACAGATGCTGCTTGGCTGGCCTTCCCTTCTACCATGACAGTATGAAATGTAGAGGATAATTCACTCTATCAGAGCATCTCTAATTGCAGTGACACATTGAAGAGCCCTGTCTGAACCAGGTAATTACTATGCGCAATGCAGACAGTCTAGAGCACAAGCAAGACATAGGGATAGACTGTTTCTAATATCAATTTCACCCCCCCAAAATAGTAGAAGAAAGCAGTTCTCTTTCCATAATACACTGCTGCTTTATGATTCCCATACAAAACAACTGAAATGTTATGTAAAGGAGCTGCAGAGGCTTAAAAATTGAAATCCCAACACGGAAGACGTTCTTATGAGGCTCATGTTGCACGTGGGGATTCTTATCTCCGTTGTTATTACTTCATATTCCTTGGCTTCTTTAAAAAATTTATGTCTCCATTCTCTCTTGATAATTAAGGCGATGTGTATCTCTCCTCCGGTGCTTGCAAAGCAGCCTCCTCTGTCTCCAGATGCCTTTCCCTAAATTAAACATGATTAAAAAAAGAAATAACAAAACGACCATGAAACAGCCCCGTCTTTGTGTGGCAGATGGATTAAAGGAGTTTAAAAACAATTTGCTCTGTTTGGCTTGCGCTTGAAAAACGGTTTGTTGCCACTCCTTCTTCTGCAGATCCATCCATCCATTTTCAGGGTTACAGGGGGCGCCAGAGCCTATCCCAGGAAGCAACAGGCACAAGGCAGGGTACACCCCGGCCAGGATGCCAGTCCATCACAGGGCACACACAGACACAAGCCAATTAACCTACAGTGCCAGCATGTTTTGGGACTGTGGGAAGAAACTGGAGCACCCAGAGGGGTCCCACAAAAACCTGGGAAGAATGCACAAACACAAAGAGATAGCACCCCAAGTCAGAATTAAACCTAGGGCCCTGGGGCTGTGAGGCAGTTATGCTTACCACTGCACCACCATGCTGCTCTTCTGTGGATGAAATCCACAAAAACAGAACGTCACTTTTCTCCTCTGAATGTCAGTCAGGAGCCCATTAAGACCTTGCGTAACATAAATCAAGGTTTTCTCCAACACCTTTTCATTTGTAAAGCTGAAGCATTTAGCGCACAGATAAATGTTCTGATATATTGGGCAGTTTGTGCAGCATGTGCAGGGAATAGATGGCCTGGGGTGCATACTGCTTGCGTGATTGATGTTTGCCATTCTTCTCTTATGACAAAGTCCTGCCCATTAGCTTGTCATAGAGAATCATTGCCGTTCGGTTGTATTTGTCAGCCTGACTCCTTTTCCACTCTCCTGGACAATAAATTGTATGGGAGTCTTCTAGCAGCAAGCAAAAGAACACTAAGAAACAGCTATATGTATATAATAAATACAAATATTAAACAATCCTTGGCCCAGATTATGGGATACAATACTGACAAACAGCTTGGTTCTGTATCACACAAATAGTTTAAAACCATGCCAATGCTGGGCTCTGTATGTTTAATCTCTGTAAGTATTTATAGTCACCTATGGGCCAACTGGCATTATCAAATTTACAGTTACCAAACAGCCAAACAGGCAAAAATTAGTCAAATGATTTCTCCTTACACACTTACCCTTTGGCACATGTAAAAGGGTTCAGTAGCTCAAGTATGTAGCTGCACCAGCATGCGAAGGCTGAAAAGGGACAAGTAAAAGTTAATTTGATGCTGAAAAGAGAAAAGAAACACAACATTTCAGCTGTGGAGGTAAAGAAGGTACACTACTCTTTCAAGGAAGAAGCACCAGGCTTCTAAAAAAATCAGATTTTGTTTTTAAACTCAGTCCCTTCTGATTAATGAGTTAACTCAGCTGATACCCAAAGTCTAAAAATCCTTTGCAAAAAGCTAATATGCTGACAAGACAAACATCAGTACTTGTAAATCAGAGTGCCTGTTATCTCGTGGAGCAATGAATTGTACTTCATTTTACTGTGAGAACTAATTCCCATGCAGAGTGAACCCAATCTCCTAATAGCACTGGCACTGAGTGTGCTTTATGTTTTAATTACAATAAACCCTCATTATAATTGTTAAATATATAATTGTTGAATATCTGTTAAAGCACGAATTATGTATTTTTCAGCCCAAAAACACAGTATTAAATTAGAAAAAAGCTTTTTCTGGACTTTGTTTTTTTTATTTTTAATAATTGCAATCAAAGCAGGTGATAAAAATTGCTATACATGCTCTTTATTTTATTTGCTGTTAAAATACTGTGCAAAATTCACTAAAACATACAAAACACAAACAACACCCTGTAACTGGAGCCGGTCCAGGCTCCCGCGAAGCGTAGCTCTGGACCCTATGCAGACGGTATAATCTGGAAGCAAGTGGAAAAGAACGACAGGGAGGAGACGACAAGGAAGAGGAGGGGTTGACAGACGGGGGGGCGTGACGATCGTGAACTGGTGCTCGAGGGCCGTAGCCAGGCCGAACAAGTCCAGGGGGAAAATCTGGGGCAAAGTCCAAAAGTCCAAATGGGGTGATCAAGCCGAGACGTGACAAAACAGTTAAAAACCGCAACGGGATCCGATGCAGGGACGGGGAATAAAAACGGGATGACAAGGCCAGGTTCTCTGAGCCCCGGACTCAGCTGGGTCAGGTCGCCGACAGGAGGCCTATGCCCTCAAGCTGTGGAGGTAGGGCGACTTGATGGTAGGCGGGTCTCCGGGCGTCCGTCTTCCGATGCAGAGCCCAGAGTAACGAGAGCGCCCGGCTTCAATAAGGAGGGGCAGGATTGGGGGCAGGTGCATAATTAGCAAAATAAGAAAGAGCCGGAGCGCCCTTAAGAGGAAGGATTACGATCGTGACACACCCATTGTAAGCAACTGACCTACCCTTATAGGGTACCACTGATATTCCTAAATTTTAAACCTACAAAGTATTTATTTTGAGCTTGTTTTATCAGTTGTGCATTTTACAGAGCTTTTTAATATATTGTTAACATTTTAGTATATTCTTTAAAATTGTTTTGAGCATTTTAAACATTTAAAAATGTGCTAAAACTATGAAATACAAATACTTTCAGACCTAAAATATCAAAATGCTATTGTTTTATTATTTTTGCATTTCACTTTTAATCTCTTTCATGTTTGTCTCATTTTAATGTTAATTATTGTGCTGTAATTGTTTTTTGTAAATGCATAACATATTGTGTCACTACATGTACATTAATAATATTATACAGTACATTAAATGGATTAAACATGTATTAAAATGTCTGTTTTGACCCTATTTTTAAGAATAAAGCACGCCTGTTGCCCAGACTAGCTACCACTTGTACAGACTTTGTCAGCTGTTGCAGGGAAAGTCCGGTGTTTCTGATTTTACAGATAAAATTCCCCTTTAGCAGATTTTGTCTGCTATATCTGAAGTCTGTTAAAGCAAGAGCTTACTGTACTGTTTACTGTAATTTGTTGGTTAAATGGTTGTTTGATTGATTTGTTGGTTGATTGATAAATTGATTTCTATGGAGATAGAAAGACCACAACTAATTAAGAATTCGTTAAAAAACAGACAAATGAGATCCCTCATCTTGAAGCTGGTAGTATCATTAGCATAATGACATCTGCATTTCTCTTCTCTTTCTTTCCTGTAGAGGTCAGGTGACATTGACATAACATATTGAACAAAGACGATTCACTGTCAAACAGACATAATGAAATTTCCCAGGAGAAAGGGAAATGATTCTTAATGAGCAAACCTCGTTAGCTTGTCCCAGTGCACAAAAGGTTGCATTTTATCAGGTGATAATGATAGAGCAATTAAATTAGAAGTGGGAAGATTTCCTGATTAATTCTTGAAAAATCTGTGATTGTGAGATCAAGGTAATCTTGAAAACCCAGAAAGAAGGGAATGAAAATGCAGCTTCCAGCTGGCTTAATCTGTGGTGGCTTCAATACACACATAAGAATACAAGGTTCTAAAGATGCAGTAGTCTATCAGAGAGCATTGAACAGCCCTGCCATGCCAGCTTCAGTAGAAAGGTGGCACCCTGGAATGACATGGCTGGGACCTGCACTGCATTCTGCATTGCAAGGCAACCTCATTAATTCTTGTGGCTTGATACATGCTGGGGGAGACAGCACTCAAATCAAAGGCTGGTCAGGATTATTTCTGTGCAGAAACGTAAGTATTGGGTTCTTTTAATCTCCATCAATCGCTAGAATTCCTTAGCAACAGAAAGGATGGATCAGTGCTATCCTAATGAGTGTGGGTTGTAGTTGCAGTACAGCGAAAATGCTTGCAGGGTGCTGAGCCAGAGTTCAACAGATCTGACGTCATCCTGCTCTTGTGTTTTGCATTCCTATTCTTATAATCTATTCTTCTAAGTCTTCAAAGTCAGATGCTGATATAAATATCTATAAATACATAAATATCTAATATGTATGAATATAAGTAAATATACTCAGCTTTTATCAAATATACTCAGCATTTAATTATGTTTTAAATCAACTTTTAATATATTTTCAACTGTTTTGTCATGTGTTCACTGTGCTTTACCAGGCTACATGTTTTCAGCCAGTATAGCTAAAGTGGTGTACAAAAGTGTACTAATACAAATGACGTTAATACTCATGATTTTACATAGTCTAGAGCAGTAAGGAACAGAGAATTGGAAAACCAAAGGCGCCTATGGAGAAAGCAGAAGGAATTCTTGAAAATTCCACAAAAACTGAAAAATTACTGACTAAACATGTTAACTCATAAATGATTAAATAAGTCAAGACAGTGGATTCAGAGATGGATCTTAGAAATCACTAAAGAAAACTAATTAAATATTTATGAATTTTTAAGTCTGATATCATGTGAAGCCTTGTGCATTATGGGTAACAGAAGCGAAATTGGCAAGTTGTTTGCAGGAGAACAACCAATATGGAAATGGGTATGAATCCATTCTGTTCCCTGCGGCACAATTCTGAAAGTTCATCTGTGTCTCTGACCAGCAAAAGGCAAAAAGCTTGCAGGGCCAGAAAAGCCATGTGGTGCTATGATAGCTCTATGTCTGCTCCTCTTGCCCTTGTAGAAAGGCAGGATGATGTCTTTTTTCCGATCTGCTGTTACTAAGCCTGTCCTCCAACTGTGCTAGTAGATGTTTGTAAGCCATCTGATGACAGCTTGTCCCCCAGGCTTCAGCATTTCTGCTGGTGTGTTAAAGATTTCAGGTACCCAGCCGTTTTTACATTATTCTGAAAATGAAGGTAAATGTAGAGTAAGAAGATAAAGGAAGGTGGTTGGGGAAGGAAAAGCACCCTAAACTCTAAACTAAATGAAAGTGTGCGATAAGGGAATTAATATCTGATCGAGTGGCAGCTGTGTGCCTGAGGTATTCATCACTTTTGATCTGATACACTTCACGGCTCCTGGCTTTATCTCTCCATTCACACAGCTTCTCAGTCTGGACCAAATGAAGCAGGCTCTGCTTTTAGAGACAAAAAAGGGAATTTTTTTCTTCATTTTTATCTCTCTTTTAATTTGTTCTGACAGAGGTGTGCGATTTATGTCCTCATTGAAAAATGAGCACATTTCAAACCCTGTGATTCAATCATATTTCCTTTATTTGTGCTAGTGAAGTGGATAATGCTACTTCCCTGCTGTCATTTTCAGAAGAGTGGGTCTTAGCGAATGACATCCTGTTAAAAGAAGCTCAAATAAGCCTGCTTATCAGTTGCAAGGCTGGCATAGGTGCCTTGAGGAATCTGCACCTCATGAGACTCAACTACTGTAGCTTGCAAACAGTTCTTTCTGATATCTGATTCTGGCACAAACACTGCCTAGGGGACTTGATGTAGTATTACAAATACTGTAACTGTTAATCTGTCAACCAAGCACACCAGATTTTTTGCACATTTTCAGAAACATATTACAAATGAGCACATGATCGTAGGTACTTTCAGGGGAAGAAACAAATATTTAAAGGTTTCAGTAGCGTTCCTCTAATTTTTCACATTCAAAGGAATTCTGCTGTAAAATATAGATGAATTTTATAACTAAATTAAATACACAGGCGTCCTGTACACACACAATGTGCTGGTTACAATGCAATATTCAAGAGGTGAATCATTTTCATATATTCTTGTCATATCGAAATACACAGCAATACTGGCACAATAAAAGAAAAACTTTTTAAAATAAGAGGAAAAGGTTGCTTTTGCAATTTGACGAGTTCTCTGTTTTTTTATTGAGGCAGTCTCCCTCTTGGGTTTTTAATGATATATACTTTTAGCAGCAAGCTCAAAAAGAATGACAAGCAAATGGTTACTGCAAGTCGTACCATTAACAGAAGACTGAATTGACCTTATAAATAAATGTGTACAATTTACAAAACCCTAAATAAGATAATTGCAACACCTTGGAGACCTGATATAAACACAAATGAATTGACTATGATCAATTAACAACCTTGCCCCTCAGGCAATTTATTCTTCAAAACATTTGAAAAATTGAATTGGCTTTATCTACATTTTCTGAAATAGGATGTGATCATTTTCTTTCTTTATAAGTAGTTGCAAAAACAGAAATTGTACAGTCAAATTCCAGAATATTGAAATAACAAGTTAAAAATTACTCACAACATTCCCCCTCTGTAACGGTCATAACGGTCATAACATTTACCAAAACTAAAGAATACTATTCATAATTTCAAACCCGAACATTCAGCCACAGTAAACAGGAAAACAAAAAAGTGACTAAGAAAAGAGTTTTGAAAAAGAAAAACCTCTATACTTCATCTCATCCTTGATAAATGTTTCTGAAAATTACTTGCAACAAGTAGACCTGGTGAAATTCTTAGGTCTTAATTTATCAACCAAAAATAGCAGGATGAGCCAAAACCCCTTTCAAAAGCCTCTGATGCATTCTGAAGATAAAATGTGCTATAGGAAATCCCCAAATAACATAGTCATGTTTCCTTGATATATTTTTGTTGATTTCAGTTATTTTTTGCTAATTCTAGTTAGAAGTGGTTCAAAAGTGCTCTTTCTTAGGGCCTGCAAGTGCTTGAGTCTGGTGAGGTACTCTATTGCATAGGCATTTCATGTCCAAACTTGTTTCATGTCACCAACTGACTGTTTCGGATTCTTAGTAGCTAACAGTTAACAGAGTACAGCCACGGTATGGTTAACTTTAGTCAGCTTGAACTATCTCAGCTCCTGGTGAAGCTGTGACTCCTGTGACGCCCTGGACATCTGTAAGCTTACATTGACATCAGTGAGAGCCATGCTGCTTCTTCTCTTATAAACAACCTCCTGTAGGACACTGTTGCTGCTTATAGCATATCAAAAGATGTCTGCCTTTCTTTATTCTCCCTGTGAAGTACAGGAATAACTGTTTTGAGTTGAGAAATGAAAGAAACAGTGAATTTGAACTGGTTAGATATGAACAGACAAATATATACTGTAACGCATATGGCCGACAGGTACTGTGTAAGAGCCGGTTTACCAGAGCGGCGACGACGTCGTCCTTCCCTGAAATAGCAGGACTGCAGCCACTGGGCTGTGGAGAGATCTCTCTTTAGCTCACCGGGCTGGATCCCTGTTGAGTGACGCGGGAGTCCCGGGTTCGAGCCCCCGGCGGTGGGGGGCCAACCTAACACGGCAGGGGCGCCCGCCTGAACCCCCGTTGCGTTACAATATATATAGAATCGGTCAGTGCCTATGAACTTGAGGGTAATAAATTCTGCATGTATTCGTTTATTAT
Organism: Lepisosteus oculatus; assembly: GCF_040954835.1. Taxonomy (NCBI): domain Eukaryota; kingdom Metazoa; phylum Chordata; class Actinopteri; order Semionotiformes; family Lepisosteidae; genus Lepisosteus; species Lepisosteus oculatus. The sequence goes on from NC_090715.1 coordinate 14,040,186, forward strand.
AACTGTTATTTTTCAGAACTACGTGTATGCACACCTTATAAAATAATTACTAGGTTAATTTTGAACTTGTAATAGGTTTATTCCATGCTGAAAAAAAGAAGAAAGAGAACACAACGTTTCGGCCGTGGAGCCTTCTTCAGGTGTCAATTTTGAACTTGTGTGATACAATCCACCACAACAACTCTTAAGATATCAGTTTGCATTCAATGGATCGAGGATGTGTTCTTTAGAATCCTGCCAGACGTTTTGTCTCCTTTTTTAAATGCTCTCCCTCAGTAAGGAAAGTCATGACTCATCAGACGCGTAGGTGAGCCTAAGCGATAGTCATGACATTCTTTTCCTCCTCATTTTCCTCCTTGTGGGGTCTGTTGCTAGTGGCACTCCATCTGCACACATTTTTACGGCGTTAAGGTCGGTAAAAAGGAAGTTCTCCTTGTAAAATATATGCCAAGAATATAACCGAACAGTTGGTATAATTGGCTTTATCTGGAGTTCTTTGTTTTCTGGCACAACTGTGGTGAAAAGAGTTATAGGTCAGGCACAGTAGGCTAAACAAACATTTATTAATAAAGGAACAAGTAATAGGTTTATTCCGTGCTGAAAAGAGAAGAGGGAAAACACAATGTTTCTGCTGTGGGGCCTTCTTCAGGTGTGAGAAAGACAGGGCAGACAGCAAAGATTAAACATCACAGGAGAACAAAAGCTGGGAGAGGGTAGGAGGCAGGAGGGGCAGAGAGGCAGAGAGGCCACTCAGGAAGTGCAAAGTGAAGAGGGGTGAAGAAAGGTGTAAAGTCAAAACCTGCATGAGAATTGAGAAGATTACACAAAAACGAGTCGGTCATTGGAGAATTGCTGCTGCCTTGTCTTTCTCCCACCCGAAGAAGGCTTCACAGCCGAAACGTTGTATTTTCTCTCTTTTCTTTTCAGCATGGAATAAAACTATTACTTGTTCCTTTGCAGACTTCGCATGCTGACGCAGGTCCCCACCTGAAGCATTTATTAATAATGACACAACACAAACTAAACAATACAACACACGACGTACAAGTTACTCTATTTACAGACAAGGCGTTTCAGAGGACTGAATCCTGACCGACCAGAAAAAATATTGAGACTTCTACCAAGTATTCAAATCCTATATAATGCCAGATGGGCCAAAAAGAGATAAACCTGCCTTCCAAACCAAACAGAATACAACGTAGAATTAAAGTTCTCTATATAAATGTGGATGCTACAAAAAGAATGGGATTCCTATCACCCTGTTCTAAAAAAAACATCCACTTACCAGGAGAGGCTGTTTTTAACCTAAGGATTCCTTATATAGGAGAGCAGTTTCCTAAAACAACAGAATGGCAAGATCTCTTAATGAGGTTCAAACAAGGTTCTTTACGAGGTTCGAACAGTTAAATAGAATCTGTTCCTTAAGGCTGATCGGAACAAGGACCTCCCTCCGGACACCGTCTCTTCTCTCCTCCCTGTGCGTCCTGCATCCACCTTTCCCCTCTCTTCCCTTTTCTCTCCTTCTCCCTTCTCTCTCTCTTTTTATCCTCTGTGCCTGGGCTGTTGATGACTCAGAATAATAATAATAATAATAATTTACCCAGAATTTAACTACCCAATGGTAAAGCAGACACATTAGGGGGTCCAAGACAGATTATCCTTTGATCAGTGTGTCTCAGACCCCCTACAACTCAGCGAACACCTCAGTTCCTTTCTTGCTTTGAAGCTCCCAAGAAATGCAAATGTTGACACTAGCCAATGTGCTGACCATTGTCTCTAGATTCTGGCGACACCTCAATGGGCACTTTCCATAACGGGAACAGTACAGAAGACAGATGGTGTTTCATAAACCGTTCTTCAGACGTGCGGCAAGACTTTGAAACTTGCCTTGCCAAATGATACTTAAAACTGTTTGATTTCTCCCTAAAGAGAAAAGAACTCGTAGAAAAGATGAATGTGACCAAGTTTTTCTTTTTTGTTTTTAACTTTTGTGAGTATTCCTTTTACATGAATCCATAAATGACATTAGGCTTCCTTCTAGAACACACCCTGAGGGAGTAAAAAACACGAAGACGGCACTGAACTCCAGAAATGCTCAAATCCAGAACTGTTAAAAATAAAAGAAAGAAATGCACCCATTGGACTGTATTTCCAATTTAATTCAGCTAAGTACATTTTTGTAATTGCATTTTCGTAATCCAATATCAAAATGTGTTGTAAGAATTTTTAAAAATGGTTACTTATTTTTAGAAGTATAGTCTTAGAAATATATTTAATCACATCTGCATTCCATTAGCTGCATACACCATACTCCTCTTATAGATTCTGGGAAATGTCAGCACAAATTTTCTTTAAAAGTTTTAAGATAAAATAAACTATGGAGTATGTTTTGTTTTTCATTTGCTCAAATTTATTAATTTTGGGGAAACCATAAACATGAATACAGCATGCATATAAAACATATATTTACATAGAAAGTTTTCCCTTTGTAATACTGAAATGCATCTTCAAGCACATTATTGAAGACTGAGACAAAATACTGATAACACAACATTGAAGTAACAAGCTTTCAGTACGCTCATAATTTGTGTAATCATAATGAATAAGATAACATTCTGAAAGTTTAACTTAAAAAACTTTTAAAATGATGTTGGTTTCTTTAGGTATCGTTTGTAAATATTTTGTATGTTTACTATAGATAAAATAGAGGGTGCTTATAAAGTTATTTGTCCTTTTCAAATGACTGTCATGAGGAGTTTTTATGTGCTTCCTGGAACATATAATTTGGTACTGTTACAATGAGGTCTATAGGGAACACACTGTCCACTGGAATATGTAATCAAGGCATCATGAATACAAATGGAGGGGCAATTAAATATCTTCTGTGGTGTGGTGTCATTGCCAAAGGGGTTGTGTTCTTCTTATTCTCACTGTTTTCACAAATCTGATGCTTAACTGAGTCCACTAACTTTATAACCACTTGTACAGTACAGTATGTGAGTTGTATGTAAAGGTATTCTTAGGTGAACTTTGCTAAAAACAGCTTGATGAGCAAGACTGCCTGAATGGTCTGCTGTTGTTTGTAACCCCTCTTTATTCCCTAAGCTCTGTATTTTCCGCTACTTTTATACAATACTGCATATACCAAGTATATATATATAGAAAATATTTTCTCTTATTATATATCATACATCTTCTGTGAGAATCTCTGTTGCTGCATCAACATTCCACCTTTTTCTTCTCATTCTGACCTGCTTTACATGCATGGCTGAATTAATCAGTTTACAAACTATTTCCTTTTTTATGCATCGCAGGAACCATTTCATTTTCTACTGCTCCTGCTAAGAGACAGATGGTCTTCCTAACATTAGCTCGCTACAGGAGGAACCTGGGACAAAACATTGTGCTGCCACAGCATTGCTGTGTTTAATTTTGATTGTAGAAAGCTTCCTTGTTTTCTGTTCTTCTTCTTAAACTGAGGAATTGTTACAAACTGCTTTTTTATCAACTTCTATATTCTTGAAAAACAGATACGGTAGGCACATTGTTCATGAACATAGCTACAAACTACAAACTGAGGATTCCTTCCTAGAATGCATTTTTTAAATTATCCATTCTGTTCTTGTGCGCAGTAAAAGTTAAGACCTAGGAGATGCGGTGTGCTTTTTCATCTGGATCTGGGCCACACCCTGAGTGAGTTGAGAAACAGTGTGAAAATAACATTGACTAGTAAAATCACTATTGTACACAGCAAGTTCAGGCTTTTTCAGCTTTTTCTCTCATGAGAACTGCAGCTCTTTGGGGGGTCGAGCTGTTGCAGAAGAGGTGATGTGTCTTTACCTTGAGCTGCTGGGAGGCTGCAGACTTGATGGCCAAGACAGCAATTATACGCCACACAGCAGCAGCAACTCATATAGTTGACATCATTATGATGAATGATGTGTCAACGCTTATCGTGCAAACCCATCCAAGCCTGACATTAGTCCTTCATTTTATGTGCAGGATGTTCAAAAAGCAGCTTTGTCATGCTTCCAGATTAACATTTTCCTTGAAGGGCATCTCACGAGGGGAAAATGCTGCTGGTTCTCTCAATGGTAAAGTCACTTGTTCTGGATTTATCTGATAACACCAAGTGGTGTTGTTTTTATTAGATACTGTCATCTGCAAAAACGTGATGCTTTGTGTCAACCATGCAATTTTTCAGTTGGCCAGTGGTGCCTGTTCGTCTTTTAGCAAAAAAATCAATGGTTTGGATATCAGTTCATGAAGGTGAATTTTGAGAATGGACTGCTGTAGAACAATTCTCTTAACATGGTTACATTTTTTCTTGGAGTGATCTTTCATGTTGATCATTTTTTAAAATTAAATAAGCAATTTTCACTGCTATGCACGCTTTTCTTCCTATAGTGTTGTTTGAAGGCTTTTGTTCTTGACAAACATGAAAGATGTGGGGACTTCCCAAAGCCCAAAGTTTTGTGTTTGCTCCTCAGAAAGTGCTTTTCCCTTCTGTGGGCCTTCTTACAGTACATCACACATCTGGCAAAGGATGTAGTTCTTGCCTGTTGCTTGACAAAGCAGTCCCTCTGCAAGGCAGAAGGCTAAACTACACTGAAGTAGAGCTCCTCGTCCTTTTTCACTACAGTCTGTTCGTTTTGGAAGCTGACCTCTTTCCCTCGTTTCTCGTGCCTTTTCTCCTCTTTCTTGCCGTTGGCCTCTGGACTTGCGGTCACCGTGTCCCTCACCATGCTGTAGCTGGTGGGGGTCATGCACATAGTGCGCCGCTGGTTCTCCTCCTCCTGGCACTTGCACAGCTTCCTGAAGGCAGACCGGAACTTCTGGGACATCAGGTTGTACACCACCGGGTTGATGGCACTGTTGGCGTAGATGCACATGCGGCAGAAGAGGAGGAACCAGGAGTTCAAGTAGGGTTCCTTCATGAAGGAGTTCACCAGCACCAGGGTGCGATATGGCATCCACAGCAGGGCAAAGAGGATCACCACGACGGCCAGCATTTTGGTCACCTGGGAGACAGCAGGAGGGGAACACAGAAGACAGCACTCATCAAAAAAACCTGCATCATGACGTAAAACCCATACGATTTTTGCAAGGAGATTTGCATATCTTCATGCTCCAGTTTAGTTCTTGGTTCCAATTTTCTAATAGCAAGTGTGAGAAGCTTAGAGGAGTAAACGCTGCGGTAAAGATGATGTAGAAAAAATATTTAATTGTATTTGGAAATCGAAAAATTTCAAGTTATTTTATAAAGGAGTACCAATGGAAAAAATGTTGTCCTGATAATTTCTGTAGACGTAAGGGAATGTGACTAATTTCTGAATTATCTCATGAAATTAATTTTTAACTTTGACAGGAAAGTTTTTTTTCTGAGTTAAATTAAATGTTGCCTTTTTCTTTTTTTTTTAAGCTAAAAAGGTCATCTGTGTATTCAGGTATGACACAAAGGCTGAGAAGCAGGACGTATCCGTGAGTAACCAATGTCTCAGTTCAGAAAGGCTGAGTGGGTGAGCCATGGATGTCATTCCTGCTGAGATTCTTTATGTGAACAACTGAAGGTAACATTCTGTCCTTGAAATTAAATGCTTTTGGTGATTTGAAATGTTTAGAGCTGGGGTGAAAAGTTTCTCTAAAGGCAATTGGGAGCTTGTCTCTCCAGATAAAATGAGAGTACAAAGGCAGCCCTTCTGAAGAGTTAGGTGCGTATATTTCCTTTCCAGATTAATGGCTTCCATCATTATTGTTGGAAATGGCCAGCATGGTGCTGTGATGAGCAATGTTGCCTGGATTCTATTCTTGCCCTTGGATCCTCCTGTGTGGAGTTTGCATTTTTTCTCAGATTGCAGGGCATTCGAGTGCTCTGACATGCTTGCACAATGCAAGGGCAAGCTGGCTAGGATTAGGCGGTGTTCCTAGTATGTGTAAGTGAATGTGTATGTATTTGGGTGTAATGCAGTACAGAGGTATTCTGTCCTGGATGTATCCTGCCTTGTGCCTGTTTAACTGCCAGGTTAGGTTCCAGCTCATTGCACCCCGGTAGCAGACTAAGCAATTATTGAAAATGGATGTATGAATGTGCTGATTTACAGTATATTTGACATTTCTTATTCTACCCGATATAGCAAAATACAACATGCTTTCATGTGTATCGGTACAGGGCTATGAAACTCTACATTGGAGGAGTTACGCATTGCATTGTAATCTGGTCCTAATATTACAGTTTGTTTAAACCAAAGTTAGATGGAAAACATTTTTATTTTTTTTAGTGTGTGGTTTGCACAGGTGGGTTAATTTGTTAATTTAGAGAAAGAAAGTTTGTTTGTCTCTTTTTCTGGAATCCAGATCATGACTTTTGCTTAATACTGCATTTATTCTAGTCATTAAGGTGCATGGACAAGAGCTCTTAAAACACACTTTTATTGCAATTTATGTGGCTCTGGCTGTCAGTATTCAATAGGAAAGTCAAAGCCATTATCCTTAAGAGGTGCAATATCACTAAAGGAAAAAAAAGGACAATAACGATCAAGCTTCAGAACAGCAGGAGCGTGGAACAACACTAGAGCAAAAAGCATCTTTTTTTCCATGACAGAGAATACATCTGCTTCAATAGCAGAGGAAGACTGCCTAATCCTGGTATAATTTTCTAAATAAATGGCTTCTAGTTTTAAAACATTTGAATGCTACAGTATACTTTTGATATGTTGACACCCAGCTTCAATAAATTTAAGAAGGATAATAAGGTAATACCATAGCTCCTCCTTCACTGTTTTACCCAGAAAAGTGAATTTGGACACACTGTCACGATTGTAATCAATCCTCTTAAGGGCGCTCTGGCCCTTTCGTATTTTATTGCTTGCACCTGCCCCCTTTTTTGCCCGCTTATTTCAGCCTGGCGCTCTCGCTAATCCTGGCTCAGCACTGGGAGATGGACGCCTGGAAGCCCGCCTACCAGCGGGTCCAGGAGAGACCCGACGGCATAGGTTTCATCACAGCGTCCTGACCGTCTGAGTCCGGGGCTCGGATCGCCTGGCCTCGTCATCCTGGTTTTATTCCCTGTCCCTGTTCCAGATCTGAATCCGGATTTTAACTGTGTTTGTCTCGTCTTGGATGGATCCCCCGGTTTTGGACTTTGGACTGCACCCTGGATTCCCCCTTTTGGACTGTCTGGACCTGTTTGCCCTTGCCATGCCCCCCGAGCACCAGATCACCGTCGTCACGCCCCCCTGTCTGTCTACCCATCCTATCCTGCTGTATCTTCCCCCAAAATCCTTCTCCACTTACTTCCGGATTATACCGTCTGCATAGGTTCCTAAACTACGCTTCGCACACATTCTCATTTTGTAGCTATATCAAATAAAAGGACGGATATTATGTTTTAAATTGGCTTGCCATTGATTTTCATTCAAGAAGAGTCTTAGCTATGGGCATAAGAAGGATTTTGTTGAGGGAACCCAAGGAACAATTTCACCTGATGATGAACGCCAATGAACTGTGACATTGTACTGTCTCACTATCTTGTTATTTATGTTGCCAGTGAGAATATACAGTAGTGAAATGCAATATTTCTTATAGATTTACACAAAATGCAGAGATCACCTCCACAAAAACACTTTGACCTGTTCCTCTCTCAGTCATGTTTTGCTGGGTTGGTTTATGCATTTATTTATACATTAGCATTAGCCTGTGAACTAAGGTAAAATAAGAGTGCAGCTCCAGCTCCTTGACGTTATGTGGCTGGTGCTTGTCACCTGCTTTCTTCAGTTCGTGTCACTAACGTTCGGTTTGATTAAGATCGGGAGATTGAGATGGCCAATCAAGAACTTTGATTTTGTAGTCTCTTAACCATTTGGCAGTGGATTTGGAGGTGTTTTTAGTTTAAACATCTAGATATAATTTAGGTTCCGTCTGTCCATTAATTCTCACGAGGAACAGAAGATGCACCTCTGTTCTCCTCAGAAGAGAAGGGAACATGAGCTCCCATCACACACTACGCCACTTGGAAGTCAAATAGCTGTTACTTGGAAAATTCATGTCTTGTCTTTTGATGTTGCCACGGAAATCTGAGATCAGCAGAGAGCAGAATGATAAGGTCAACCTTGACTGGTCATCCTGAAGACTAAATTCTGATGACGATTTTTTGAAGATTCCCAGCTGTTGTTCTTGTCTGTGAGTTAGCCTTCCAAAACAGGTTTCTTTCCATACATTTAAGTAAAACTAATGCTGTTGGGGCCGAAACTCTGATCTTACTGGTGGTGTAATACCCATACCATTAATCTGGAACTTCTGCATGATGGACACAGTCGAAACCCAGGTGACTGATGTATTTTATATAGCGTATTTGTTGAGGCAGATAATCTTTTATATTATATATTTGGACAATGCTCTGCCTACCTTTATGGTATCAGTGTTCTGAGTGTTCTGCTTCTATTTTGAGCCAACCAGAAAATGCACTGCCAATCAAGATGACTTCCAGAGGCTTCAAGAAACTTTCTGAGGTGTCCCAAGATCACTTAAAACCATTAACCAGTTAACATTTTAGCATTATTTTTTATTACAAAGTATGAAAACATGTGAATAATTGTGCATTTAATAAAAAAGTAGTAATGTGAGATATGTTTCTGTGATATTCAGTAACGGATACCCAGGTATTCTTAGAAGTTTCCACGACTTCATTGGAATCACATTGATTGCAGGGCTCCAGTATTACTGTGGTGGGCCTTGAACTGGTACAATTTGCATTCCTGTTGGTCTTAGCATATGAACTGGGGTTTCTGTGAAGTCAAGCGTTCGTTTCTTGAAAGATTAACTGTGTATTTAAGCTAAACCCAAGAGTACAACAGCAGTCCTGGAGAGCCAGAGGGATTATGGTTTTCTTGCTGCCTGAGTCCTTGATTGCCTAATTAAACTCATTATTGTCTTATTGAACTATTGAGGACTATTGAACCTGTTGAAGACCAGAGAAGGGTTCCCCTGAGCTAAGCTAATGGATACCTTGAAGAGTAAAGGAATGCTAGACTTAACAGTACCTTAAACTGTAACACTGTCCTATGTAGATGGTACTGTATATATTATAGTATTTATGTGTTGTGTCAGCTATGAAATGGCATTGTCTTTTTAACACCAGCTGAGTCAGGAGTGCTTGCATTGAATTGAGTAAAATGACAAAAGACTTGCTTTCCTAATGCGACATGACAGACAACTTTTAAGATTAAAGTATCTCCATTTAAAGCAGTTATTCTTTGACCTTTAGGAAATGGCAAAGGCCTTGCATTATGAAATGTCTAATGGAACAGAAAAAGCTGACATGTATATTTTAATTAGTAAAGGGGGGAGATAATGAGATGAAGGCCAAGCTGACATTTTGAACACACTGTGTAACTTTGATGGTCATTTAAAATCTACTGGCTTTGCCACTTTGATAGAGTGAAAAATAGAACAGCGTCTAAAGGTCCTGCTTTGAAAAAAGCCTCCTGATCTAACTGATCTTTACATTTACATTATAATGTACAATAATTTATTATTGTACAATAATATTACAATAATTTATTGAAAATGAGACTATTTAGCAACACGTGACGGCGTATAGCTGAAGCAGATTAACAGAAACCATGAAGGTTTTTTTCATAAGAGAGCTGTAATTTAACACTTTATTGTAAATACATTAACATCCCTTATGTTGAGTTGTTAAGGTTAGGCTTGTTGGCATGAAACTAAGTAATTTAGGTTAATGTTAAGGCTTTGTAAGAGAGCTCTAGACACATAGGGGTTTGATGATACCATTCTAAATTCTGAAAGGTGCCGACAAAGTCAAGCCAATGGGCTGAGAGAATCCACAAATAGTAATTAAGAGGAACTGGAAAAGATTAAGGGTTGTGGGAGTCTGGAACAAGCAGTCCTTGGGCCAAAGCTCAAACTAAAAGCTTCGGGAAAGAGTGACATGGCCAGTGAAGGAATTAGCCGATTAAAATGACATGACTCCCGCCTACGAAAAGTTTATATTCAGCTTGTCTTTAGCCGATGTCATTTGCTTCTAGCAAGTCAGTATTCTTTAAGGAGGCGAGGGAGTAAAAGCAGTTAAAACAACTCTGGAGAACGGCTGTCATTATTTCAGCCGTCACTGTGAGAACCGCCTTCTTAATTCATTGAGGAGTAATTTATCCTCATCTGCAGAAGGGCAGTGGCAGATATATTCCATTTCAATAAAGGACTACTGATTTATTTATGCTGAAAATGTCCCAGTTATCTGCTTTAGCATAGTAACAGGCTATTTTAACACGTGCTGTCTGTTGTGTTGTCAGTTTAATGCTGACATATTCTGTGCACTCATGCATGTTTTTTCAATACCTTTGGCACTTTCTCACATAGTACTTATCCTCCATTTCTATAAGAGCCATTCATTGTCTTGCAATGATTGTCTAAAGACAAGTGAAGACAAAATATTGATGGCAATGTATTACTCGGTTTTATATCTGTTTTTAAATAAATACACTGTAAATAATGTACAAGAATTCATGCAGGTTTTATGCAGAATCTGTACTTTGTGGTGTACCTCATTGTTTACAGAAAAACTCATTTCATAACCAAATTGATTTAAATGTACAACCTCAGCTTTTTATGCGTAGGGGCTAGCACAACACAGATGATATTAGTCTTTGCATGCTAACCCCTTACAAGGGAGAAGACATGATCTACTTCAGTTATTGCTTCTTTAAGCAATGTATGATTAGACACTTGAAGCTACACAATGGACACTTCAAGATATAAGATGAAAAACCCTGAAAAGGGCTCCCCCAAACAAAAAAAAACTGGATTGTTACCGTCTCAGGGATTTCTAAGATGGAGAAACTAACCCATCAGTTGGGACTCCAGAAGGACTTATTTGAGAGATATTGGGAGAGGGGGATTATTTTTACGACCCAGTAATAAATGTGACTTTTTGTTTTGGAATTTGGTGTCCTTTTTCTTTTTCCCTCCAAGCATGAGATCTACCAGTCAAACTGGAAAAGACTGTTAATTAGCAGACTTTATACTTTCATTCCTATTGATAATACTTGATGTTTTCTGAGGGATGGCAACTTATTTTCTGATAATTCTTGTACGTCAAAACAATTTAAATGAGGTATGAAATGGTCGTTTCTATACTACGACTGGAGAGAAGGAGCAACAAAGTCCTAAATCCATTCTGCAGGTTGTCTGCTAAGGAAAAGTGAATCTTGCAGTTAATAGCCCTATAATTAGTTTATACTGTCAGCAAAGTATAAACTAATTTTAAACTAAATTTAACAAAGATTAGGAAAACACCTTTATTTTATTGCTATCCCCTATGAGTTGTTACATTGAAATGTATAGCTTAGCCATTTAGTCAGATTTAGTTCAAGCAGGTCGATGAGTCAGCGTGCACAGGCTGCAAAGGAACAAGGAGCTCAACAGTTCAGGTTTACACTGGTGACTCCTGACAGAGACTTGCTGTTTTTAGCTGCCATTAGTCACCCTTCTGATTACTGACTGTTCAAATGCTCTCCCTCTGCAAACATTTAAATTCACTTTGGTGTCTGAGTCTTCCATACATATTCTTTGACTCTTTTACAAACCTAAATGTTGAAGCTTGAAGTTATGAAGGATTCACCAATCTGCAAAAGTACCCGTCTCATGAACTCCAGTCAAGTGTATGGCTACAGAGAAAACACTAGTTATAGTGGCAGTGCGCCTTGTCCAAGTGTGGTATTCTGGGCATTCCCAAAGGGAAAACGCTGACCGCACATTCCTAGGCTTTGAAAGGTGGCAGCTCTTGATATGGAATCTTTTGAGCATGTTAAACCTTTTAAAATTCAAAGGCCGGAAAAACTGGATCATAATACAAAAGACCAGGGCTTAAAATAAGGCTGAAAACTGATGTGTAAATATAATGAGCATTATTACAGTATAAAAGTTTCTTTCTCAAGGTGGGTACAGATGAGGGATCCTCTCCCCCCCAGGGATGTGGCAGTAATAATAGGGTGGAATCTGCCATATTTGTACGGTCATCTGTTGACCAGATGGCATTAGTGTTCAATCTCTGGAAGACTTCCACCACCGAGTCAGACATACCTGTTTTCTCGAGGACACTGCGCCTTTGGTCCGCGGGCGGTTGGGGGACTTGCCACCGCCCCCCTGCGTCCCGGGCTTGTCCTTCTGACTCCGGTCCCCCTTGCGCAGGGTCGTGGCGGTGTCCGCGCGATTAGGGATGGGGCTAAGAAACAGGATGCGGGCGATCAGGCCGTAGAGCACGATGGCCAAGAGCAAGGGGACGACGTAGAAGATGGTGAAGTCGATGAGGTAGATGGGCAGGTAGAGATCCCGGGAGACCTTGTAGCTGCACTCCACGTGACCCTCCTTGCTGACGTGGATGTCGACCAGGAAGAACCAAAGCATGCAGTAGACCGAGGTCACAATCCAGACCCCGCCGATGATGCGCTTGGCTCTCGAAACCGTGCACACCGTCTGGGCTCTCATAGGATGGCAGATAGCGATGTATCTACAACACAAACAAACCAAGACTGTTGAAAGCCCTAGCTCTACGAGCAGCTTGTTAACCTTGCATTGTTGTTGGCTCTGCATTGCATCACCGAACCTGAATAAGTGATTAAACTAATCAACACTGAGCTGCAGAAGGGAAATGCATTGGCCCAGTGGCACTGAACCAGCACTGTTTCAGCTCATTTTTTGTTAGTCACTAGTGTTTCCCTCCTACATACTATAGGCCCTAAAAATTTCGTAGGCCCTAGGCACTGTGCCTACAGTGCCTCATGGGAAATCCGGTACTGCCATTATTCCTTAGCAAAGATGTATCAGACTAAACTCCTTGGTTCTAAACCATTTCAAGTACAGTATTCTGAAACAATATTGGCAAAATATAAAGTAAGGTTTGTGTGCTCTTCAGAGTAGGATAATGAATAGCAGGTAGGAGAAATGGAATGTTTACCTTTCTATAGTGAAAGCAGTAATAGAGGAAGATGACACATTAATTCCCAGATACTGGAAGTAGGTTATTCCAAGGCAGCCTGCATGTCCATAGACCCACGTTCCAGCCAGACTGTCAGAAATGTTAGGAAGCCCAGCAGCCACCAGGACCATGAGATCGGCTACCGCCAGGCTGACCAGATAGCAGTTAGTGGGCGTCCTCATGTGCCGTGTAGTCAGGACCACCAAGACCACCATGATGTTGCCAATGATGCCAACCCCACAGATAACGAGCACCAGAAATACTGAGACGGTCTTGTACTCAATGGATCCTAAGACCTGGTCTATATTGGAGACCAGAGAAATATTGGTGGGGGTTTCAATCCTGCTGCTGTTTTCTGTCATGTCTGCTCACAATTGTTGTCACCCCTGGGAGGCTGTGATTTCGATACTAAATTTTTTCGGGGGGTGTTTTGAGATTAATTTCCTTTGTCCTTTTTTTCTATTGTTTTAGTGTAATTTCTGCTTTCCGGGGGGGTAAAATGAAAGCCCATTCTGTTCAGTTCTCTGCAAACATAAGAAAAAAAAAGAAACGTTAGTACTGATCCCCTAGGAAAAACAAATCAAGGAGATTTTTGCTTTTATCTGACAAAGATTTCTCAATGACAAAAACACGCTGATTAATGAAGGTGGTACTGTATATGCTGAGGATAAGTCTAACTAAAAATTGAATTTGGTTTTCCTAACAGAATTTCCTTAGAGGCAATGGACGTTCTGATCGCATTTTTAAATAACATTTTGTATTTCACATAGTTAGGTGTAAAGTAAGTATTGGGATGGTAAGTGGAAATATCTTGCCTTTGTAGTTCCATTGACCAGACATAAAACAAAAAGACCAGTCCCTCATTATGCAGATCTCTCAAAAACTCTTTACATTACTGAAGATAAAAAATAAGAGAGGTTTAATATGGGAATGGAAATTCAACCCAAAAGCTCTTTAAAAATCATTGTTTTCAAATATTTAACAATTCCATTCTCCTCTTGACAGTGTCTTTCAGAAAATTGCTCTCTGATCCTATCCATCAGGCTCAGAACTTGATTGCCAAAAATTACTTTTTGCCCACTTTCACCATAGCAACTAGAGTCACTGTCTAAGTGCATTTTCGACAAACTACCATTTAAAGCAATCAATTTTCTTTTTCCACACAAAAACCTAGTCTTAAAGTAAGAGCTGCCAGCTGAGACGTATATTTGGTTTGGAAACGCCTGAGAACATGACGAAGGCTGCGAAGGACAGGAACTCCATCCTGCTCGTGTGATTATTTTTTACAGAAGCTTATTGATCAGCGAAATAAAAGATAAGGACGAAGTGCATTTGAAAGGAAAATAGTGTTCCGCCTCCTTACTTCGACAGAGTTGTGTCTTTTTGTTCCCGCTTCTCAAGTTCCACTCCCTTTCTTCCTGGTTCTGGCCACAGTTGGAAAACAAAGCTGTTCCCATGGAAACTTTTCAAGTTTGCTGCGTCCGTGCACAGCTTCCCAGGTGTGAATTATGCCAAGTGCACTTATCTTTATCTTCTTCATGGCTGGAGCTAGATATTGCCCTTAAAAGGCTCCAAAACTAAAATTTAAAGTGATCTTCATGAATTATTATAGTCCCACTTGGCCTTAATGTTGGCTAATACCCTTTCCTGAGGACTGGACAGAGCAAAAGCTAGAAAAGCAACAAACTGCCCCTTAAAAAGTAAAGTTAAACACAGAAATATAAACTCTAGTCTTTGAAAGACAGGTTGGTGGAGACATATGTAGATCTTGGTCCAGGATTGATCCTGTTTCCCAGGGGCACGTTCACTATGAGCAAACACTGTTCGCGAATAACTCACAGGTTTCCTCAGAAACTTCACATACAGTATTATTCCTACAGAAATGATCATGATACACCAAGGATTTCAGTGCTTCTACATTGCACTTTAGTATAAACATACCATTATCTTCATAAAGGATTATCCCCTAAACAAAAAGGATAAGTTCTATCTTAAAATGGGAAGTGGCCACAGTTCAAAGACCATTATATTGAATTTAAACAAAAAAAAATCACAAAAGAAAGAAGCTGCTTGAATTAAGATACCCAGGTAGGATAAAATATGTCAAATGAATATAACATTCAGGATGAATGATACCAAAAGGTTCCACAAACAAACAAGGAATGCCTTAAAAGGTCTGGAGCCCCATGTCTGTTTTTCAAATTTAGCTTTCTCCACCCAACAGATACTTATAGGTCTGTTTGTGTATTTTTCTATGCATGTACAGTATACTAAATAGTCTTACAAGGCACAATAAACCAGAAAACCCCAGGAGGGGTCAAATTGACTGCCATATAGAAAACAATTGTATTGATAATTTGATAATACAAAAAGGTAGTCTGCTTGAGTACTTTTATTTATCAATGTCTGAAATGTGTTTGGCTGCAATTCCCTGTAATGTATGTGATCTAATCATTGTATTTACTGGAAGAGGGAAAGGTACTTATAGATATAAAGAGCTTATGGTCAGGTACCTACAGAACAGCTTTTTTTTAAGCAATGGAATCAAATCACTTTGCACTTGCTAGTTTTTACATGAGAACAACCAGAAGCAGATGCCTTAAAAATTATAGATTTATCTTTGCGCCAGAGGTGTGGAGCCACTTTATTGACAAGAACACTGTGTATTTGATATTTTAAGTTTTGATTTATAAAATACATTTAAGAGTTTTATCAAACAAAAATTTTAGAATATTTAATACGCTTTGTTTTGTTCGGCTCTTATATTATGACATGCTTAATTTTAAAATGAATTATTTTACTTATTTAATCCCAGATAATTTTATTTTTTTCTTTTGTTATAGCAGTTACATGATTTACAAAGAAGGAGCTTCTTGGAAAAAATATAATTTCCAGTCTTTTGGGGGTAACTATAAGTACATTGTTTTGTTAGGGTGAGCCATCATCAACGAGACTGTTAGTGTGAGGTCCAGAGTTAAGAATCCATCCATCCATTTTCTATCTGTGTTATTCCAATTTAGGATTGTGGGGGAGCTGCAGCCTATCTGGCAAGCAACAGGAACAAAGCAGGATACACCCTAAATGAGACGCCAGTTCATCACAGGGCACAGACTCAAACACACTCACACACTAGGGCCAATCTTCCCAGAAGCCAAACAACCCACAGGCATGTTTTTGAAATCGGAACACCTGACAGAAACCCACACAGTCAGCACCTCAGGAACTAAACCCAGGGCCACAGCCCTGCGAAGCAACGAGTTAAAAATCATACAGACAAAATAAAATTCCACAGAGAGCGATCTTTCTGGTTTCATTTTATGTTTACAATAGACAGTGACAAAGTCAAACACATGGAACACTACTTATACTGCAGTTGGCGGATGAAACGCAAAACATTGTACAGTAGATTTTATTGGCACTTGATTAAACTACTGAAATAAAATGTAGCTTTTCAGTGTAGATTGCATTATATGTCACTTCTTACATTTTATGTACCTGTATGAAAAACATGATGAGCATACATCTTGAATTGTTCTATCCAATCTACTTTACTTTAAAATGTTTCTATATTTACCTAAGCAATACTTAGCGTCCTGGTTTCTTAAGCTTGAATGCCATATGTTTAGGAATCTAGAAGACACCTGCTGTTCCCTCAACCATCACTTTAGTACCCTTGCAAATGAGATTTTCTCATCTCAAGGGCTGTTTTCCTGCTCTAATAAATTGAACCGAACTGAAAGAGAAAAAAAGTAATTTAACTCAAGTTTTTTTTTTTTATTTAATCAGTTTTCCTCAGATACATCAGGCAATGTGTTTCCGTGAGGATTCTGAAATACACACAGGACTCCAGGCTTAAAAAAGGAGATAGCTTTTTTTAAGGCGGTCTTGGTTTAACCTTGTGCGAGCAGATGTATTCTTACACCGGCTTCACCAACCTTCTTCTTCGCAAGATAACTTCCTGCCTGTTGAATTATGCAACAGTACAATGAAAAATGAAAGCACATTTGTGGATATTGCTATGGACGGCGAACTGATCTGCAATTGCAAGATTTTTCTACTGAGCCTCTTAAGGATACTGATACGCTTGTGACTGAGTCATCAGGAATTGTCACTGGGGCTGCCTTTTCAAATTTCCTGACTGCATACAGAGGGAGAACTTTCATTAGAGCGTTTAAAAATAAAACAGCCCATTTTTCCATTACTTCACATTAATGAAAATCTGCATCCAACAAAAGTCACTTGTGGCTGTTGATCTCCCTATGTGTGAGTCACCTGGTATTAAATGACACTTGTCTTTACTTTTCTTTTTCTCCAGCAAATAATTTAACTTGACACAATGGCAAAGACGCTACCAAAATCACAGGGAGAAGGAAGTGGTCTCTCCCACAAAAGAAGAGATGTCCTGCTAGCGCTGGTGGTGTGGTTTAGAGGCAGCAAAAATGGAATGGAATTGATATTGATGCTTATACTGTATAAGGACAAAGTAAGCACAGAGATGCATGCCACTCATGGTCTTGTAAAAGATCATAAAGATAGTAGAATTGTCTGAACAGACTTCTAATTCTGTTTTGCAAGTATAGATACTTCAATTCATATGTCCCATAATTTCCTATAATACACATAATAGTCATATGCCCCATAATTTTAGTGACTTCTGTTTGCTCTTAAAACATCCTGACTCTCAACAGGGTTTTTAGCAATAATTTCACGTATACCACTAACAAACAGAAATTACTTAATCATTTCGGTATAGCAGAAAGCATTTCAGAAACAAAGAGAAATTATCTGTGGCCGCCAGCTGGAAAATAATGTTCTTTGTTAAATCTTATATCATTTCACATACCCTTAGATGACATAGTTAACTATAGTTTTTATTTTAAAATCATTAATAAACACTGGACTTGAATGAGTTCAGGTTCAACAACAGGAACTAAGTCAAGGGTGGATTGAAAATGAGTGATGGACAGGCCAATAGACAGATTTTTACATTCCTGACTAGACATCTCTTTATAAGTTGCTTGGAAAAGTATTTAAAATGCTTTTTTTTCTGGAGCAAGTGCCTCATATACAAAGCAGAAGCAGTGAATAAAAAGCATACAGTATCTAGAGGATGTACAGTTCTTCATACACTTTCTTCCAGACCAGATATTTGGTCCAACTAGCACCTGATCACATACTGACAAATCAATTGTGCGTTACAAAGCCTGTAAGGCATGCACTCAGTGTGCATATTTAAAATTCAAAGAGGATTTATGAGAGACGTACAAAGTACAGCAGTATGGATTTTAAAATAAGTGACCGGGTTTGGCTGAATATAAAAATGGGGGAGAGTGGTTGTGGGGGTGCATCACAGATTTAGAATTTCTTGCAATAACATAAAATCAAACATACAGTCATTAAAGTATAAACTGTTCCATGAATATAGAAAAGTTAGATGAAACAGGCTAATATCAAAGGTCTTCACAAATTTATCACCATGCTACTTTTGCACGTCTTCAAAGAAAAAATGCCATGAAACCATAAGACTGTACCCATTTTTACATGGAATTCCTGGAAGGTTGATCTAAAATAATTCTGTTCTGTGTTTGGTTCTGATTTTATAGCATTAGGAGCTTGCATTTCCAAGTTGAAATTAGAGATTAAAGTGACGTTTCTTCTGCAAACTCATCATGGGTTTTGTAATGTGTATTTCAGCAAACTCTGGAATTGAAAAGCATAGGCAAAATATTTTGCTAATGTTACAGTAAATCTAATGTAGGCAAGTATTACCTACTTTACTTTAGTAACTGATGTAAAGTAAAAGAAATGATGTTACTATATTTACTAAAGTAGAGTACTCGTTTGTTATGAGACTCTTGTGTGGCCAGTCGAAATGGTGTTGTTAAATATACTCATATTTAGCTCATATATTGTGCTTAAAACTGAGATCTAACCTGTTGTTCAGTGAGCCTCATGGCAGTTAATGAACTATGCAGCCTGTCAATAAAACTGTTGACAGACAAACACCAAACAGGACTGAGTTTGTCAGTACTGTACATATATAGTAAAAATACTAAAATGAAGCTTTATGAATTCTTACTACACCTTCTCTGTATAAATGTAAAGATATTTAAAATACAAAAGCAAATTACATTGGTAAGTTTACAAATTGGTTTTTATTTTTTTTCAGTCTTGCTGAAATATGGTATATTTTTAAAATGAAACTAATACCTGTAATAACAAGGCGTGTAAAAAAAAAACTTCAACCCATAAATCAAACTACTTTTACATTTAATTAAACATTTTGCATTTACGGTTAACATTAAAACTTTGGAACTTTAGAATAAAAAAGGCAAAACATGTGAACAGCCACACATATTCTAGTTTTAATAATTTAAATAATCAGTTCTCACATACAGGTTGCAAAGCTTTAAGAATTCTTACCTCAGATGCATACCTTTTGGTGATGTTTCAGTGACCTGTTATTTGTAGAGGCAGAATGACTTAAAACACTTAATTCCTCAGGTTACTTATTATCCACAAGAGAATGACATTAGCATGTGACTTTCTGTGCTCTCCAGCATTGCCCACAGTATTGGGTTGAGCTGTGTCCTTCTTGCTTGAGTGCAGTTCTTATCCCTAACCTTTCTCTTCCCTGTCTGAATGTGTCTGTCTCTCCGGCTTCAGCTGAGGAGCTCTCCACTGTCAGTTATAGAGGAGTTCTCAATCAGCTGATCCCTTTCCTCCTGTAAGTCATCCTATAGCTGTGCACCAGGGTCCCCTGCCTGTACATAGCATGAATCTATGGAAATCAAAGCCTTAGCTCTTCAGTATCCATTATGAACAGCAAAGACAAAAGCCTTATTTTTAATTGTCATTCCTACCAGCATGAAGGAATCTAATCTGATAATCTAGTCTGATTTTTAAAGAATTGCTGTCCTGCCTCAGTACACTATTTATGGCAATTCTGAAGTAAGATCTTTATCCTGCCTTGTATAATTGAAGGAGTTTAATTGGTTGCCCCTCTAGATTTAAAAAAAAAACAATGACAATCAGCACAAGAAATTACACCTATCCTGTTTCTTCGTTTTATCCTTTCAGAAAAACAGATTTTAATGTTTTTCACCATGTAAATAGATAATTCTACATATTCAATTCTGGTACCAAAAAAACATGCCTTTTCATTTCCATCTGTGTTTAACACAGCATGTTGGATATTAGTGGCATGTAATCTCAGTGACCATTGTATTAATTAGACCTACTGTATGAACAGAAAACAAGCATGTCAGCTATAATGTACAAAGTTCTTATGATACCAAGTGAGGAACCTCCGTGCTTAATCTTGCATGCGTTAGACCACTTTTTAAAAACATCCCACTGTGTTGGGTTTTTAACTTGCTGATATCAGTTTATGTTCTTTTACTGACAGAATCTCAACAAACTCAGAAGATAAAATAGGATCTATTTTTATTTTTCTCATGAGTTCACCTAAAGAAAGTTATCAGAGTAGAGGTTATGAATTCCCAATTTGAAGGTTAAGAGGTCAGCTGTTAGCGCACTGCTGTTGTATAAGCTTAGGCTCTCAGGCCTAGTTCAGTCTGAAATGGCCCACTGAATAAATTAGTACAAATATAAGTCACGTTGGACGAAAGTGTCAAATTGTGTTTTAAGTTTCTAGTTAAAAGTTTAATTAAATCTCAAATCAAATACATATTTCAAGTTCTTGGGTGAAAAAATACATTTGAAGAATTGTTATCGTTGTTAAAAAATGTTGTAAAATGTCCAAAAAAAAAAGGGTTTCGACAAGAAACATACTGTATACCGAATACTTCAAGTGTCGTTCACCTGGGATACCTCAAATTCCGCCCGTTTTCAGCGGGACTGCACGGAAATTTGTAAATGAGGTTTGATCTCCATCTAGTGGTAGATGTTGGTATCACATAATCTCCAAACTCCTGCAGTCGATAGTATGGGCGGTTGAATTGAAGGCACATAGAAATGGGATGCATTTTCCGGTGGAAAGTCAAAGAGCCTGTCCAACTCTGAAACAGATATGCCGCCTTCAGAGTGACACCAGCTGCTTTTTGATATTTCAAAAATTGGAAGCAAAGGTTAGTTTTAAAAGTTAGTCGTGGAAAGATCTGAGACAGCTCTGTAATAGAAGATAACGTCTCTTTCTGAGCAGAAAGTCGAGTGCACATAGTGAAACGTTTGAAAACTTCCAATCCAAAAGGCCAATGAGGTTGTACAAAAGCAACATCTGTGGTTAGACGTTAAAAGGTCATTTTCACGACACTCACGTTCTAAGCAATGTAGCTATTTTACACATTTTGTTTGAAAATTAACATCACCGACGCTTCTCCTGTTAGTTTATTATGTGAACAAGTTATTTTGATTATGATTGCTGGCTGCCCTAATTTTGGCGATAACGTTAGTTAAGAATAAAAACTAAACAAAAGCCATTGTAATACTGGCAATCATATAAAGCATATCCAGATTTGATCTTCGGCGAATAACAAAGTACCGCCTGGCACCCTTAACGTCCTAGTCCTCTGCGCCGTCTGACGCCGTCTTGCCTTGATGACGTAACGGCAATGGCCGCTCTCACTGTGTAGAGCAGGGTTTATGAATCTCTCCGATAGAAGAAAAAGCAATCCGAATATTTATTACTGTGTACAGCTTTACACTTGGACGGGGAGAGACGGGGTAGTAGTTACGATCACACTCCTGTCTCAAAAGACGTACAGGTTGGCAACGGTAACAGTCAGATATCTGCTATTTTTTTGTGATTATTTTTTTGAAGGGGGGAGGTCTGTATTGTTGATGAACAGGGAAGCATGGCTGCTTAGCAGATTAGGAAGGGGGCTAAAACCAAGAAGGTATTTTAAGGGGGGAAAGTAGTTGTTGTCCCGGAAAGGTAAGTTAAATCTGTTTTATAGGGATTTTAGGCGCTCTCATGATGCATCTGCAGAGACGGTGTTCTGCCTGGTTCACTGAAGGCAGTCGTGGGGCCTGCTGTCTTCCAAGCCGCTATATTCTTCATTGATTCACTAATTTATTTGGTGGCATAATAGCCCAGCGAGTGAAGTTGTAGGCAGGGGGGTAAATTCATAGGAGTGCGATTTGATGGTTTTAAACGAGACAATGATACCTGATCCTGCACTGTATAGAAAGACAATTTAAGGAAAACGAAACCCTTGCTATCAGGTTATAGACTAGAGTATTTATCACCTAAACCTATTTATGCAGGCCAATTTGTTTTAGTTCTTTATCGAGGTGTTTTGTTTGGATTTATGTGCAAATTCTAAATTGTACATAAAATTGTACTTTTCGTTTTAGTCCTACTCAACGGACGATCGTATTTTTTACACAGGTCACGTAGTTTTCGCTTGCTAGATTACTTGTAGATCGTGGCTAGACACTAGAATGTCTCGTTCTTGTACTAATAAAATGAGCTATTAGCATTATTCTGCAAATCTCAACAAATGGGAATGCAGTAGGGTAGCAATTTTTTAGACAACATCCTATTCTCTTTTTATATGTGCGTTTTTTTAAGTTTTTCACAGTAATCTAAATGAAAAAATAATAGATTAACAATTTAGAAACTAAACAGCTATTCTCTATTGGTCATATATATATATAATAATTTACTTTTAAGCTTTGTTGTTAAGCTCACTTTCCTCAATGGGCAGGGCTACAGAGGAAGACATAATGTGATAAATAATAAGAAAAGTTGACACCTTCCTGAAAGTGTTTTTGAATCCCAAGTAAAGACTATTAAAAGAGCAAATAAATTCACTTCATTCTTTAAAAGAAATTAACCAACTCCCACCTCTTACCAGGCTCTATACTACTTGAGTCTGATCCTGGAGTAGTAAAATTAGATGCTGCATTAAATAGTATACTAGTGACAAATGTCAAAAATTTGGTAACCGGATTTAATTTTCTGATATATCTGACAGGGGGCTAGAAAGTATATCTGATCTGTGGAGAACTAATCCTCAGTCAAAGGCTAGGCTTTAAAATCAGTGTTCAAATTAATTTGCTTTCCTTCTGATCTGTGTGTTTACAGTGTGACTTATAGGGTCTTTATTCTGCTCGTGTCTTCTCTGTAGAGCAGCCTCCAATGGATGCAACTGAAAGCCCCAGTCATGACAGACAGTCCCTGGAAGAGAAAGAGACCTCGGACAGCGAGATGCTGAAAGAGGACAGTCAGGAGGGTGGGGCGGAGTCGGACCTGGAGGATCTAGAGGACGAGGGTGGGGAGAGAGTGTCGGACCAGGAGGAGGAGGAGGAGGATGGGTATGGAGGGGAGCTGTGCCACGAGGTCCCGTCAGGTGCAGCATTGACGAGGGGGCGAGGGGTGAATTGCTCGGACGATGAAGAGGAGGAGGATCGAGTCAGCCAAGAGGCGAAGTCCCCCGACTCGGAGCCTGATCTGGGCCGGGAGAAGCTTTTGTCTTCCCCGCTAGCGGAGGAGGAAGAGGAGGAGGACGACGAGGGGGTGAAGGCAGCAGCTGCGGACAGCCGGGTAAGCGACCTCAAGGACGAGTCCTCGTCAGTGACGCGGGAGCTGGACGAGCACGAGCTGGACTACGACGAGGAAGTGCCCGACGAGCCGAGCGGCGCCGCCCCCGAGGATGAGGACGGGGACAGGGTGCCTGGGGAAGAAGGAGAGGAGGAAGAGGCAGACCCTGAGGATGAGGAAAAGAAGGAAAAGAGGAAGGACTCCCAGCAGCCAGAAAAGGTCACTGAGCCCAAAAGGGCAGAGGAGCCCAAGGCTCCTGAGAGGGGTCGGAGAGATTCCTTACGAGATAAAAAGAAAGATGACGACGATGGAGAGATCGATGAGGGAGAAATAGATGTAAGTGGAGAATCTCTTTTGTTTTAAGATCATCTTTTGTTCTGAACGTTGACAGCTCAGTGTTCTAAAGAGCAGGTGTTCATTTTATTTCCTAAATGCATTATTTTTCACCAAGTTTTGCTTTAAACGTGAACCTTCGGAGCAGATGAAGCTTCTGTACCCAAACTACTCTTTACCATGCTCAAGTAAAGAGCTTGTTTTCACACTGCAGATCTGGAGCAGCAACATGTCAGCCAGACTGCACTCTCCGGTCATTTTTATCCCTCGGCGTTTCTGTGTGGTGTTCCAGGGACCCCCAGATGATGTTCCCCAAAGCGAACTGGAGTCTTCCAGTGTTCTCCTTCATTGAATCAGTTCACTTAGAATGAAATTAAAATTTATATTTCCTGTAGAACAGGGGTTGACAAGGAGTGTTTTAATGCAGTTATTTTTAAGGGTCACCCTAAATCACCTGTTATTTCAAGATTAGGCACAATTAAGCAATTGGTCAATGAAGCAAGTCATCGATGAATTCAACAGTGGTAGATGAGGGCAGGTGGATATTCTTTTCCAAATGATCTCTAAATTGCTTAATTGAGTACACCACCTATTTAAAATAATTAAGATGTTCCTGCCCTTCAGAAATGTATGGTTAAAGTCTGTTGGACTGTTGATTACCCCTGGTACAGAGTGATAACGTTTGCATTTATTTCCCATTTTCTTAATATGGTATTGAAGTGTTGGGTTGTTTCTTAGGTCTCAACCCCAGTTTTGTATAAGGATCCCTTTGTGTCTAAGGGTAGAATGCCCTAGACAGTGTGTATTTTATACGAACTCTTAACCCCTTGGAACCAGATTCTGTGTAGCATGGGAATATTTCATCTCAAGCCAGTGACACTCACAGTTTTTGGCAGCTCCAGTTGATTTGCACAGTGATGATTAGAACCTGTGATCTCCAGGCAGTTGAGTTTATATTCTGCTCATTAGGTATGTGAGTATGAGCAGCACTTGAGCTACTCTGTCTCAGCTGTTTCTTTCTACCTCATTTCATCTCCTGACACTGTATCCTAACTGTGCTTAAATTCACATGTGGATATATAGGTAGTGCTCGATTTACACACTCTTTATGTTTTTGATTTGAAGTGCCTCATGAAGATATCACTTCTTTAAGTAGTTTACTCTAACACTCTCTGGGGGCTACAGGCAAATTGATGGAGGGTTCCAGATAATATACACTGTTCCTATCCAGCCTGTAGTGGCGCAGTGTGGAGGTCAGTAGTTTAGTATATAGCTACATTGAAACCAGCACATTTTCCAACGTGATGGGATTTGAAGATTTTCCTTCGAGGGAAAGAAATGAGGGCGGCACAGTGACGCAGTGCTGGGCTCCTGAGTTCATTTTTTGCTATCCGTGTGGGGTTTCTATGTTTTTCCTGTGTGCGCATGGGTTTCCTCCAGGCGCTCGGGTTCCCTGCCACAGTCCAAAGGCAGAGAAACCAGGAGGTTGATTGGCTTCTGAGAAAACTAGCCCCGGTGTGCGCGTGTCTGTGTCTGCCCTGTGACGCACTGGTGTCCCCTTCGGGGTGTACTCCACCTTGCACCTGTCACCTGTGGGTTAGGCTCCAGCATCCCTGCGACCCTGAATAGAGTAGAGAAGAAGTTAGAAAATGGATGGGTGGAAAGAAATGGAAATATTAATTATTAACACAACTGCTTTATTACTGTGTGCCACAAACATTCATGTTTGCAATTGCTAAATAACTAAGAACCTATTAATCTCAGGGTTTACAGATCTGATACAGAGGCTAATTGAGATGTTTTATGGGGTTTTCTATGTTATTTTAATTAATACATGTGTTATTAATCAACAGTTTGTAAATAGTGACTTTAATTTGTATTTAATGAAATAATCTTTAAAATCCAACCCTGTTTTACGGTCTCGGTCACCAAAATGTTCACCCTGTATGTTCACATGTATGCTGCCTGTTCTCAGGTTTTCTGCTTTTTAATAAGTGATTGCTTAAATGCATTAATCAAAAAAGAGTTTAAGTAATCAGCACTCTAACAAGCTAATGATATTGTTGATTTTCTGTGATGAGCTTGGCTGAAATGTTTCACTTATTAAAGCACTAGCTAAGCTAAGCTAAATGTAGCATTTGTTTAAACATACTTTACATAACCCAGGAGCTGATGAGACGTATACAGCTGCACACCTGACTGTTTACAAGGCACTTGAGTTATTGACAGCTCAAAAAAGCTTCACACTTGAAACCTTTTTTTTAAAGCTTTTTTTAAAAGCTGGTTTCCTAGGAGCTCATACACTGACGCACCTGCACACTCATGTCTTTTCTGACTGTGACTAACGTGATGTTTAGTTGAGGATCTAAATTGGAATTGCTGTGATGGCATTATTGTGGCTGTTGAAATGGTGAAAGTAGTGAAGAAAGTTTTTTTTTTGTTGAAACTCTTCTCTGGATCCATCAAACAGTTCAGATGGCTGGTTTCATTCACAATGGAAAGGTTTGGGTTAGTTTTACAAACTCCGGCCGAGTTGTTTAATTTGAACTACTCATTCTCCCAGTACAAGAGAGAAGCACATCATTTCATTTCGGTCGGTTTTGCCAAACCTATGCCAGAATAAATGTCCATGCCATTGTTTTATGAATGCAACTTTCTTATTGAGGCTTTGTCTGCTTCACATTAATATAAAATCTAATGTCAATTTGACAGATCAAGTAATTTCAATGGGAATCATTGGAATTATGGCACGCTCTTAGTATCCTTTTAGAACTGCCTTCCATTCTGGGACTCAGCTTGGCTTGTTGTAGTTGGAACAGATCTGGGGAGTTTGCTTATTTCAATATGCAAAGATAAGATGAGATCACTTTATTGACCATATACAAATTCTTGCATTAGGAATTTGTCTTTTCACAGACCCCAGCTTGCTCCCCTTGAGACACACAGGAGAGAAGCTTGGGGTCAGAGCGCAGGGTCAGCCATTTATATGGCGCCCCTGGAGCAGTTGGGGTTAAGGGCCTTGCTCAGGGGCCCAATGGAGTAGGATTCCTCTGCCGGCTGCGGGATACGAACTGGCAACCTTCCAGCCACAGGCGCAGATCCTTAGCCACAGTGCCACCACACTGCCCAAGGCAGGGACAGTTTAACTGTTCCTTTCTGACAGTCTGGTACAGTTGAGCGTTTTCTGAAGAGCTGTCAAGTGTGGGAGACTGACAGTATTCCCCGTTCTTCCCAGGATGATGACTTGGAAGAAGGCGAGGTGAAGGACCCCATGGATCGGAAGATAAGGCCCCGTCCCATCTGCAGGTTTTTCATGAAAGGTATCTTGTTCCTCTGCATTTCTTAGGTCAGTGTCTTTCCAAGGGCACTGGATGGATGGATGTTTGTTATCTCGCAGTTACAACCCTTACGCCAGTGTTGTACATGCCTGAAGGCTTGCCAAGCCATGTATCCTCAGAAGAGTTCAGTCTTATCTTTCTTGCACACAAAGTCACAGCACAGGCGGCAAAGTGAGGTTTTCACTAATTCAGTAGCACTGCAGAATCTTGGGCACCTGGCTGACCACGAGGGTTGGTGATGTCCAGCAAGCTGGGTAAATCCTGGTCAATTTCAAACCCCAGTAGCCCCTCAGATAAGCGTATACTGGCGCATAGGAAATCTTGCTCAAAAGGGGCACTAGTGGTATAGCTTGGATTCAAACAAGCACTCTTTGGAAACAGAAAGGCCCAAGCTGTGCACTGAAGAAGACTTTTTGCAGGTACCCTCAAGCTTTGGTTAGATGTGCTCCACGACAGGATTGTCAATTTAGCCCTTTTCATACGTGTCAGGTCCATCATTTCCTTGATTATCATACGTGGAATACAAGCAGGGAAAGTTGAGATACTGTTTTATAAAATCACCCTTTTGTTTGGGATGTGCTTAGGACTAACTTTGGATTTTGTTTGTCCTCTAGGAGTTAATAAGGCAATTTCTTATATCCATCTCCAGAGTGATTGATTACGTTTTAACCCTTTCCAGGTAACTGCACATGGGGAATGAATTGCAGATTTATCCATCCGGGGGTGAACGACAAAGGAAATTATTCTCTCATAGTCAAGCCCGACCCCTTCTCACCCAACGGAGGGCCCCCAGTTGGACCTCATCCTCTCATGCCTTCAAATCCATGGGTATGCCTTGTTTCTACCTTCACAGCAATAACCGCTTCCATTGCAAAAAGTGCTGAATCTTTTCAACCGGCTAATGTAACCTAGATGAGTCTCTCAGTTGCCAGTCTGTAAAACCCTAATGAATGTAAACTGAGCAGAATTTCACAAAATCCCACTGATCATGCATAGTACACTTACTCTCTGGTCTGTTGGCACTGGAAAGTACATGTGAATTCAGAAATCCTCCTCTTTCTCTGTCAGACTGCAGACACAAAATGACCATGTTGTATTGTGTTAGTTTCATTTTTAACCTGTCAGATCTGAACTGGTCGCGCTGCAGATTCCCACATTTTGAGTTTTGGCGCTTGCATGCAACGACCTGTAAAGCGAGTCAATACACTGGCTACTTCTATTTGTCTTCCATATGTCAGTCAATTCTTGATAGTCTCTCAGGAATTGATAGCTCTGCCAGTAGAAAAAGTAGGCAAATAAACTCAGGCCATGAAGGGTTAAGGCAAAGTTAAAGATTGGTTAAAACTAGGATATTTCTTCACGGTCAGTTGTTTGCTTGGTAGTTTATGCTTAAACATTATCGCAGAATGGAATATACTGATTGCCTTCAGGATTTTATAATAATAATATAATATCACTTTATTAACCCTTTACAGTTTCTTGCATTAGGAATTATCTTTTCGCATACCCCAGCTTGTTCTCCATGAGAGACACAGATAGGGAGAGAGTCTGGGGTCAGAGCGCAGGGTCTGCCATTGTGTATCTGTAAAAGATTGGTTAAAATTGTGATATCGCTAGACTTATTTTATCTTGTGTGTTGATAGGAATGCTGTAATACTTAGATATTACTGTAAACTATACTACATGTTTACTACATACTACACAGTAAATCGGAGAAATAAGGGCTTTAAATGTCAGTATAAAAAGTGCAAAAGAAAACATCTTCCCTCGAATCAGGCTACCACTAGGTGGCAGCAGTGGAATTCAAGACCTTTTCATTTTACTGAGGTTCGATGTTAAAGCACCTGGTGGTGGCCTTTTAAGGTGACTTAACTGGAATTAAGTTCAAAAAGCAACATCAAGCATAAACAAGCTGATGATAGCTTACTGGTTTTGAAATGTTCCAGTGAAGGCACTGTCAGAAGTGGGAAAATACGTATGCACAGTAAAACAGAATTTCATTTCACTTTAAGATGCTTTTTTAATCCTCAGGGGGCAATTTAAACAGCAGTCGGTTTTCTGTCATAGAGCACTTTATGTACAGTTCTCCTGTACATAAATAAATAATTGTAGCATAAAAACAGACAACAAATAAAATTACATTACTAAGAAACATAATATATTTAAGTAAAAACAGCAAATGGACCATAGAAACGCTTGAAAGTAACTGTGTAATATTGAAGGAGGTACTAAAGTACATGCATATTTGTAGAGGGGGGGATTTACCATAGCAGCTTCTAGGAATTACAATATTGTGGGGCAGACTGTGCTCTATAATGGCAGTGTTCTAGGAAGAACACTAAAGGCATTGAAAATATGTTTAGCATTAGTAAGATTGCATCGTGCATTAACAATGTCACATTAGTTCCTTTGAATTTCTTAATAGGTTTGATTAGAAATCTGCGTCAGCGTCTGAAGACAGCTGAAACTGTTCTCCCTGCTATCTTCTTTTCAGCGTGATCTCGGCCTCCGTAATGCTAATTTTTTGGATGTACTTAATGTTCTTAATTACTTAAGTTATAAGTTCTTTTAGATAATACAGTTAATCCCAACCAAAATGTTTTCATATGAAAGATGAGGTTATTTGTGAAAGTGTTTTTTTTTCCAACTGAAAGCAGGCTATGTAAAATTCACAGGTACTGCAATATGTGAGAAGTAGTTGGACAGAGAATAGACAAGAATGTGCTATATGTAGTTAGCTACTGGTAAAAAAAATTATAAATGTGTTGTTTTTACATGTTTGCTGGCTCTTAATAATGGAGATTGTTTAATGTAAATCTTTTTTAGATGGTTGATTTTATATGGCTCTTCTAATTAATTTGAAAATCCTAGAAAGCATTTTGCCATTTTGTTGGAATTCTATCAATGTGGGAAAAAAAAATCTCTGCAACGATTCGAATGATTTTGAAAATGAAAGTCACTTGATCATTTGTCAACAAAAGTTTTTTTTTTTGCCAAAGCATTCTGGTCGAACCAAAGCCCTTTCCTCGTCAGGACACAGGGTGTGTGTGCACCCATGTTTTTATTTTATTTTTCCGCATGCCATGGCCACATTAACATCCCTGAATAGCATTTTTTATGCCAGAATTCATAAAAAAGGGAGCAGGGGCATACCTTCATCCCACAAACAAAGGCTGTAACTTCGGTGATAACTAGTTAAATCGCACACTCCCTGTTCTCCGCGTCGGGCTGGTTCAAAGACGTGCCTGCCGCCCATTGTGCTGGGCAGGATTCCCCCTACTGTGGTCCGTGACGTAGAAGGTACATGAGATGTTGGGGTGCTCTTGGCCCCCATGCCTTGTGTGCAGGAGCTGAAGCTGGTCTTTTCTGTCTTTCAGGGAGGGCCAGCAGTGGAAGAACTGCCACCTCCCCCGCCTGTGGAGCCCCCGGTGGAGAGCGCCTGGGAGAGAGGGCTCCGGCACGCCAAAGAGGTACTCTCGCCGTGCCCGCTAGTAATCCGCTCTGCGCGCGGGTGTGTGTGCGCACTAACTCACTGGCTCCTCATGCGCCGGTTTGTGTAGTGTTGAGTGAAACAAGAGGCCCCAGATAACATGCTGGTTCATTACAATGAAGCTTCCCATTTATACTGCTAGGCAGACTGGAGCACTGGTGATATAGCATCTTTCTTAACAGTACAGGAACAGAGACTGTACTGGGGGTTTGGAGCACATGACCATCACTCGGCCCTTCCCACTAACTCTTCCTTCCCTATTTCAGGTTGTCGCCTCCCACTAGCAGAGTTCCTTAATTAAAGGGTTCCGGTCAAGAGCTTTATTGGAAATGTCATGAGTTAGTGAGTTATACTCACCCCAAACACCAATAAAACAACACACAATTTGATAGAACAGAGCTCGAGTTTTCTGTCATAGAGCACTTCATGTACTGTTCCCCTGTACATCAATAACTATATAATCATAAATGAATCTCTCTTGCCAAGCCCCGCTTTACATTTCTTTCCACACGCCTCCCTCCACCTTCATCTTCAATCTTTCAGCAGCTCCCTGGCTCATTCCTTGCCATTCCCTCAGCCAGGCGAGTCATGCTAAATACACTTGAATACGTTTCAAACAGTCAGTACATTTCATTTCTCAAGTAGGAATTAACTACTGATGTTTGTGCAGAAACGTGAGTTTGCCATTTTATCCTGTTACCTTTTGGTAGTTTGCCGTGTGCCTACTAAGCACTTAGTCAGGAAGCATCACTCTAGCTGCAGTGTTGTGAAGAGATCTGGTGGCAATGGGTGATTGTAAATGTATTTGTTTAGGGTATGTACAAGGGAGAACTGCTTAGCTCACGTAAGAAAAAGTGGGAAGACAAGCTATCCTCATGCTGGGTTTCTTCCTTACGTTAAATTCATTGTCAACAGCGGGAAGTTCTCCGTGTCACTGCTTGTCTGTTAGTTTAAGTATACTTTTCTAGAGCCGGAAACTAAAATCTGCTGCTGGAATCTTGACCACTTGTGTGATCAGGTGCCAATATCTGCTTCTTTTCATGCATTGTGAGTAAAGGTCAAATTTAGTGCTTGTACAAGTTTATTTTTTTTGTTTGTAAATCCAGCAGATAAAATAGATTGGTTCCTGATAAGTTTTTTTTTTTTTGTAGGTAGTACATTTAGATAACATTCATTTGTGCTGAAAGCAAAGGTTTCAAAATTGTGTAGGATAAAATCCTTAATTTTTTAATGTTTTTTTCACCATTTGTGTAATCTGTAAAGAGACCAACAAATAAAGATTTATCTCATCTTGTTCCTTGTTTGTTCCACTTCCTCAATGGTCCTTCACATATGTAATCAGTTTTGCGCACCAGGTATTGCCCTCTCTGGCCACCTTATTTATTGACCTTTCTTAATCTGGAAAATCCCACAAAACTCCTATTCCAGTGCCTCCTGATGTGTCCTCAAGCCCTTTACGTACATGCTCTAGATGGTGATTTGACCTTGCAGTTTATGCCAGTGAAACCCTTTCACTTACCGCTTGCTGTGAGGGATTATTGTAAAAAGTCAGCTGGACATCTTTAGTTTACACATTCAGTATTTCTACAGCAGAAGAAAATACAGATGCCTTGCATGAAATTGTTCATTCATCTTCTAGACTTAGAAGCTTATATTCATTTTCATTTGATGATCCCTAGGTTCCGTCTGCCCTAATACAGAAATAGCACTTGAATTAAAAAGGTAGAAAATCGCGGTGGATCATACATATCTGAATAATTACTCTGTTTCACAGTGTAGTTTTAACTAGGGGGGATGTCTGACAGGTGGAGTCCCAGAGGTGCTGTTATTTATCTGAAATAAAAAGACTGAAGCCCCGATAAAGAAATTTTGGCAGGAATCTTTAGGCAAGGATGGGAAGGACAGTGCAATCTGGTAATAAGTTTTTAAAATGCTGGATTTGCATGTGCTGATTTGTCAAGGGAAATATCTCAAGTAGTGGCTGTTATGACATGCTGCCCTGAACAGGTTAAGAAGTGTGCATTAACTTCTCTGCATGTTGAATCTGGGCTCTGTAGGTCTTAAAGAAAGCTACAATACGGAAGGAGCAAGAGCCCGACTTCGAGGAGAAGAGATTCAATGTGACGATTGGAGAGGACGAGCGGGATTTCGATAAAGAGAATGACTTCTTCAGGGAGAGGACGTACCGTATCACGAGAGAGATCCGAGACCCTGGGTTAGTACAGACTGCTAGCAGAGAAATGCTGACCAGATCAAAAGTATTTCATTAAGTCATAGCTGGGCTAATGTTTTATAGGGAAAAAAACTAAAATGGCCCCCTAAAAGGTACATTTTTATCGCTTGGGTAATGACCATGTTAATATGATTATAACCATTTAACCCTTGTTATTGTGTATATAAACAGGCATTTTTTAGTTTTTTATTCATTATGTGCCATACACATGCCTGTGCAGACACATTTAAAGAGAAGGGTTTAGACACGCATATTCGAAATTTAAGAAGTAAATCTAAGGGATTTGAATAAACTTTGTGTGCAAGAGTAACTATTTGAATAGAACATGATTTACAGTATATGAATATGGTTCTGGACAAAAGAAAAGATCAAGCATGTGGTTCATGTGGGTCAGTAAAATTGAAGAAGCTAAATTTAATTTACACATTTTTAAAATGTGTAATACCACATTTTTTGGATGTATGCATTTTTTATCATTCTTGCTGAACACATTTGTAGTTACATTTGTTTTAATTCATGTTGCAGTCTTCTGCCTCTAGTCTTAATGGTCTGTCTGTTTCCTTTTCAATGCATCAGAGATATGGAGTACAGGGATACAAGCTATGGGTAAGAATGGCTGAGTCCTGCTCTTAAAATCAGTGGAGTAGAAGCCTGTGCTTTACTTAAAAGCACTTTTCTGTCTTGAACATTTTAACCCTTCATTTCTACTGTGTGCATGTTTTTTTTCTCAAGGTTTCAGGCTTATTATTGTACTCTGCCATAGAAGGTCAATCCAAAACTTTAAAAGTGTTGCATCCATATAAGAACTTTTGTTATAAAGAAAATTAAACACAAAAAGAAGACTTTTGTCTCAAGTTTGACATTTTGAGATTAAAAATGTGCTGTTCAGCGTATTCTCTTTATATTGCAAATTACACATTTGCTATTGGTGATTATAAAGCAGTACCTGAACATTACATACAGACAGAAACCTAAACTTCTAAGATTTTAGATGTTTCCCTAATGTTGGCCTTATGCTCTGTCTTATGGTCTGGTCTGGCATACAGATGCAGTAATCTAGCCTTAATTCCTTAATTTATTAATGTTTTCCTTTTCCTGTTAGGTTGTAGATTATTGATTTCACCACCAAGATCCGTGTTTTATGCCCACTTTAAATCCTGGCTTGATTGTCTGCTCTGTAGAACTATAGTTGCCTTATACGTTGGAGTCGCCTGCATGTTCTTGATTGATCATCTCTTAAGGTGGAGATCACCACCAGATGTGTTTTTGATCTTCTTGCAGGAATGACCCCTATGCAGACTCCTACTACGATTACGAAATGGAGTGCCTCTGGCGAGGGGGGCAGTACGAGAATTTCAGGGTTCAGTACACGGAAGCAGTGCCGTACCATTACAACGTAAGCTGTGCTGATGTCCGAAAGGTGGCAAGAGCTTGTGTCCTGCAGGATTCGGTTTAGCAGATGTTTGTTCTTTAAAGCCAAGAGTAATGTTTAATGTCACTACGGCAATTATTTGTATTATTATATAGCTGTTTCAAAGTGCTGGGAGGCACTGTGGCACAGTGGTTAGCATTGCTGCCTGGCAACACTGGGGTGTTGGGTTAATTTCGGGGTTACTAACTATGTGTAGTTTGTACATTCTTCTTGTGTGGATTTCCTCCCACAAAACCAACTAGTAGGTTAATTGGCTTCTGGAAAATTAGCCCTGTGTAAGCGTGTGCATGTTAGTTCTTTGTGTGCATGCGTCCTATCCAGAGCATTGTGCCCATTGCTTGCCGGGATAGGCTCTGGCTAAAAAATTATGGGTTATCAAGTCACAATTCAAATGAAAATATCTAGAATATACCCATGCCAATTTCTAGTTTTTACATGCGCTTTTTGTTTGCATTTTATGTATCCGGAATGCCTTGACCTTGTTTGTTGTTTGCTGTTCTATTCCTCCCGTACAGTAAAACAGAGTGGTGTTGTGCCAATATTCTGCTTTCTATCTTAAAAAAACACAAGAATGGTTGCAGACTAGGGAAGGAATTAGGCCCTATTTAACCAGTTTGGCTGCTAAAATAATTCCTTACTTTTACATAACACTTTCCATTCAAAATGCTTCTTCCACCACTGAAGTACAGAGCCCACCTGTGTAACAGGCACCCTCACTGCACAGGAGATAAGGTGCAGAACTGAGAAAATGATTAACCAAGTCGAATAAAGGGAGAACTTTAGACTTAGGCCTTCCTAGAGACCAATTCTAACTTGGTCTGTAACCTGCCGGCCTTTTTGTTTTCCCTGACTTCTGAAACCTAGTCTTACTGGCTGGTTCTGTGTGTCCAAAAATGTGTCTCAAATCAGCAATACTAGTGCCCCTGACACAGCACAAGTCCATTAATTTTAGATCCTTAACCTCGTTGCGTGTCTTCTTGCCAGGGGCCTGCGCTGGGCTAATCTGATACCAGAGCGGCCAGTGCTTGTCGAGTGTTAAAACGTTTTATAAAGGAGCCAAATTGCAGACAGCTGGAGTCGATTCCTTTAATAATCTTGCGCAAATGTGGAAACCCGCTCAGCCCTTTCTAAGTCGTGGGGGTTAGTGGCCAAGCCCAGCGTCGGCGCACCAGATCCCGCTGCTCCAGTACACCCCCAGCTCTTCAGAACAGCAGTGGGATCTTTAATGACCAAGTAGCGAGGACGTGAGTTTCATTTCTCTTGTGAGGGGGCAGCACCTTCCACGGCACCAAGTCCTTGGTCGCCACGCTGCTGCTGCATTCGTTGTTGGAAACTCTTCTCCAGGGGGAAGAGTGCCGCCTAATTACTCGCAAGTTTTTTGGAACGATCCGTTTCCTTAAGGGAGCGAGGCGCTGGCTTCAGCCGCAGGGCGTTCCCGTAGGACCCAGGTCCTTTCTGGATGAACGCGCAGCCAGGCGAAGCAGGCGGGGCCTGGCTCCCGCCGTGTCGCGCCCCGCCCCCCCCACGAACGAGCGTTTCGCCGCTGCGGTTTCCCCAGGAGCGGGAGCGCGACACCAGGGACCGCCAGCGGGACCGGGAGCGGGAGCGGGAGCGCGAGCGCGAGCGGGAGCGGGAGCGCCGGCAGCGGGAGAGGGAGCGGGAGCGCGAGCGGGAGCGGGAGAAGGAGAGGCAGCGCAGGAAGGAGGAGTGGGAGAGGGACCGGCTGAAGCGGGATGAGAAGGAGCGGCCCAGGGAGCGCACGCGGGAGCGCGAGAAGGAGAAGGAGAAGGAGAAGGAGAAGCCCAAGCCGAGGACGCCACCTCCGCCCCGGTGAGTGCTGCATGCTGGGATTGAGCCGGTGTTGGCGTGACTGTGCGTACGTCGTGATCGCGCCCTTATCTGGAGCTTATCGGGACAAGTATCAGGAGGCAGCGGCAGGCTCAGGCGCCGCGAAGGAGCTCGTTTAAATGTAAGGGCCTTCGGCATAAAGCAAAGGCTTCTGGATTTGAAGTGACATTGGCGGTTGGTGTCTCTGTGACGTCAGGTTAGGTCAAGCGTGCAGCTGAGGGTCCTGTTTCCCCTTGGCCTTGTGTAGCTCCCTCATTTGGCGCGCTTGTCACTGTGGCCAATTTATACTTTATCCCTTGTGTACTAGCCAGGGTGTACAGTTAAGTTTATATTCCTGACAGTCTGACAGATCGAGGTATTTTCAGTTCTCTTGCACTGCACAAAAGTGGGGACTGGTTTCGCTTATAGGCTTGTTTAAAAACCTGGATTCAAGACATTTCTCCTGGCCCACGACGACGTTAGAATCCCACCCATGTCTCTTCCGTGCTGATGTCAGTTTCACACTTACTCTTCACTTTCTGTTCATTTTTGCTGTGGTTATTAAGGCATTTTATTGACCATTCCTGAAAAGCGACCCTGTTTTTATTCTGCTTGTTCCTTGTCTTTACTGGTTTGTAATGTACTGTCTACATTGTGAGGTTTTATCTGTTGTACTGTGCATGTCCTGAGAGAACAGCGCAATTAGAACCCCATTGTACATATGACAAATCAACTCCTCTGTCACTATTTGCTTATATAAAACCTCAGATATTATGTCTTAAAGCATACATCAAGCATTCTTTGCGTTGAATATATTCATTAGTATAGATAAGAATTAAGAACAAAATATTGTTTTTTTGTGTGTGGTAGTACGTTTTAAGGGATTCTCTGATTACTTTTGCATTATGGGAGTAATAAAGGAAGCTTTTTTACACCTACAGGTTTAAAATCAAAGGCTGGTATTGTATGTAAGAATTACGTAACAAGAGACATACAAAATTCAGTCTACCAGACTTGACTACAATGCATTTTCGAAGTATCTGAGTAAAAATGGGACTGGCTGAATGACCCATGTTTTTTTGTATATATCATCTAAGCCATTTCTACTTGCATTACAGCTGTAATGTGAATTAAATGCCCTGCCTTGCCTTTAGGACATCGGAACACAAGGGAGAGTTCTTTTTGTGCTTATGACCTAGAAACCTAACAAAACCCAAAACCCTTCCTTACAGAAACCAGACAATGAATCCTTAATATTCCCCCCTTCATTTCATTCGCTGGAGACTTGTTTTGTGTTCTTTGCAGTAAAAGAGTAATATGGGTCATTGACAGAACTGGAAAGTCTTTTCTTGTGTAACATTGCTGTTTACTGAGATCTGAGGTTCAGGTGTGGCAGCACGAATAAAAGCCTCTGATTTAAATTGAATCAAAATAGAATACCAGTCCTGAGACATTTTGTGCGTTTCTGTCCGCTAGGATTTGGCAATTTATTTGGCAGAAACTCCAGTATTGTTTATATGTATAAAAGTAGTTCAGGTGGGTAGCTGCGTCAGCATGCGTAGGCTGCAAAGAGTAAAACTATTAATGTTCCCATGTATTAAAGTATACAAAATAGGATGCTTGTTTCCCATCTTTTTAATTAATACATGTTAAAGTGTGGTTTAGAATTGCATTGATTGATGGTGAAAGTTTAATAATCAGTGTTGTTTTACCTTTCCTCTTGTAAATGAGGTGGATATAGTCTTGTTTTACTTAATCTGTTTAAATTTGGCTTCATATTATTCATTATAAAAGTTTTGTTTGATTTTTAAAATTTGAATGTGAGTGTCCTTCGCATCAAGCTGTCTGTAGGTTAGGTTTGCACTTAAGCACATGTAAGCTTTTGATGTCCAAGGTTCATTGACTCTAAATATATGTTGCATCATCTTGCATAAGCAAACAAAATGAGCTTATGACGTAGAGAGGAAACTGTGCAAGAATGAAGAATAGCTTTGAAGAATGAGTTGGCTGATTTGGTCATTGCTGTGTGTTTTCCACCTTGAATGTCAATATGTTGTTGCTTGTCTAGTGTCACACATTTGTGAATCAGCAGGAAGAGTGCACTTTCTTTTGTTACTGGTGCTGACACAATTTATTTTCTTGATTATCCAGTTCACATGCTTTCTGTGTGCTGTCAAACTTTCCTTTGGCAACCTGAGGTCTTCTGTGCCGAGACATTTATTGTTGCGGTTGATTTTATTTTGAGCCTGAAAGTTATTTTGATATTTCAAAAGGAAAAAGAGCTGATCTAAGGCTCCAGCCCAACTTCAAGCACTTTAACACATATACCAATACCTGAAACATGACATGAAACATTCTTACTCGATTTACCCGAAGCAGTCATTTTTATCTGCATTACTAAGGCATGCTTTGAGACATAATATAGTGATACATCCCTCCTTCATTTGTACCATAAATACCAGACTAGCAGATTAAGTTCACAAACATTCGCAGAAGTGATATAATAATGAGCATCTATCTATACAGACACCTGAATCTTAAAGCTGCTTATGCTTCTTGCCATAGGAGAATCCTCACTACACATTGCCGACATAAAATGCTGTATAAAATTTCTGTTTGTGTGTGACCAGGACCAATAAATATAACTGGCAAAGGTATCTATGTGAAAAACTCTTCCGGTCATGTATCTGAATTATGTCATGTATTTTGGTAATTGACAATAATATATATATGTCGACATTGTGCTGTCGACAGATTGAACTGCCTTGTTTTTTTATTATTCATTAAAAAAGTTCTAAAGTGTAATACAGAAAGAAATGACCTCTGCATGTGAGGTGGATCCATGCTTTTTGGTTCCTCATCTAAATTCCAGGTCTGTTCTGGGGCACAGTCAGTTTTTAAGAGCCAGACAAGTCTTCCAGAGCATTGAAAAAACACTGAAAGGGTGGCCTTTCCTACTTCTGTGTTTGAAGGGGAACTGACAAACAAAAAACTCATACAGCTGGGCAATCTTCAGCCTTTGTTTGCATTTGCTCTGGAGGAGGGTTTATGATGCAGGAGAGGAGGATGGACTGGAATATCCTCAGGTCATCTGGGCCCTGGGAAGATTTCTAGTGGATATTCCTATGATGCTGTCCTGCCCCACGCTCTCCTTGTATACAAACATGGCTGACAGCTCTGGACATTAAAACAGTGGCCTCTTTTTTACAGATTTTGCAACAGCCAAATATCCAAGCTGACAGATTTTTGTGAGCAAACAGAACATCAAAGGTAGCTTGTAGCAGAACAAATTTGATTGCTGTCTTGTGCTAATTAATCAACAGTGTCTGTTTATCAAATTATTAATGCTTAACTTGCCTGTTATTGTGTTTCAGTTGAGTGACTGAAAGTGTCCACTTGATATTTGCCCCCTTGATTTTTCTGATTAGTTAACTTAGAGGATCTGATCTTTGAAACACATTTTTCAAACATGCTTTTTCTATAAAATGGTAAAACAAAACAAGTAAGAGGAACACAAATACTTGGAACTCAAAGAATACTTCTCTTGATTCTCCTTTGGCTTGTCCCCATCTTTCTTTATGTTACATATGCTTCTTCATTTAGGGTCAGGCTTGACCTTACCCTCATGAAGAGTGCACTGTGTCAGGTCTCAACTACGCACAATCAGGTCGTGTGCACCTCTGTCACAGTTTCCATCAAGTCAACTGCTTCTATAATGCTGTGAAAGACGAGAACTGATAAAATACCTTTCATTAACACATTTTAAGAAAACAATGTGGAGAGAGCACAGATGCAGCAGTATATGATCCCATTTTTTTTTTTGATTGTAATACATAGAGCGCATTATGACTTGAAATTCCAGAACCTATCCAGGGTGATTTTCAGTTTCAGTGTGTAAGTGTGCCTTACAGAATGGTTTTCTAACTCATTTCTTGGAGAAATTGGAAAATACAGCGCATTGTGATGTACTTCTCTTATATGTAGTACTTCCTGCGTTAATTTACTCTCACGTCAGATTTTTTTTTATCAGGTTCGTTGTTCTTGGTGGATTTCCATTTTTTCCTGCATTAAATAATTAGACTGGATTAAGTAGATTTTTATGTCATTTATTGCTCTTCACTTGTCCCTTCGCCACATCTTCACTTCAGTTACTAGAGAATTTGGTATGAGATTTCATTTAGTCTTCTGGTTTTATTTTAGCTTGCATTTCTGTGAAGTGCTTCAGTGTGTAGTCATTGTGCTCTACACATGCTGGTAAAATGTTCATTAGTATTGCTGACTAGGATTTGAAATCTTGGATAACTTGGATAAAAATAAACCCCAGTGTCTTCACTGAAGTCGTGGATTCTGTACTGAGAGGGCTCTGGGATTTAAGCTGTGGTTACACATTTACTCTTCACCCATTCTCTAGAGATTCAAACTCTCCCTGCCTGAACCTCTGTAGAACAACTAGTAATGTGCCTTGTCTGGGTTAGTGTCCTACAAGGGCAACGTGCCATTTATGCACAGTTGTTTGGAAAGATCATTCCTGAATTTAAAAAATAGGCTGTTTCAGTAGATGGCCCACTGTAGTAAGTACAGGAAAACACATACATTGTGTGTTTTGTAAGACTGCATTTTGTCAAAGAAAACCTGAAACTTAATTTCAGAAGAATTATATTTATCATATACCAGCAGTGAAATTGTCTGGAAGAAATTTTAGGCAGTGTTCAGAAAGTTCTGATACAATATAGAAAAAATGTATTTTAAAGAAATGTGGGAATTATGTGGTTAGTCTACATTAACAGTAATTATTGTGCAATCTGAGCTGCAGTTGAAGGATGTTATGATTTATTATAATTATATTCATATGGCATTTTCCTTTCCACTGAAATGAGAAATACTGTTTATTTGTTTTTTAGTGAATTGCAAATAAATGGTTTAAGTCCAGGTTTGGTTAGCTACACCAAAACTAAAAACTTATAGAAAACACTGTGCATTATAAAAAAATATTTTTTGGACTGATCTGTCCAAAAGGTGGTGGTTATTCTCCAAATTTAAGTGCTGTCACCTTTGATTATAATGCAGTTTACAAATGAGGATTTAGTAACCTACTGTAATGTTATCTGTAATTAGCGCTCTTGAAAGGCTTAGAACAAAGCAGTTTCCTGACAGAAATGGCAACCTCTTATAAATGAAAATTAAGATGAAAAGGTCAAAAGTGCAATTATGATGGTTTGGTCATGTAGTGGGAAGACAATACTAACCTTTTGTTTTGTCTGGTTGTCTGAGCTGGCTTTTCTAGGACTAGGTGAAAGAATGATTAGAAAAATGTTTGGATCTTGATATGTACAGTATTACATGTCGGATTATTTCAATTATACACTTATTTCAGTCTTACTGCAGTATTTTTAATTAGAAACAGTTAACATTTGGCCCAGCAAGTTACACCTGAAAAATGATCAGGATAGTTTCCTCAGACTCTTAACCTTTTTTAGAGCTGATGTAGTGCAAACCAGTTTCTCAGCATTTCTCCAAGGTGTTTGAGAGTGGAATTTTGAGCTTATCTGCTGAAGACGTCTCGACAAGCATTATTTCAAGATTAATAGTGATCCCAAA
The DNA here is from genome assembly GCF_040954835.1 of Lepisosteus oculatus. Classification (NCBI taxonomy): domain Eukaryota; kingdom Metazoa; phylum Chordata; class Actinopteri; order Semionotiformes; family Lepisosteidae; genus Lepisosteus; species Lepisosteus oculatus. The sequence goes on from NC_090715.1 coordinate 14,081,938, forward strand.
AGATGCAAAAAATACTGTTGGAGTACCGTGCTTATTGGACAATTGTTTGAATCGCTTTAGCAAATTACATGTTGCAAATAGAGCAGTTTGTTAAGGGTTAAGATTAATTCTGTGTGAGAAAAGAAATTCAGTTAAGAATTTACATTAAGAAAAATGTAGTTCAGCATGTCAGGAATGTATTTAATACTTTGGTTAGATTTCTGGATAGTAAAATGTTTCCAGGATGAGTACTGTAGTTGTAGACTAGGGAATTGAAGGTTTCAATTCTAGACAGAATAAACAAAGTTGTAGCTTTGTTACCCTCGGTTACCTTTTATTTGAGTGTAAGGCATTGAGTTAATAAATGCTCATGATTTGTTATTGATCAGCAAATCATATCTTTCTAAATAAGCAAATAATGTGCACTGCAAAATTGTTTTTAGTGATATATACAACTGAGAATTCACATTAATTAGCATGAATTCTACAGAAATTGGAACCATTTCCAGCATAATCCTCAACTCTTATTCCTCACGTTTTTCAGTGGATTAAAAATCAAATCTGACCACTGGTTTAGTGCTTCAGAATTTACTAAATGACCTAATTGTAGTTGTCTGGTTGGTTCAGCTCAGTAGTAAGCTCTAAATAAAGCAGACACAGTCATTCATACTTTTGCAGAGAGTAAAGGACAGACCTTTCTTGCATCACGACTCAGCTGGTAAGTCTAGATTCTGCCTTTATTGTGTTCATGTTTCATGTGTCAAAGCCAAAACTGAAACTATTGGTAGCGAAAGATACTTTGATACAGAATATTGTGCAATCACATTACGCTTTCCTGTCTCTGAATGGAAAATTTGAAGAATTTTGTTGATCATAAATGTTTCTTCTGTGTTTTTTTGGGGAGTAACTGCTCTATGCCCAGATCTCAGATTGTGACCGCAAAATTCTGCATACTTCTCAATTTCCATTATTGCTCAAATTATCCATTGTTATTTGCTTTTTTCGATCAACATTTTTATATTAAAAAGACGGGCTGTGATTCTGCAATATTGGATTGGACAGTGAGAAAAAGGGACATTTACATGAAACTGGATCCTTTACACCCATGCAGTTATGTGTAGGAGGTACAAAAAAAATGAGAGCAGAATGTTTTTACTTCTGCATTTCGAATACCGATGCAGCTCTTGAATTACTTATTTATCTTTGGGTAGTATGTGCAGATATGAGACACAGTTGTGGACCAAGTTCTTTTTTCCTTAACTATAGCTGTTGCATTAATTGAGCAATGGCTGCACTTTTACGTTGAAAAGCGGACTGTTATTCAACACCTTACTGGCTCACTGAGTTTTTTGAATGGCAGGAGAGCGCCTGTGAAAAAATCGACATCATGGCTAAACCATTACTGAGCCAGAAGGAGGTTGCAAACACGTAGGGATTGGCTGAATTTATCAAGTTTGTATCATTCAAGTTTCAGTTTTTAAGAATATATTCGGTTCCTGCCAGACATCACCACACCAACCAGAGAAGACAATCCTGAGTGCTTCAGGAGATGGTTTTGGCTTCAGAAGAACTGTCAGTAAACTTGTAGCAGTCCAGTTGAGTGTTGTACATACAGATCTGAAAAGGTTTTCATTAAGGATACTTGTACTGTAAAATCAGCAAGAAATCATGCCTGTATAACCTCCCATGATTCGATTTCCCAAACTTTGAATTGTTACACTTTTTATTTTGACATTCTTCTGAGAGTTTCAGCTGTATTAAAGGCATTCTGTCATGTTGCACATGGTTATATAAATTTAGTATTTCTTGGTTTCAATAGATGAAAGCACTACAGTGTTAAGTGTTATTTCCTTAATTGCTGAAAGTTACACAGAAGTGCTAATGTTATATGGGATGGAACCCAGTTTTGTTTACAACTATAATCATAAGAAATTATGGAGATTTTCCCTGTTTCCTCACCAGCTGTAATTACATAGCTATGTTTGCTTCCTTTTTGGCTTTGAAGGAAGTTCTGTTTTTTTTTTTCCCCAGTGGTTATGAAGAGGGATCATGTTACAGTGCTAAAAATAACTTTCACCTCAATCTGTCCACCTGTTGGTTGAAAGTCTGTTGTTTGATTTGCGTCATGCTTGTGGAATTTCACAGGGTTTGCTTTAGTTACATCACCATCTTGCTGTGTCAGGGACTGGGGTAGCTCTTAACGCTTTTACAAACTTAAGCCATTTCTATAACGGATGCTACTTTGCCCTGTTATCGGTCTGTACTTTTTACATTTTCTTTTCTTCATGAGTTCAAAATCCCCTAAGACATTTGCACACCCTTCACTCAGCCATATCTAAACTATTCCTTTAAAAATAAGGAAATATATTTTTGTTCTCAGAAGTGATACTAGTTGTGCAACTTTGGAGGAATGTAGTAAATGTCATTCAAATTTAAATACAATGAGCAACTGCAGTTCACCTGTGAGCTCCGGTGTCCTGACAAGACCACACACGACTCCGTTACTGTATTGTTTCACACGGAGTTTAACTTGTATGTGTTCTTGGGATATTCTGCATTTACTTTAGATTCTCCATTTTTCTTCCAGGGAGAAGGAATATTGACATCAGAGTTGAAGGGGAAGGAAGGAAGGAAGGTTAGGAAGGAGGCAGAGATCTGTTATTTTCAGGAAGTTCTGGTCCCACCAAACTGCAATGTGTTTTCCACAGACTAAAGGCCTTTCAGACTTTTAGAACATATCATTCTGAAACCGTGTTTCAAACTTTGTATAAAACTCTTCCTAGGGAGTAGAGCTGCATTTACACAAGGTTATTTTATCTCCACCTCTGCATCAGTTAGCTTTATCTTGATGCCATATTAGTAAATAGGGGTATATGCACTCCCTTGTGTGGGTATTGACAGGTTCCTTGTACCTTTGTGATGTAAGTGCATTGATGAATATTGAAAAGTGAAAAGTAGCAGCACACATCTTGCAATTTAATTGTGCTTTAAATGCACATTTTATTTATAATGCCCTTTACATAAATCAGTCTCAAATCACGACCTGTAGTTTCGTTGCGCTTTTTGCGGCCTGCTGGGGACTGATGGCCACGGCGGTGGTGTTTACGGTTGCGGCGCGTTCCGTATCTTCGCTGCGGATTCCTGGAAACGGAGCCGCTGTTTTAAAGGAGGGAGAAACAAATGCGCTAGCGGGGAAACCCTTTTCCCTGTTCCCCCGCAGGCCCATGGAGCCGCCTCCCAAGAAGGAAATGGGGCCTTTGATAAAACGGCCGGACGAGTGGAAAGATCCCTGGCGGCGGTCCAAATCCCCCAAGAAGCGGATGGGAATGTCGGGCTCCCCCACACGGGGGCGCCGGAGACACCGGCCCTCAGGATCTTCCATTTCCTTGTCCAATTCCTCCAGGTATGGCAACCAGCTCTCAGACTGCTATCGCACTCTCGGCTCCCTCCTGCTTTTGTGTGGCAGGCATTTAAGATGAGTGAGATGACTCCAATGGGTCTCGGTCTACAGTCCATTACAGTTGATGTACTGTTATTATCCCAGTAGTTTATGAATGATCGTGGGGGAGTCAGAGCACGTGTTGGCCGGCCATGCCCTCTAGAAGAACGTACAGAAATAAAGTAAAATGATCTGGTGGGAAAGCAGACCCCTGATGACATAATGAACAGTAAAGGCTCTGAACACCCCCCTCTCCTTCAGCCTTGAGCAGTCATACACCTACCCTGCAATCCTGTCATTTCAGCTTTGATTTCTGCACTGAATAAAGGTGTGCTCTGGTCTGCTCTTTCCAACCTCTCTCTTTTTTTTTTTTGCAGGTCATCGTCCCATTCTTCTTCGTACTCTGGTTCCGGTTCCTCTCGGTCCAGATCGTCCTCCTTCAGCTCCTACTCGAGCCAGTCCTCGCAGCACAGCTCTTTTTCTGGAAGTCGCTCAAGGTGAGCAGCAGCCCTGCAGTCCGGGGCCTCCCCGACCTGTCGGACCCGATCTGAGTTTGCATCTCTGTGGTCCCAGATGTGAAAATGCTATTTTCAAAGACCGGCACGGATAATTTACCCCTATTAGAGTGTGCGAAAACTTCACTGTATTCCTTTAGAGGATATTACCAGTTTGTTGGGTATGTAGTTATCGTTCCATCTTGGAGTAGCAAATCAGTGGTACAGTAAGTGCTTTAAGTGGATCTTCTCATTTGTGATATGTTTTGAGTGAGGGCAATAATGGCCATACTCCTCAAGTACATTGGAGTGAGCAGGTATTTGTCATTTTCAGGATTGTGCACAGATGCATTGCTAAGGACTCCAAAATTTAAAAAAAACAAGAAAGAGACACACAAACATTGCAGTGACAGGAATGTTTTCAACTTGTATGGGTTGACGTAATAGTATGAGTTTGTTTTTAAAACTTTTGTAATGAGTACATTTAGGCATTACTCCTTAGCTGTATTATAAAAATTCAAAGTGACGTATAATGCCTTCCTTGTGTTTTTGAACAGAATACAGCGCCGGGTCTTTTCTGAGCTAGTTGTCGCAGATGGCTGGGCTCTCGGAGTTGATATCACTTTTGATCAACGAGGGCTATGGTTACAGTGGTTCCCATTGTGCATCAGAACAGCCACGTATATAAATATGCACAGCAATTCCTGTGTTTTACCCAAACTTGCTTTTCTGCAGGTCGCGATCCTTCTCTTCCTCTCCTACTCCTTCTCCCACTCCTTCTGCTCAGAGGAATGCTGCAAAGACTAAAGCAGAGCCTCTGAGACCCCCGGCGAAAGGGTGAGCAAACTGCAGTTCTTCCCAAGGTTGATATTTAGCCTCTGCTATACAGTGACGTTCTTTTTCCTTTTATAAGATGTCTATGTATAAAAGTCATTTTTGTTGCTAAGGATGACTTCAAAGTCAGGCTCCATCAATACATTTATAGGGTTAGTACTATTTATTGGTTACTTTTGTGTATTTTTCTCTTTTTTGGAATTCTTGGTGGACCCAGGATTGTTCCGATACTACAGTTGGAACAGCAGAAAAGTTTAAGACGAATATCTGGTTTCTCATGCCCGTATTGCCTTTACTAGATAGATACTTAGAAATTTTGATAGTGTTAGAAAATGGGGTGCATGTGTTGGCACTGAGACAAACAGGCTTAGATAGATAGTGACGGGGAAAAAACTATTAAAAAGCATGCAAAGTAAGCAAAATGAAAGCCAATCTGTTCACCCAAACAGCAGCCTGCAAAGTGTGTTCCTCTCTTGTAGCATCCCTTTGAAGAATCCGCTGCCCCCTCGCAGGGAAAAGGTTGTGAAGAAGCCATCTATGACACCTCCCCCAGGGCCTCCTGGGAAGCCTGTGAAGCCACCCCCAGAGGGGGCCAAGATGGCCGACCCCAGAGATGGCTGCCGTAAGGATCGACAACCACACAACCCCCCCGGCAGGTAAGAGGAAGCCAATTCCAAATCCGTTTATCACAGCCTTAAGGTACAGAAATCACACCTGGCCTGCAAACGATCTTGCTCCTGGTAAAGACAGAAAGCCAAAAAAAAAAACAGGATTCAGGCTTCAGAAAAGGGTTATTTGTCAAAATCTTTTATTGGCTGTCTGTTATTGACCGGCCTGGGTTTGGGATTTTCTCCTTCACGACTTTGCCCTTGTTACATAGTATTAAGAGCTGTCTCTGTATCTTACACAAAAATAAGACGAAAATGTGTCTGCATGTTTGTTTTTTTGATCCCGTGTAATAAACTTTAATTGGGTTTTAATTGTTCAATACATTTGTTTCCTGGAGAGGAGGAGAATCTGTTCCTTGAATATATGTCAGTATTTTTAACGATTACCTTCCTTAACTTTGCTGCCGTATCAGAGTTTAGTTTCCATTGGTGTACCTTGTGGGTAAATTTGCACACCAAGCCTGATGAACATTTCCACCCCAAGAGACAGACACACCTGGGGAAATGATTAAGTGAGACAGTTTTTTTTCCTGCTTCCCCCATAATTTTCTAAAAAGCTTTTTGGTAGGAGACATGACATTTTGGATGGGAGAACCCTTGCAATCCAATAGAAAAGTCAGTGACTTGCTAGTTGAATTAATATAGGAGTCACATCTATAAAGTATTACCTTTCATGGAAAATCATCTTAAGGTGACTTTGTTATCGTAAATTATAATGAAAATAATGTTAAACTATCATTTATGAGTGTGAAAGACAGCTATGGTTCCTGTTAAGTTTTTTCCTTAAGAAAGATCTACCTGTTCAATAATAAATTAATTAGTATGTTTTCCCACACAGACAAACGGGTGCTTTTTTAAAATTCCAGCATCTTAAAAAATGTCATTTTTAATTAAGGTAGGATAACAGGTTTTAGACAGCTGCATTAATTATATTTTTTGTACATATTTGAATGGCACTGTCTTTATGTAGTTCTTTTTCCAGTAAGCAGTTTTTTACTGTAGAAAAAAATCAAGCTGCAAAATTCATTTTATTTTAAGCTGCATGATAAATAATATTTGAACAGTTTTGTTTTTGTAAATCTATCCAATAAGTATGGTTTATTCCAAAGCTGCCCTTGTTTTCTTGATGTTTTGTTTAAATTTAGATCTCCGTTTTCATATGTTTTTGTCTTCTTAGCCATTGCCATTTGTGAAAAAAACTGCTATAAAATAGCAGAAAATAAAACACAAAAGCTTCCAAACTCTGTGTGTGTATAAAGCAGGAACCCAGAACTGGCTTTGCCTCAAATAAAATGAAGCGGACATAATTATAATTAAAATGAGTGGTTTGGCACTCAAAGCATGATATATTTTTACAAACAGTAAAAATATATCATATATATATATATGCTGCGTATATATATTTATGCTGCAGCTCATCTGAACTTCACTGTCACTGCTGCATGAAGACTGCAGTAATGTCTGACATGAAACTAAGGGGACCTTCTTTGCATTTTTGCAAATACACTTTTCTTTTTTTTCCGGCTCTTACCTTTCCATTTGTTTCGCGATGTGGACTTTCACCTGCTATTCATTTTTTGGCATTTTAGACTTCTCTCACTGTGTGGTATTGTGTAAAAATTTCCATGTGCCATTTTAAAGGCTCCAGTGGAGATTCCATGTTTTTTGTTTATCGTGGGCCGTGTCACAGTGAAGCTTTGTCAAAGGAGCCTCAATGGCTGTTTTTGGTTTTCAGGAAAAGGTTTTTTGATGTAGCAGGTTTTCATAGGGAAAATCCGTTCTGCAAATTGTGGATTTGATATGATAAACATTGAATGGGAAAATCAGATGCAAGAGTTTGAGAATGTCTTCGCTTATTGTGTAAGTGGTTGTATGAAAATGAACTTACCCCTTTTTTAGTATTTAAAAATGTATCCTTAATGTAAAGGGGTACACTTTGAGTGCTAATTCTGATTATTATATCACCATTTTACTGTATTCTAACATGTTGCTAATATATGAAAAAATCAGAAGGTTCTTCCTTTGGGGTTGTGTTATAAATGTATTTTTGGTACATTTTAAGCCTGTGAATAGTTACAGCATTGCCATAGATGTATGACATTTGTTTAAATTTGTCTTACTCAAGTCAATGGGTAGGGATTAATCATAGTAGAGGTCCTAAAGTTCTTTAATCAAGTAATAAAACTTTGTTTTATTTGTGAGGGAATCTAAAAATACGTAACGTATTGCACAGATTTTTATTGTGTACTGATTCCAAGAAACACCTTGGACCTAAAAATCATTTGGGTAGCTGCGTCAGCATGCGTAGGCTGCAAAGGAACAAGTAATAGGTTATTTCATGCTGAAAAAAAGAAGAAAGAGAACACAACGTTTCGGCCGTGGAGCCTTCTTCAGGTGAAGCCACACCTGAAGAAGGCTCCACGGCCGAAACGTTGTGTTCTCTTTCTTCTTTTTTTCAGCATGAAATAACCTATTACTTGTTCCTAAAAATCATTTGCAAAGCAGACAAGTGTGTTTATGGCATCCAAAAGTTTAAAATATTTTCTTTAATGCTTCTGGGTCTTTCCCTGGATCGGTTCTTTCCCTGCGCTGTTTGGGTATTCCTAGCAGGTGCACATGATTTACTACAGCCATTGTTTTCTTGCTTGTTGTTACTCTTTTTTTTCCCTTGTGAATTTCTTTAAATTTTACAGTGCTCCATGTGAGGATCCCTCCCTGCTGCCGGACAAATCAAGTGTGTAAAAATGGAAAACTACCTAGATAGGGGACACATTCATAGAGCATGCCTCTTGCTCATAAGCAGGACCACTTGAGACAGTTTCGCCTACTGCAGATGCTGACTGACAGCATATTCAAGGCCTTGATCCTGGCAGACTGCATACTGATAGTATGAAGGAAATAGCACTGCGTGCGAAGTTTAGAAAAGCGTCTGCTGTTGGTTATCACAAGGAATAACCTAACAATCTGTTTTGCAAAGAAAAGAGAATGCTTGGATCACATAGTCTTGGGTCGGTCTTGAAGACTTCTTCAATATTAACACCTGGAATGTAAGTTGAGTGTGTGAGTTTTCAGGGCAGAGAACAGGTGACGCAGAGTCGAGGGAGTGTGGAACAAAATCCCTAACCATGTTGACGAAAGTCAGGTGATGGAATCCATTGGGAGAAAATACTGGGATCATTAATCTTATCAACAACTAAGCAAACAGCTTATCGTCTAGTTTTCCTGGAGCTCTTGCGTTTCATACTTGTAGGAACCCCTGTTAGCCTGCGGGTACGGGGTGTGTCTGAAAGGTGAAGGGTGGGCTTTGTTGTGTTCCAGGCATGCGGTGACCGGCAGTGTGAGTGGCAGTGCCAGCAGCTATTCCGGCTCCAGCTCCCATTCCAGGTCTCCCTCGCATTCCCTGTCCAGGTCACGATCCCGTTCCCGATCCTCCTCCGTCTCCCTCTCTCACTCTCCTTCCGGTTCCAGGAAATCCAGGTGAGCAGTCAGGTGCCGGGGTTTCCAAAAAAAAAAAAAGAATGTACGAGCAGGAATAGAAACTGGCAGGTCTCCTGTTGCAGAATATTCTGGACCATTTCAGGTTTCAACAGCTGCTCTCCTAGTGCAGTCTGTTCTGATGAAACCTAAAATCATGCAGCGATGTAACAGTCGTGCGATATCCTGAAATTCTCATGCAGCCCTAACAGTCTGAGAGCAGCTTCTCTCCAGCAACTTGTGCTTTCCTGAACATTCATTTCATTTGCTATGGCCTTTTGATTCTCTTATCAAGAATTCGGTCTGTACCGATGGTGGCTACAGATGTTCTAATGTATTTGCCTTAGGTTCGATACTAATTTTTGATGAGGGTCATTTATTTTTTTGATGAATTGAAAATGCTGCAAAGGGGATCCATTGCATTACGTATGCAGTCATTATAATACAATTGAATTTACGGTATTTGAAACAGTACTAATACTAGACTTCCTGTAGCTTTCTAGAAGAAATGACAATGCCTAGTGCAATTGTACAAATTGACCAAAATGATGGTCTAATGGAGAAGTGTATTACAGTGAAGCTATGTGTTAGGGGGGGCCCCCAGTGCTTTGGAAAAATCCTTAGTGGTCATAACATAAAGAGGTCATGACAATCGTGAAACAGAAGGTTGTTAGACAAGCATTGCACCATCTATTGACTAACCTTGCCACATCATTTTTAAATGTGCAGGACTGAAAATAGCCATTAACATTGTGCTGTGATCTGGTTTGATGATTGTAACAAAACTGGAATAGTGCTTAATATAACATTCGATCTTTAAGTAGCTTTGTCTCTTCACAATATTTCCCTGTTGATCTGGGGTTAAAGGTTTCATATCACCCAAAATTGAAGTTCTGCTTACACATGTAACTAACCAAGGCTGGATTTATTGATTTGTTCCCATATTTTTACTTTGTTTTCTGCCTTTGTAACCAAGGTGATTTTTTGTACTTTCCCGCAAGTATTTCTGTCATGTGCCACTTTATTTTGTCACATACCTGAACCTGGTTAAAACCTATTGGAACTTTTTTATTTTGTCAGGCTTCTATTAAACAATGCAGGGGAATACATAACTGTGCTGGAAGGCCCTTTCTTTTATTTCACGTGCACTTCAGCTCAGCACATGTGATTCCTGTCCAGCTGGAGAAATATTATCCTGTAGTTCTCAGAAAATCCAAATTACTTCACTGAATTAATTTTGTTGCATCCTTTAGCTGTGCTTTCCATCACGGCATTTTAACAAGGTTTGCACAGCAGCTTGCCAATAATCTTACAATCAAAAGCTCGTGAAAATGAAAAACACATTGAAATTCAGAAACTCCAATCCAATGAAGGGGACAGACAGAACTGTATTAATAATTAATAAATAATAAAGCATAGCATACCAATCTCTGTATGGTAATACCGAAGAGGGAAAACATTTCAAGCATTCATATATATCAAGGCTTTTTTTTTATTTTGGTAAATAATGTATTGTAGTGCATTGCTAACAATCTCTCTTTTTTCCCTTTCTTCCTGCTGCCTGTCGTCACAGAAAATCCAGGTATTGTACGAGATTATCACTTGCAACTTGTCTAGATCAGGGGCTTTTAACAAGGGCTCTGTAAAGACTGCCCAGGGATCCCCAGCAACACAGAGAACCGCATCTCCTAGTGGTGTGGTAAAATCGGCATGCTCTGGCTGTGCTTAGATTACATCTGCTAACCTGCAGTTCCATTGTTAATGTTATTTGTATTAATATGGTTTAGAATAATGGATGAGTGAAGTTTTGATTTGTTTTATTTAAATGTATCTTCAGAGGGGTCCCCCTCACAGACAAGGTTGAAAATCACTGGTCTATATCGCACTTTTTTTGTCCTGCATCAATAGAGCTCTTGCTTGCCAGCATGCCACCCCTTTTTATTATTTTAATTTTTTTCCTGTCCATTTCTCATCCATGAAACACTTTTGCATGATATGGTTTGAAGCACTTCAGTATTTACTGTTAACTTTCTGTTCTCTAATTCTAAGTAGGTAGACTGAAGACTGTGGTTTATGTGGCTTGTGTGTTTCTTGCTTTGTTAAAAGTGATGGGGTGTGTTGGTACCACAGGTCTCTCAGTGTAAGCAGTGTGTCTTCAGTGTCCAGCGCCTCCTCCAGCAGCAGTTCAGTGCGCAGTGCAGACTCTGAAGACATGTATGCTGACCTGGCCAGTCCTGTGTCCTCCGCCAGCTCCCGATCACCCACCCCAGCACAGCAGAAAAAAGAGAAAGGTATTGGGGTCTGAAAGATTTATGAATGTTCACACATAGAAGGGATTGGGTTTGCATCCACCCTCTTTATGTTTTTTTTTTCCTGCATATGAATGGTTACCTCCGTTCCTTAATGTTCTACTGTGAGTGCTGATCTGACATTTTAAGATTTTACCTGTGCAGAGTTGCAGTGTAGTTTACACACATCTGTTTCCAGCAAGTGTTCTTTCTGTTAGCATTTCATTCTTGTCTCATGTAGTATTCTGTGAGTAAAATGTTTGTGCTTGCTTGCTTCACGTATTCTGAAACAGCGCATCTTAATTCTGGAACCAAATACTTGGCTGTATTGCAGGAACTAGAAAATGTTCAATGGATAGTGTTTCAATATATATGTTTAGTAACATTGGGAGACTGACATAGTTGTAAATCTTTTTATAGTTCAGACATGAATCCATAGTTTGGTGTTTGCCTATTCATTTTAAATTTTAGGAGAACAACACTGGATTTCACTTGCCTGTGCCTACTACACATGATAGCACCTTATAACCTTTCTCACTCTACTGTACTGAAATGCCTCCACTCTTTCTCTGGGAGATCACACAACTAAGAGCAAACCTTTGTCACACATATTTTTGTCTAGTTCTGCAGGTGCTTCATCTCCACAATCCTGTCTGCAGCTTAGGGAGCATGTTCATGAAAGGTCTGAAAGAAACCACAGAACTTACATTTTTGACTTTCAGTAGGATATGGTCCTTAGTCTATAGAAGGCTAATGAATGAAAGCCACAGCTCTTGAAACTCTCTGTTGGCATTGTTTTTCTGCCCTTTTCACAATGGTTCCTGCTGAGAAATGTACACTCGATTAATCGAAACACTGACAGACACTCAATAGATCAGATGTTGCTGAATAATAAATATGTAGTTTACAATACCAAGCAATCACCTTAAATTAATCATCTTCTTTTTAATAATGGTTGGCATTGAGATGGCACAGAAAAATTGCTTAACCCTTTACAAGTTTACTTTCTCCAGTTTCAGGGGTGTTATGTGGGCATAGTGTTAGTTAGTTGTTAGTTGAAAACGTAAGAAAGATTATAAATGAGAGGAGGTCTTGTGGTCCATCTAGCCAGTTTGGTATTTAATGACCAAAGAAGGTCATCCACCCTTTTCTTGAAACAGACTCCCATAGCTTTTGGGTAGAGAAATGTTTTAATTTCCAGTACCCTGGCCTCTGGTTCATGTTTAACTGTTTTATCCTGAAAGGCTGTTGCAAGCAACAATTGAAAATACAGTATCAACATCACTTTTACGAGCTCTGCAATATTGCAAGTCGTAACAGTGCTATGAGCAGAGATTGAACCTGCACAGCAAAACCTAATTGGATTTCAAGACCAACACTTAAGCATTTTATCTAAGTATTGCCATCCTGGCCAATAATACAGTATAACAAAAATACAGTGACATAATACAAAACATCATTCGACTCGACAATATCGCTCAATTAGAACCAGTACCTTAAGATTAAAAAACAGACAATTGGTTTGTAAGGAATCTAAAAAATAATAATAATATCCCTACCTGCAGACAGGTTTTTTTATTGTTCAACAATTGAATGCTTTTAGCTGTAAAGCGTTCAATACTTGTAGGATTCAGTGTTGTGTAAGGTAGCTTTAGCAGTGAGTGGTTGTGAAAATGTTTTTGTTCTTGTAGGAAAACCTAAAAAGGATGAGCCGTTCAAAGAGGAGCGAAGAAAGCCGGAACCCCCTCCCCAGCCCCCCAAGCCCACCGCTCTGAAGTCGGGACAGAGTAGCAAACCCTCCCAGCAGCACCAGCCCCCCCCTGGACCGCAGTCCGGCTACGGGTCCCACAAGGACATCAAGCTTACGCTGCTCAACAAGGTACCCCTCCCCCTTTGGAGCAGATACAGCTGGCTGCTGCTGGGCGAAAAGTCTGTCACCTTCGGCTTTCGTTTGTGCAAGCACTGTGAGACAGAAAACATAAGCCCAATATCAACACTCCTTTATTGCCATAGGGATTCATGCTGAGGTATGTCTCCCGAAGTACAGGCAGAATTAGAGTCATAAGTATAAGTTGTAAGGACATCGTGTTGTCCTCTGTCATTGAGTTAAGGTTAAACACTCATTACTAACGCATGGCTCGCTAGTTGTATGCGATCTTTACAGTGTTGTCCGAAAGATGTTTGTTCCATCTGTTCATTGCAGTCTCTCTGTAGGTACAGTGTGGCTCATAGTTCAAGGATGAGCAGACACATGTTAGTGGGAAGAAAGTATACACAGTCCGTATCCTTCCCAGAAAGGTGTGAGGTTTGAGGCAGTGAGCCAAGTCGAATCACTGCCAACGATTCCAGTGTGCATGTGGAATGTGAAAACAAAATTAGATTGACTGTCGTCATGTCAGTTACATGCATCTGTTTTTCATTAAAACTTGTTTTTCAGCAAGCTGATAAAGGAAACAGGAAAAGATACTTACCATCAGACAAGGATAGGCCAACTTCTCCACTAAGCAAAAGAATAGCCATGTCACCGGAGAGAGGTAAGGAGATTCGGGCTTTCTTAGACTTTCGGGAATTTCTACCATATAACTCCTTATCATTAACACATCTAGAATTACCAGTTATGCAATGAATAATCGCAATACAGGGTGATTCCGTTACTTAATAAAGTGTACAGTACTTTAGGTTTCAATATCAAATTGCATTCTTCAACTTTAATTTTTACCATTTTGGCATTGTTACAGAGTGTATTTCACCGAGCAGGGGGTTTAAGTGTTAAACGTATTGTTGTCCAATGTGTGGTGAGAGCTGGAGTGTATTGCCTGCCAGTTAACAAATAAGTTAATAAGTGGAGCAGTTCCTGAAACCTCAGTTGTTTGAAGTCTAAGAGTGAAATGTCTGCCTGGCAGCCATCTTATTTAAGCAGAAGCCTCATTTTGACGTGGTAATGGTATTGTTGCAGGAATAAAACTTGCCAGGTTTGGGATTAATTGGCCAAACAGTTTTTGCCTTGGAGCAGTTTGCAATATCGAATCTATATCAATAAGAGTGTTGATGTTTCAAAATGGTGAACAGTTGGCCATCCTGGTTTAAACAGGAACCCTATTTCTCTGACACTAGAGTGATATCTACCACATTTGGAATTAACTGGCTGCTTTTTTTTTTTAAATGAGCAAATGGTATTACTGGACTCATTTCACCTAATGTGGTGATGCAGTGTGGGCATATCGCTGAAATATATAAGGTGCAAATTCTGAAGCAGTTTTGGAGGTTTTGAATCCTGCAAAGTTTCAAATGTTTTGGTGCTGCATTTCCCAATACAACTGTGGTTTAAATTGGAGCCCCTGCAAAACTTATGTTAACTGTATTGCCGTCAGAATTGTATCTACCAAATTTGACGTTATTGGGTCTAGCAATTCTCGAGCAGGATGGGTTTTACCGAGCCATTATTGACATGGTGTTGGTTGGGCAATTAGCATACCTTTTGCAAATCAGAAAGAGCTTTGGTGGTTTATGCAGTCTGTCAAGTTTCTATTCAGTGCATCACAG